>NC_141687.1:1964555891-1965043391 GCF_964263255.1 Lissotriton vulgaris
CAAAGGTTTTTTAAATGCTAATTTCTAACTATAACGTCCCTGACACCTATGGTTTTTTCAGGGAATTTCCAAGGGTTTTTAAATGAAAATATCGAACTATAACATCCCTGAAACCTGTGGGTTTTTCAGTGAATATCTAAGGTTTTTTAAATGCTAATTTCTAACTATGCCAACAGAGGTAGGTCATGTGCAGAAAGAGGAAGAAAGGCACAGAAAGAAGCAAGAGGAATGCAGAAAGAGGCACCAGAAGTCCAGAAAGAGGAAGAAAGGTACAGAAAGAAGCAAGAGATATGCAGCAAAAAGCAGCAAAAGTGCAGAAAGAGGCCTTGTTGCAAAGTCATTCTGTGCCCTGGGCACCCCCCAACTTTTTGCTGACTGGTACTGGTGGTAACTGGCTCTGACTGAGCCTGGGCTCTGCCTAACCAGGCCTGGTGCCAGTGCTTTGCTGAAAGACACTTAGAATACAGTAAAAACATCTACATACACTAGGGTACACTATGGGTTGGGGTACCCCTGTGATTGGCATGACCTCCCCTGTAAGGCCCTAGTACATAATAGGGCAGGGGGATTAAACTACCTCTAAGTTCCTGGCGTTCCTGGCATACAATAGGGCTTGCCAGTTTAGAGGACAGCACTGCTGAGCCTGAGGTCAGTTTAAAAGTAGCCCTGTGTGTGCAGAAGGAGGCAAGCGAGGTACAGAAAGAGGCAATATAGGTGCAGAAAGAAGCAAGAGTGGTGGAGAAAGAGAAGGGTAGAGGGGTGCAGAAAGACTCAAGAGAAGTTCAGAAAGAAGCAAAAGAGGTGCAGAAACAGGCAGAAGAGGTGCAGAAAGAGGGAACAGGGGTTCAGAAAGATAAGGGGCACAGAAAGAGGCAAGAAGGGTGCAGAAATGTGTAAGAGGTACAGAAAGAAGCAAGAGCAGTGAAGTAAGAAACAACATGCAGAAGGAGGTAAGAGGGGTAAAGAAAGAGGCAAAAGAAGAGCAGAAACAAGCAAAAGAGATGTGGAAAGAGGCTAGAGGGGTGCAATAAGAAGTTAGAGAGGTGCACATAGAGGGGAAAAGGGTGCAGAGAGAGGCAAGTGATTTGCAGAAAGAAGAACGAGAGGTACAAAAAGAAGGAAGAGAAGTGCAGAAAGAAATAACAGAGGTGCAGAAAGAAGCAAACGCAGTGCATAAAGAACGAACACAGGTGCAGAAAGAGGCAAGAGGGATGCAGAAAGAGGCAAGATAAGTGCAGAAAGAAGCAGAAGAGGAGCAGTAAGAGGCAAGAGAAGTTCAGAAAGAGGCAGCAGAGGTGCAAAAACCGGCGAAGGGGTACAGAAAGAAAGAAGAGGTATGCCGAAAGAGGCAAGAGGGATGCAGAAATCTGCAAGAGAGGTACAGAAAGAAGCAAGAGCAGTACAGTAAGAAACAACACAGGTACGGAAGGAGGCAAGAGGAAAGCAAAAAGAGGCAAGAGCAGTGCAGAAAGAACCAAGAGACGTGCAGGTAAAGGAAAGAAGGGTGCAGAAAGAGACACTGGGGGTGCAGAAACAAGGAAGAGAAGTGCAGAAAGAAGCAACAGAGGTACAGAAAGAGGCAAAATTGGTACAGAAAGAGGGGAGAGAGATGTATAAAGAGGCAAGAGAGTTGTGCTAAGAAGGACACGGGGTTCAGAAAGAGGCAAGAGGGGTACAGAAAGAAGCAAGTGAGGTGCAGAAGGAGGCAAGAGAACTGCAGAAAGAAGCAAGAGAGTTGTGCAAACAGTTAAAAGAGATACAGAAAGAGGGAGCAGGGGTGCACAGAGAGGCAAGAGAGGTACAGAAACAGGTAAGAGGGGTAAAAAAAAGAGGCAAGAGGGGCGTAGAAATTTGCAAGAACAAGCAAGAGTAGTGCAAACGAACCAACAGAGGGGCAAAAAAGAGGCAAGTGAGGTACAAAAGGAGGCAAGAGAATTGCAGCAAGAGGCAAGAGAGTTGCAGAAACAGGCAAAGGGTGCAGAAAGAAGGAACAGGTGCGCAGAAAAAGGGAAGAGGGGTGCAGAACAAGGCAAGAGGGATTCAGAAATTTGAAACAGAGGTGCAGAAAGAAGCAAGAGCAGTGCAGAAAGTACCAACAGAGATACAAAAAGAGGCACAATGGGTACTGGGATAGGCTAGTGAAGTGCAAAATGAAGCAAAAGAGCAGCAGAAAGAACCAACAGAGGTGCAAAAAGAAGCAACAGAGGTGTAGAAAGAAGCAAGAGAAGTGCAGAAAGAAGCAAGACAGGTGCAGAAAGAAGCATGGGAAGTGCAGAATGAAGCAACAGGGGTGCAGAAAGAGGCAAGAGAAGTGCAGAAAGAAGCAACAGAGGTGCAGAATGAGGCAAGAGAACTGCAGAAAGAAGCCAGAGAGTTGTAGAAACAGGCAAAGGAGGTACAGAAAGAGGGAACAGGAGTGCACAGAGAGGCAAGAGAGGTACAGAAACAGGCAAAAGGTGCAGAAAGAGGGAACAAGTGCGCATACTGAGGCAAGAGAGGTGTAGAAAGAGGCAAGAGGGATGCAGAAATTTGGAACAGAGGTACAGAAAGAAGCAAGAGCAGTGCAGAATGAACCAACAGAGATACAAAAAGAGTCACAATGGGTACTGGGAGAGGCTAGTGAAGTGCAAAATGAAGCAAAAGAGGAGCAGAAAGAACCAACAGAGGTGCAAAAAGAGGCAAGAGAGGTGCAGAAAGGGTTAGGAGAGGTGCACAAAGAGACAAGAAGGGTACAGAAAGAGGCAGGAGGGGTGAAGAAAGAAGGAAGGGTGATCGGCGACGTCCATTTTGTATTTGCATCCTTGCGTGGACATTTTGCTCTCTTATGTCGGCTGAGATGGGATTTACTCGACGGACATGCCTCGGGGGACTTACAAGAACAGGCCAAGGCTAAGTGGTTCTCTTTAAAGGTTGACATTTATTTGGCTGGCAGGGGAGTGGGTTGGCGCGTTCTTATGACACACCTAGTTGCGCAGTATGTGGATAATTCTCCCCATTTCTTATCGTATTGATTGATTATTGTTGTTGACTATTGCTCTTGGGGAGGAGAATAAGTTGCGGGAAGGGGAGACCGGGAGCCTGTATGGATGGACCTCCTCCTTTCTTTCTCTTTTCTGTATCTATATTTTGGGTACTCGTTTTATGGGCGACAGGCACGCTGCTAGGGGGGGTAGGCCGTAGCCTCTGCATGGGTGCAGGGTAGGGGTTTGGGGGAGGGGTTTTTGTTTTGTCCTTTCTTAGTTTCTACGGGCCATTTTTCTTCTCTCTTCTTTTCTTAGTTCTCCTTATCTTTCTTTCTTCCTTTTTTTGGGTCAGCATGGAGGCTAGGTGTAGCTCCGCTTGCCGTTTCTGCTTTCTGTGGTACCACTGACACTACCTAGGTAGTTCCACGTTCATGGGGTGGGTAATGACTGGCACGAAATGTGAATATATGCTCCTTCATCCTGATAAGTGTATTTTTGTGCCGCTTTTCCGATTATGATTCTCCGCTTTGTTGACATCCTGCTGTGTGCATTGCCCACTCTGTGCCTTCGGTTGATTGTATTGCATCTGATCCTTCTTATTTTATGTTTTGAAAATGAACCTTATTTCATCCTGTACTCAGTGGTCGCGTTAAACTTAAGTGATGTTTGGAATATTTGCTGTCTTTTGTATTTGGGGACTGCTGAGCTGTCTTATGGTTGCCCCACGTGCTACAAACTGATTTTGAGGCCAGCCAGACTGGTTGTAGGCCCGTAACTGTATGCTACTGTTGCATAATAAAGGTTTAAAAAAAAAAAAAAAAGAAAGAAGGAAGGCAATTGCAGAAAGAAGCAACAGGTGTGCTGAAAGAGACACAAAGGGTGCATAAAGAAACAAGAGAGGTGTAGAAAGAAGCAAAAGAGTTACAGAAAGCGGCAAGAATGATGCAGAAGAGGGAAGAGAGGTATAGAAAGAGGCAAGAGAGTTGCACAAAGAGGGAAGAGGGATGCAGAAACAGGCAAAAGTGGTGCTGAAAAAAGCAAGTGAGGTACAGAAAAAGGAAAGAGGTGCAGAAGGAGGCAAGAGAGGTGCAGAAACAGGCAAAAAGTGTTCAGAAAGACAGAACAGGTGAGCAGACTGAGGCAAAAGAGTTGCAGAAAAAGGGAAGAG
Organism: Lissotriton vulgaris; assembly: GCF_964263255.1. Lineage (NCBI taxonomy): Eukaryota > Metazoa > Chordata > Amphibia > Caudata > Salamandridae > Lissotriton > Lissotriton vulgaris. The sequence continues at coordinate 1,964,560,023 of NC_141687.1, forward strand.
GGTTGCAGAAAGAGGCAAGTGGGGTGCAGAAAGAAGCAACAGAGGTGCATAAAGAAGCAAGAGTAGTGCAGAAAGAAGCAACAGAGGTACAGACATAGGCAAGAGGGGTGCAGAAAGAGGCAAGAGAATTGTAGAAAGAAACAGCAGAGGTGCAGAAAGAGGTAAGTAAAGTGTAGAAAGAGGCAAGAGAGGTACAGAAACAGACAGGAGAGGTGCAGAAAGAGGGAACAGGGGTACAGAAAGAGGCAAGAGGGGTACAGGAAGAAGTGAGGTACAGAAAGAAGTAAGAGAGGTACAGAAAGAGGTAAGAGAGGGGCGGAAAGAAGCAAGGGAGGTACAGAAAGTGGAAGAGATAAGCAGAAAGAGGCAAAAGAAGTGCAGAATAAAAGAAAGTTGCAGAAAGAAGCAACAGAAATGCTGAAAGTGGCAAGAGAGGCGCAGAAAGAAGCAAGAGTAGTTTGCACATCATTAGTACAAATTTAACACCCACATTTAGCATTAAGTAACAGGTGACCACTCTAGGTTTGCAAAGGACTTTTCACCACACTGTAATACTTGTTGCTGCTTTTTTGGTAACGTTTGAGCTGTTTGAGCTAGAAACAAGGCTCTATTTGTTCAAATCTGCAGATTAGGCAGCAGATGATAGATTATGTGGCTAATGCAGAAAATATATAATTGTGCAAAAGTCTGTACAGTCAAACAGTTGCACGATTCCCGTGACCCCCTCCTGAGGACAATTTGGGCCTCAAGGCCCCATCCTCCTAGGGCCTAACCTTCTGGCTTTTTTTTTAAACTGAGGGCCCTACACTTTGGTTTTTGACATAGCTCCGGGGAGGTGGTGGTCCCTGGTGCTGTGGGGGGCTGTGTGGCCCGCCGCATTTAAATAATGTAGCCCAGGGGAGGTGGTGGTCCAAAGGGCTTGGGGGGTCTGGGAGGCCGCCTGCCCAAAACAATTTAAAGCCCTGGGGAGGTGGCAGTCCCCGGTGTTTGGGGGGCCCTGCGGGGCCCCGACCTAAATTGTAAATGCCCCAGGGAGGTGGCAGTCCCTGGGGCATTTTTTAAAAAAGCCCCGGGGAGGTGGTGATCCCCGGGGCTGCGTGGGATGGGACCCTGTGGGCCCCCACTAATTACTTGGACATTTGCCCCAGGACCTGGTCCACCCGGAGGCTTAAGGAAAATGCCTGCAAGGCACCTAAAGTGAAGTTGGCTGTTTTTTTCAATGCTTTTTTGGGTCCGGGGGTGTGGGGGGCTGTGTGGCCCCCCGTATTTAAATAATGCAGACTACCATTTTTGAAACCATAGGCTGACCAATACCAGTTACTACATACCCATTCACTGATTCCTAGGTCTACACACATGTCCATTCATTCATCCATACAGTTACTCATACATGCATCAATGCAGCACTATCATATGCACTCATACACCTATACAGATACTCACACAACACCACTCACCCATAGAGTTACTCAAACACCTAGTCAGTCTTGCAAAGATTCAATCACACTCCCATTTACTCACTTATACAGTAATACACACACCACTTCACTTATTCTTACAGATACTAACACATACTTACTCTCTTCTACAATCACTGACGCAAGCACACACATCCATACAGCCACTCTCACAATCACCGACTCTCACATACAGTCATTTACATACTCCAACACTCACATATACTGCCTTTCACATATGTAGTTACTCACACATGTACCACTGAGACATCCATTCACTCACCAACACACCCATACACACACTCACTCACCCATACAGCCCTTCACAGATGCACTCTTGAACCCATACACCCAGTATATCCCCTACTCACACATCTATGCACAGAGTCACACCCCCCCACCCACTCACAGAGACACTCAGGCACCTATACAGATACTCATACAACCAATCAATATCCAACATAGACACTCATGTAGCTACTCAGCAACCCATACAGCAGCTTAAACACCAACTGACAGTCTAATACAGACATTCCCAGTTTAGTCACTAACCCATGCACTCAGTAAGACACGAATAATCACTCACTTATACAGTCAGTCACGCACCTACTAAATCATACATTCAGACACTTATACACCCACTCATTCTTCAATACACCTTGATATATATAGATATATATATATATATATACATATACATATAAAACATATTTAAACTTTACAGGAACACAGTCACTGAATGATGTTATCAGTGATGTCATTTGAGATGTCATGAATGATGTAATATGTGACGTCATCAGCAGTGCATTGCCGAGGCGCGAGCTATAGTTAGCTCAATGAACTATAACGGCTGAATTTGTCTGGTTTTATACAAGTGAAATGTCCAACTAACTATCACGTCCCTGAAACCTATGTTTTTTTCTGTGAATTTCAATTGTTTTTTAAAGGCTACTTTCTAACTGTAACGTGCCTGAAACCTATAGTTTTTTTCAGTGAATGTCAAAGGTTTTTTTAAATGATAATTTCTCATTATAACATCCCATTATAACATCCCTGAAACCTTTGTTTTTTTCAGTGAATTTTAAAGGTTTTTTAAATGCTAATTTCTAACTATAATGTCCCTGAAACCTGTTGTTTTTTCAGTGAATTTCTAAGGTTTTTTAAATGCTAATTTCTATCTATAACATCCCTGAAACCCAAGTTTTTTTCCGTGAATTTCTAAGGTTTTTTAAATGCTAATTTCTAACTATAACTATTAAGGTAAGACTTGTGTAGAAAGAGAAAGTAAGGCGCAGAAAAAAAGAGAAATGCAGAAAGAAGCAAGGGAAGTGCAGAAACAGCAAGAAAAGTGCAGAAAAGGCAAGAGAGGTGCAAAAAGAGGAAGAAAGGTGCAGAAAGAAGCAGGAGAAGTGATGAAAGAGGCAATAGAGGTGTAGAAAGAAGCAAGAGCAGTGCGGAAAGAAGCAACAGAGGCACAGAAAAAAGCAAGAGAGTTGGAAAAAGAAGAGTGAGATGCAGAAAGAGGAAGAAAGGCGCAGTAAGAGGCAAGTGAGGTACATAAAGAGGCAAGAGAGGTGCAGAAAGAGACAAGAGGTGCAGAAAGAGGCAAGAGAGGTGCAGAAAGAGGCAAGAGAGGTGCAGAAAAAGGCAAGAGATGGCCAGAAAGAGGGAGAAGGGTGCAGAAAGAAGCAAAGAGAGCTGCAGATAGAGGTAAGAGAGGTGAAAAAAAGAGGCGGGAGGTGTAGAAAGAGACAAGACAGGTGCAGAAAGAGGCAAGAGAGGTGCAGAAAGAAGAGAGTGAGCTGCAGAAAGAGGGAAGAGATGTATAGAAAGAAGCAAGAGAGGTACAGAAAGAAGAGAGTGAACAGCAGAAAGAGGCAAGAGAGGTACAGAAAGAGGCAAGAAAGTTGCAGAAAGAGGAAGAAAAACACAGAAAGAGACAAGTGACCTACAGAAAGAGGCAAGAGAAGAGCAAACAGATTCAAGAGAGGTGCATCAAGAGGCAGGAGAGGTGCAGAAAGAGGAAGAAATGTTCAGAAAGAGGCAAGAGATGTGCAGAAAGAGGCATGAGAGGTACAGAAAGAGGCAAGAGAGGTATAGAAAGAAGAGAGGGATCTACAGAAAGAAACAAGAGAAGTGCAGAAAGAGGCAAGAGGGATGCTGAAAGAGGAAAGAGGGGTGTAAAAAGAGGCAAGAGTGGGTCAGAAAGAGACGAAAGAGGTGCATAAAGAAGCAAGAGAGGTGCTGACAGAAGAGAGTGAGCTGCAGAAAGAGGCAAGAGAGGTGCAGAAAGATGCAAGAGAGTTGCAGAAAGAGGCAAGAGAGGTACAGAGGAGGAAGGAAGGTACAGAAAGAAGCAAATGAGGTGCAGAAAGAGGCAAGAGAAGAACAGAAAGGGGCAAGAGAGGTGCAGAAAGAGGCAAGAGAGGTACACAAAGAAGCAAGAGAAGTGCAGAAAGAAGAAGAAAGGTGCAGAAAGAGGCAAGAGAGGTGCATAAAGAGGCAAGAGAGGTACATAAAAAAGAGAGTGAGCTGCAGAAAGAGGCAAGAGAGGTACATAAAGAGGCCAGATAGGTAAAGAAAGAGCTAAGAGAAGTACAGGAAGAAGAGAGTGAGCTGCAGAAAGAAGTAATAGAAGTACATAAAGAGGCAAGAGAGGTGCAGAAAGAGGCAAGAGAGGTGCAGAAGTAGGCAAGAGAGATGCAGAAGGAAGAGAGTGAGCTGCAAAAAGAGGGAAGAGAGGTGCAAAAAGAGGTGAGAGACCTCCAGAAAGGAAGAAAGAAGCAAGAGAAGCACATAAAGAAGCAAGAGAGGTCCAGAAAGAAGCAAGAGAGGTGCAAAAAGAAGAGCGTGAGGTGCACAAAGAGGCAAGAGAGTTACAGAAAGAGGCAAGAGAAGTGCAGACAGAGGCAGGAGAGTTGCAGAAAGGCAAGAGTTGAGTAGAAAGCCAAGAGAGGTGTAGAAAGAAGCAAGAGAGGTACAGTAAGAGGCAAGAGAGGTGCAGAAAGAGGCAAGCGAGGTATGGAAAGAGACAAGACTAGTACAGAAAGAGGCAAGAGATGTGCAGAAAGAAGCAAGAGAGGTGCAGAAAGAGGCAAGAGGTACATATAAAGGCAAGGGCAGTGCAGAAAGAAGGGAGTGAGCTGCAAAAATAGAAAGAGATATAGAAAGAGGCAAGAGAGGTGCAGAAAGAAAAGAGTGAGCTGCAAAAAGAGGCAGGAGAGGTGCAGAAAGAAGCAAGAGAGTTGCAGAAAGAAGCAAGAGATTTGCAGAAAGAGGCAAGAGAGGTGCAGAAAGAGGTAAGTCCAGACCTGGAGTAAGATCCTTCTTCTACCTCACCACCAAGACCTGAAACACCCTGCCCCTCCACCTCAGACAATGTGAGTCATTGGCACAGTTCAGGAAGGACCTCAAGAACTGGCTCTTCAACTGAACTTCCACACTCACATGGATCAGCAGCTCCCATCAGGACCTTGAGACCCTCATGGGTGAGTAGCCGTGCTACATAAACCCTTGATTGATTAATTGATTGACAGCTCAGCCACTTCCTAAATACCTACCCACAAAGCTGCCATCCACTTCGAAAAGGTTTCAAATTGTTGGAAGTCTCCACTGAGGCTTTAGACTTTACCTTGTTGAACCCGAAGTAGATGTCCTAGATGGCAGATATGGCGAGCAAAGAATGGAAATAATACAGATTCCCTTTAATAGGAGGAATATGGTAGGACTGTGACATCATCACCTGTATCTTCTCTTCCTGTGATGTCACATCATTTAAAATCATTGTGCACTGCTTGGGTCAATTAGTTACCACACCATTCTTTGTAGGCCTTGTACCTTGCTCCTCCTCCTGTTCGCATCTACGTTTCCCCTTTATAAACGCCCACTCCCTCCTTTTGCCCACTTCATCTGCCTTACCTTCTACCCCAAATCCATAAATTTTGAATGGCCTAAGAAACAGAGAATACCTGGTAAATACGTAAATCTGCACACTCATCATCCTAGCCTGGAAATTCTGATCAGTTGAATAGCACTGTTACTCAACAAAGTTTTAAGAGGCATGGGTATGATGCTCCCAAGTAACCTCAGGGCGACTCACAGCACTTCCAAATTATTAATTCAGTGTGCATGCCTTTCTCCTCTATCCCCCACCTCACTCACTGTTTCTCAATCTCTGTTAATGTTGACAATATTGGCTACTTGTGCATGTTAACCCAAAGTAAGTGTCATTAGTTAAATAATTAACTAATTGCTTTATCACCATGAGAACGTGCAGTCCTGGTCTGGGATTAGTCAGCAATCTACGACAGTAGTTCATAGGCCACCTGCAGCTGCAAACCCTATGTGGTACTCTACCTTCAACTTTGAAACTATCTGTAGGCGGATTAAAATACCCAAGATACCCCAGCCCAAATATGCCTCCAATGACTTCCAATGACACAGTCTAAAGTATACAAACAGTGATGGATGGTGTTAGACCTGGCATCTTTGGCTTGGTTTCCCCTGTCTTTTTGCTCTGCCTCCTGTATTTTTGATGCTGTGCTGGATTTAGTTGTTGCTGGTTTAGATGCTTTGGGGACTGTGCCACTGCTGATCAGTGTCAAAGTGCAAGTGCTCCCTGTGTAAATAGTTGTTGTAATTGGTTATCCATGTTTGGCATATTTGTATCACCAAGAAGTCCACTGGGTGTGCCAGGGCTGGTGATTCAAATGCTACTAGTGGGCCTGCAGCACTGATTGTGCCTCCCAGATGAGTAGCCCTAAAATGGTGTCTCAGGCTGGCCACTGCAGTGCCTGTGGGTAGTCTGCGGACTGCCATGTCCACCTGGTCAGTGTCCCCACTGACCAGGACTAACCCTTCCCTTTCTGTACACATTGGTCATCCTTATGAAAGGCCCCAGGTACCCCCATGGGCAGGGTGCAGTGTATGTGAAAGCTAGAGCATGTACTACTGCAGGTGACATGCTCTGGTAGTGATTTACAGCCATTTTAGTTTTTCACTATTGTAAGGCTATCTTGCCCATAGGCTATCATGGGGAAACCTGGCTACAGTGGTTACCTTTATATCTTCCCATAGGAGCAAGATAGGACATAAAAGTCTGGTATCCCTGAACTCAGAATTTAATAACACATCTTTTAGGAAAGGTGGTTTTTAAATCCTGTGTTTGAGAACAGCACTTTTAGAAAGTGGCTGTTCTCTTGTCTGACCTTTCTGTGTGCCTTGGCCTGTTTGTGAATTGACTATCTGGATAGGAGCTGGGGAGGCCCCAGTAGGCTGGATGAGTCAGCCCTAGGCTGAATGACTGCATCTGCATCTAGAGTGGTGGGAGGGGATAGCAACTGGGCCTGAATAGGGCTGTGCTTGCCTTCCACAATGCTGGCTCAACCTCCTGCTGGGCGGCTAATAACCCGGCCCACTCTGAAAGGAAAGGAGAAGCCAGGAAAACAAAGTGCTCAAGGAACACCCAGAACTGATTCAGACCGGGCTCAGAGCCCTCCTGCACAAAGGGAACAAAGACTTTTAGGGGTATAAGTACAGGACCCCACACTACAGAAAATTAGATCATCCTGGAATCAAGAAGGAACCTCTGCCAAGGAGAAAGCTGGAAGATTGAAGAAGGAAGACTGTCCTGCTGTTGCTTTGCCGGACTGACCTGCAGTTACTTTGCTGCCAAGGAGTGGGGAAGGACTTTGCTTTGTGCTGTGTTCCCTTGCTTGAAGAAATCTCCAAGGGCCTGAAGAAGAGCTGGCTCTCTGTTAAGAAGTGTCAGGAACAAAAGGACTTCACCCCCAGCTTCCCTGAACTCTGCTGAGAGAGTTCTGTCCTTCCTAGAGTGATTGGGCCAGTTGTGGTACCTGTGTTGGGAAGCTGGAAACCAAGATTTAAAGAACTTTCTGCAAAGTTTATCGCATCGCTCGCTTGCGGAGCGAATCCCTGTCAGTGCGAGGAAATTGCCGCGGCTACGAAGGCCGAGATCGTCGCAGCGTCGTCACATCCTTCGTTTGCGGGACGCACCAGTCCGGTGCAGGAAGATTACCATTGCTGCGAGTATCGTCGCATAGCCTGTTGTCACTGGGTGACATAGTCGCACCGCTTGCTTGCGTAACGCATCATGTCATTGCGATAATCGTCGCAGAGCCATCGCATCGAAGGGCCGCGAGAGTAGAAGATCAACGCTGAGCCGCGCATCGTCACCGCACCGGAGATCGTCGCATTGTACCTTTTGCGAGCCCCTTCCACCGAAACCTGTGCATCGGAATCCACGCAAGGTATCGCATCCCTCTCCATCCAGACAGGAGTCACCGCAACATGCCTGCTGCGTCCAGCGGGGTTGTCGCATCGCCTCCCCAGGGTTTCAGGAGTGACTTATCGCTTGCTTTTCAACGCTTCAGCTTTCACTTATAACTTTTGTCGCATCTAAAGGTACTGTTGGCTAAAACATGACGTAACTGTGAAATATTTTAACGCAACTTTAAGAACTCTTTCGAAATCATATTCTTGAACTGTGTATGTGGGATTTTGTGTTGTTTTGGGTCTTGTGTAGTTTAGATTAAATACCTTTATTTTTCTAAACTGGTGTGGAGTCAGTTTGTGGTGTTTTCACTGTGTTACCGTGAGTGTTGGTACAAATACTTTACACATTGCCTTTGATAAGCCTGGCTGCTCGTGCCAAGCTACCAAGGGGGTGAGCAGGGGTTATCTAAAGAGTGTATCCTTCTTACCCAGACTATTTGGACAGTGGTACCTACCTCTGCAAACTAGAGACCCCCAGATCTAACAGATGGAATGCTTGAATTAATCTTAGCCACTAATAATTACTCAGGCCGCATCAATCATTATTCTACACACCACATCACCTCAGTTTGGGCCCTGCTATATGCCAATCAGCCTTGACCCTTCTCCAATCGGAGCAGTCTAGCCCGGACTGTCACACCAGGTCCTCCCTGAACTGGAAGACAAGCAACCTAGAACCACTTTCACGCTATTTATGGGCTCATCAGCCAGGTATAGCCTGGTTCCAGTGATACAGTGTGCACGGGACCCATGTCTGGGCTGCAGATTCCTAGTCCAATAGGAGAATTCTGTTGTTCCATGAGGCCAGAGGCAGGGTTGGATTGGGATAAAAAATCGGCCCGGGCACGCATAAAAAAATAGGCCCACATTAGCCAAATGTCTTCCCCTCAAATCACTGCTTCAGTGTAATTTTACATAAAAGGGGGGAGGTGGAGGGGGGGAATGCACGCATCAGCTTACACTAGTGAAACACACCTGAAAACAAGTGAAGCCACTTCTGCTCAGGCCCCCTGCCCCGCTCAGTATGCCTACATTAATGGGAGGCCCAGCTAGAGGAAAGGGTGACACCTCTGTTGCTGCTATACAGGAGGTAATGAGCGCCCATCTCCCTCCAGAAAGGCCATTCAGACACCCACTGGGCCGCTGGCGGGATAGTCGAACAACAGAGACACCGCTCAAATCGGCCCCCAGGCTGCTCAAAAGCAGCCCTCAGCTGGAACTTGGACCCCGGCCCCTCAGGCATTGCCCGAATGCCCCTGTTACCAATCAGACGCTGGCCAGAGGTGCACAAGAGGGAGCCAGAAGCAGACCAAAGGCCTGCAGTATGGCCTCTTCAAAAGCTGCTCTCTGTTGTGGGCAGTGCTTTAAATGGGCCGGTACTCACCGGTACGGAGTACCGCCACTTTTAATTTTTCTCCCTTTGAGTACCAGAAATTTTCCTTGGCCAAGGAGAGTACCGGTACTCTAAGGGGAAAGTCAGGCAGGGCAGGCTTGATGGCATTGGGAGCTGTGCTACTGAGCAGAAGTGCTGCGGATAAAGAGAAGGCAGAATGGAGGAAGGGGCAGTGTACACCTCTGAATGGAGCCGCTGCTGAGCATCTCACAGCGGCTCATTTGCTGTTTAGGGTTTTGAGTACCCTGCGGCTGTCTGTGAATGAAAGTGAAACGTCCAATTATACCCTGCCCAGTCAATCACGCTGTAGGTGTGTGTGTGTGTGTGTGTGTGTGTGACACTGGGCTTACCCCCAACCCCACAAATGTAATTTATTTACAGCGTTACACCAGAGATGAGAATGCACCTCTCAGCACCAGTCTGCTGAGAGGGTGGGTAGGAGTGTAATAACCACTGCCATATATAGGCCGATTAGCATTCAGCTGGGCAGTCCACTGTAGGGCAGCAGACAGTACATCAGTTTGCACACTTCTGTCTCTACGCGTCCCAGACCATCTGTGTCCATTTGACAAGTTTCATGTACTCATCAGAATTTCAGTATTAATCAGGTTTATGGACATGCACACTCCAATTGTTCCATTGACTTTTCAAGGGGCAGAGTGCGCTAAAGCAAGCAACATGGGAATCCATTACATATTTCGCTAATAGAACTTTGGGAATGAGAAATTTAGACAGACTTGAGGTTTGAAGGAAAAACTGATTCTATAGTTGTGAGTTTAATCCTTTATATGATCAAAAGATTTGAAAATACCAAAAGGCGGCCTTTGGGCAGTGAGTACTCTACAAACAATCAATGATATCAACCTACCAACAATTAATCAAATTCCCCTGCCCGTAAGAACAGGGTTGAATGTCTTTAGTTTAGTTGCCCATTAAAAATTAACTCCATCATCAGTTTTGTAATCTGCAACCTTGTATCATGTTTGAATGCCTTTTATTGTGTGCATGAATATTACTTCTTCTGACTTTTAAGAGACTATTATGGACAAGGGGTGTCCACCATAGGCCCAGAATGGCCAGGTCGAGTCCAGATTTTCTGGCTATTATCATGAGGTAAATGTGCAAGCTAATTATCTGAATCAAGTTGTGTGTGAGTGGTCATAAATGTGTGCGAGTTTCTTAAGTGATGGATGAGTATGTGTGTATAAACATGTTTAGTCTGGGAAGACAAGCTCACCACCACCTAGTGGAATCCAGCAATGTGTGTGTGAACCAGATGCAGCATAAGTCAATACCACTGGGTTTCTCAAACAGGTGGTAAAAGGCAGAGGCCCCCCAGAACGCAAGATAAAGATCCTCTATGCATAGGAGAGCAAGCAGGTAATGAAGGTGAGAAAGCAAGAGGTTGAGGGGGGTGTTCAAGCATGGATGCCAGTGTTCAACAGACTGTGGATAATAAACAGGTTTCCTGGGAGTTGAAAAAGAGGTGTTGAATAAAAACTCATGGATTTAGAGATGCAATAGGAGATGGCCAAGAAAAACATAGGGAAATTAGTGTCTTGAAAAAGAATGGTCTTCAAAATAACACACACGCTTATGATCCAAACTGATTTTGATCTTTATGACTAGTGTGATCGTGTTCAGGTGTAACTTTCTCACATTCTGTCTTCTTGTTCAGGCACTGCCTCAAACCCTTTTAAAAAAAATAACATTTTGTCTTAACTGAGCCTCTCACAACATCGGTGATTTTGAAAAGTTGTGATTATGCATTAAGCGTGGTGTTGTCCTATTTTTGAAAAACTGATGAACTCATACCCCTGAAAGGACTCTCCAGTCGAAGTAAAAACACAATTCTCTCAGCCCAGGCCAGCAGCTCTTTAAAAAAGATACCTTAGAATGCATGATGCAGTCAGGCGGGGTTTTAAGATCTAGTGTGACAGTATTCAATAGATGGCATCTTTAATTTGTTTGTGTGTTTTTCAATGAGAGGTATTAAGACACAGAGGTGAGTTTGCCTGTGGTTCATATTGCAGATAAGCTAAGCTTTAATTACATTTAGTGAAAAGCAACACAGCCTTTCCATTCTGGAACTGAATTACAGCCAGAGTCTTTTGTTTGGTTAAGTCAGGCCGCGCACAAGTCCAGACTGCGCATAAAGTCCAGACCGTGCATAAAGTCTTTTGTTGGTGGTCCATTATTTTGGAAATAAGAGACGCAGGGGTGGAACCTTTTTTGTTTCTTGCACCTTCCATATGAAGCTCTTTCTGAAACCAAAATGTTTTTTCTCAATGTCTATGCATGTACGATCTTGAGGGATGTTGTAGGGAATACCCAAATGCTAGAAAATTGTACTAACATCTCTTTTATATCTCTCCAATACCTAGGAGGCCTGGTCTTTGCTACAAAAAATACTTCAAATCCCATGGTATCTTGACCTTTAGGTGCCCACTGTACCCATAATGTGCTGGATTTATCCAACTTGTACAAGCCTTGCACATCTTCTGTTTGCTTTATGCAAGCTGTACATGCCTCTGCAACAGACCCAGAACATTTCCTTTACTCAACCGGTCATCAGCTAGACCACCATGTGCTCACCTGTGCTTGACTCACCAACCATGTATTTCCAGGTCAACCCTTGCTTTCATCATGTAAGATATGCTTGGCTCTTCCACTCTGCACTGACCCACCATGTTTGATTTCCTCAACCTGCCTTAACTGATTCATCCTTTCTCTCCTCACTTAATTCTCACCTGACCCAGCTGAGGTACCGGGTTTTTAGGAACCCGGCGGTGCCAGGGGGAACACCCAGAGACCTCTTGAGTTCTTCCTGTTCTGGACCACAGAAACACAGAGTCTTCTAGGTGATGTCAAGGATCGAGTTTTATTGGCTGCAACCAAGTAACAAGCGTCCTAGAAGTACAACAGCACGGTGTGTATATTCTCAGGAGACTGTTTGTTTTTACAGAACCAGCCTTCTCCTTTTATACAGAAATATTAGCTTTGGGCAAGAATTCTTTGTTTTATGGTACAATCATATACATATTTTCACAACAATGAAAAAGCAAAGTCATGATGGCCAGCCTACATTTTCGTATGTCCAGTTTGTGATAGATTACCCGGCCAGGCCCAGAACTACCATCAGATATCGATAAAACCCCAATAAAATCGGGCACCTCCTCCTTGCAAAACTAGCCATAAAGAAGAAACAGGGACAGGTGTGTGTATGATAAAGCATGGTTTGTATGCAGTGAATGGTTTATGACATGTTGTGCCTGGATGCTAATCTCGCTCGGCCATTGGGTTGGGGACTGCCCGAACAGGTTTGGCTGGAGGCAGTGGAGGCAGCTCGCCCAGGTCACAGAGGAGTCAGCAAAGGTGGACGTGTCCTTTCAGCTCGAATTCGGCCTTGGTCAATTGACTATGTAAGGGCAACCACAAGATGGATGCCGCTCACAAAATGGAACCCGAGGGTCCAAGACAGAAACTACTGTTTTAAGGTGATTGCATCGCTCGATCACGATGCAAATGCATAGGCATAATGTCCTAATCATTACCGGTCTGATGATACCAAATTCGTCATGATATGATGATATTTTCTGACACGAGTGTAGAGCTTCGGTACCATACAATAGCAGGATCCAGAATCTTCAGTTCCACACAGCCAGTTGAAGGCACATTTGCCCTGTGCTTGCCTTGTTTACGCTAGTGCCTCTTGTTGATCATTTAATTCACTTTACGTTGATATATGCTCGTTCAACTCATCCCATTGTGTTCATCTCAGCCATTTATAGAAGCCCTTCATCACATGTGTCACCACTCGAGCTCCCTGTAATCACTTCACTTGCCAACTGCTCACATTAGGTACCTCGTGGCCCCATTGAAGGAGCTGTGGATGATTTTGATTGACCATAGTGGGTGCCTGCTGTATAATAGATGATGGCTGAGACAGTATTGTGATGAAGACCAGATTGGAAATGTTACTGTTCGTTTGTGTTGGTTATGTGACTTGAGTTTTGATGTTTACTGAGAAAAATCATGACTTTTATGTTTCATATATGCATAGGCTCAGAGACAATCTGCATTGGTATGACATTCTCAAAATAATAAACGTATTCTATTGCACATGGGAGGAGAAAACAAATACTCTACAAATAGCAGAAATAATTCTATATTATCAAGCACAATTGCCACAATAAAATGTGGCTCCCATTAAAAACCTGCCTTCAGGGCCGGACTGGTAAGTACGGGCACCGGGCAATCCCCCGGTAGGCTGGATTGGGTGGAGGCCGGTTTTGTGCCAGGGGGCCGGTTTGAATTGAACCCTGGCCCTGGTGACGGTCCGTGACCATCACCAGCCCGTGTTAGTTTAGTAGCAGCTAAATCTGCTGCATAATTATTGCAATGTGCTTAACGCTGGCTGTATTCAATGTATAATTTAATAAATAAATGCGCCTGCTGCTGCTCAGGCAGATCCATGGCGCGGGGCCGGAAAGCCGAGGTGTAGTTCACCCCTTAGGGTGGGGCCTGGATTTTAAGATTATGCGCATTGGGGCTGGGCTCGAGCTTGTGATCACGAAGGCAGAGACGAGTCGACAGAAAAAAAGAGCGAGGCACGAAATGTAATTATTTCTAGCCCCCTGGACCCCTCGCCCCCTGTCTCCCTGTCTGCAGGTGTGTCTAGTCAGGACCGTCCGGTCCAGTCGTTTAAGTTGCAATGCATGCTGTGAGTGTCAGGCCTGCATGCTGTTGTAATCAGGATTCATCATGGGGCACTGTCTGGGCTTGGGTGCTGGGCTGGATTCGAATTCGAAATTAAAAGCAAAAGGCCTGGTTAGGGCTGTGATCGGGACTGGCAGGGCAGGGGCTGCTTCTCACTCTCTTTACGTTCCTTTCTTTGATTTGCTTCCCTGTGAAATGGATCCAAAAAATGAAAGACACTTTTAATGGAAATGTCGTATTTTTCTGACATTTTAATTCCAAAGTACAGCATCAATTTCTTTTTAGAATGTGAAAATTGTTATGGTTTGCCCACTTAATTCCTTGTTTTCGTATTGGAACACTCTTCCAGAAAAGCGAAAATAAGTACTTTTCAGATAATATTTAGTAGTCACTAGTGGTTCGATGGAGCAAAGATCCATTCAAAGCAATTTGTGAATGGGGCAAGCAGGCCCCTCATATCCGAGTTCCCGAATCTTTCTTTATTCTATTTCACGGTCTATATGTTTGCCCTCCCACCCACTCTGGTGTGGGCTGCTATGTACAATTTTGTTATATAGCTGGTATTATATAATCCATAATGAGGATATTTGTAGGTTGCAGGCCTTTATTTGTTTCCTATTTTTCTTATTGACTAGTGCTCTTTTTTATTTGTTTTTATAAAAATCATTCAAAAGACACAATTTGCTGGGTGGGACATATGGCTAAGCTCAGGGCTGGACTGGGAACTGGGAATCTATTTATTTATGGGTGGTGTGCTGGCACTGTAGTGTCTGGGCAGTGGGCCTGCCCTAGGCCTGGGGCCGGGGGCGCAACTTTTGAACGGGCTGGGGCTGGCTAGAAGTTTTAAAACCAAAAGGGGCCTAAGGAAGGAAGGGGCAAGGGGGTTTCTAGGCCCCAGCCAGGTTCCGCAGCACAGTGGCACCACACTGGCTTTTGTTTGTTGTTGCTTGCTTAATTTGAATGTGGGCAGCAGGGAGCGAGGTGGTGGCTGGCTTTAGGCTCAGGCCTGGAACTGCAGCCAGGACGGGTTTAAGATTATCGCCTACTGCCTGACACTGAAAGCCGCAGAACTGAGTGACTGTGCACCGCTGATTGACAGTCTAGTTCACAGCGCGGTTTGCGTCCCCTGTCTCTTTCATCTCCTTTCTTTTATTTGCTCCCCTGTGAAATGGATCCGAAAAATAAAAACACTTTTGCTTGCAATGTCGGATTTTTCTGTTATTTTAATTCCAAGGTGCCGCATTAGGAATAAAAGGTTAAAAATATGATAAAATAACTAAATAAAGTAAGGTAGAGTGGTAGCAAACTGGCCAGATTGCTTTTATTTAACACCCAAACACATTAGCGTCACTTTTACAGAGTTTGCCAGTGAAGCACTTTTTTTGTTTTATTGTCTTTGTTTTCCCTGAGCTTGCAACTATTGCTCCAATCCTGGAGGTACTGCAATGTGTGGATTGGAAAACAAAATGTCTACTGCGGCTCTGCGTCTAGGGATGTTGTCTTTTTTTAACATACTGCTTACATTTTGTAAGGATATAAGCATGGACATTAAAATGGGTCCATTCAGGGTTCTGTAGTCATGTCCTCAACTTTTCAGGCAATAGCACTCACTGATTTCTGAATAGTGTGAATAGTGAGCGTAAAAGCGCTAAGGTAACCATGTAGTTCCTGCTTACATTTCACATGGTTTGCTAATTTTGCATTCCCTATATGTGTTTGCTTTTATAGGATGTTGTTCCTTTTTTTTTGTAGGCCACATATTGCTCTTGTTGTCTAGTGCGTCATTTCAATTAAGCTGCATCCAGGTGTTTATAGCCGGCAACAATTGGGTTGTAATTGAAGGCAGTGTTCGTTTTTCTCAGTGGGGCAGTTTGGTGTTCAGTGGGGGAGAGGATGTGGCACTATGGCCAGAGCTGCTGAATTTGGAACTGGGGAACCAGGTTCAGCCTTAATAACCAGTCCATCAGACTACTCTCCTGAGGGAGCGCAATCCTATGCTAGACCTTAGAAGGCTTCGCAAGAACTTAGAAGTGAGAGAGCGCAATTTGAATAAAAAAAATATGTATGAACCATATTCACAAGCATATCGCATAAACGTGGAATCTATAACATGAAGTTAACACTTGTAGCGTAAAATTAGCCGATGTAACCAATGTAATAGGAAATGTA
The DNA here is from genome assembly GCF_964263255.1 of Lissotriton vulgaris. Lineage (NCBI taxonomy): Eukaryota > Metazoa > Chordata > Amphibia > Caudata > Salamandridae > Lissotriton > Lissotriton vulgaris. The sequence continues at coordinate 1,964,576,055 of NC_141687.1, forward strand.
TCTGTATCTATTCTAGAAAGAGTATTAGAATGAGAAAGGCCCGTATATATAGTGGGCTAATATAGAAATGTATAGTAATGCTTACGAACCGTAGAACGTGTAAAACTGAATATACGTGTGTAATCATGAAACGGAGAAAACGGCGGAAACGTAAAGTGACGAAATGTGCAGAGAATGTATAGCACTATGTAAGCACGAGAATATAAAGGTTGCGTTATATATAAAATGTATTCACTTATAATCAAAGGATTTGCTAAATGCGATCATATATAAATGTGTGTTAAAGGTTATACTGTGTAGAAGAGTTGTAGGAATGTTAGAAAAGGTTTGGTCATGTGTGATTTTAACCTAACTGACCAAGAGTTCGCAGGAGTGTAGTCTGCTGTATGTAATTTAGTGGGCTCACAGGAGTCGTGAAAAGCCTTGATATGAATGTGCGAGACAAGAGTCAAAGGTCTTGCTAGATTTAAGGTGACAATGTTAGACGAAGTTTATGGCCTAAACGTGATAAGAGACGCTTGGAATTTGAGTCTTGTTTAGAAATGACCGTTCACAGGACCAAAGAAGGTTAAGAACATAGTCGTAAAGAGTAGAGTTCTGCTGAGGTGATAGACTTTTGCTCCGAAAGTGTCAAATGGAATGTCAATGAAGTCACCAGCAAGAAGACGAAGATGGCGTCTAAGGAGAAGGGTCAACTTAACGGACGACGCGAAGAGATGAAGCCATGGAAAGAGCTAGAAATGACATCATGGGGAAAGTACGTGGTGGGCGTCGAAGGGGCGTTCCACCCATACTGTGATTGTGTATTTAGGGACAGCACCCTGGGGAGGAGGAGTTAGGAGCTCAGAGCAGATGGCCTGAGGAGCGAGCGCTGAGAGAGATCAGAGCGCAAGAGAGCAGTAGGCCGAGGACCCTTAGAGAGTGGATGGGTAGGCAGAGAGGGTACTGCTTTTCAACATAAGTTACCATTAGGGGTTAAGAGAGTTTGAACTTCTTTGGAAGTCAAACTGCTGACACCTTTTTTAGGTAAGGAACTTGCGAAGTAGGGATGTCACCTAGTACAGAGTAGGGACAGAATTAACTTGTTTTTCTCTTTTTGTAGATGACGCAACTGAACCACTTTGTGTCTATGCTTTTTAATCTGCTGATTTTGGAATTGACTTTAATTGTATTCTTTTGTAGACTGAGGTTCTTTAGGGAATTTATGTTCCTTCTAGTTCCTGTATACTTGTTGAATCTTATCCTGAGAGGATTGTATATGCACTTAATTCTGATTTTATATTAAACTTTTAAAACTTCATCAGTCGTAAGTGGTCCTTCAGAGTTGCGTCAGTTTTTGGGGTTAATTTAACCTATGCGGGGTTTGTCTTTTACTCAATGACAGAAAATAATCGATCCAAATTGATGAATGAGATTAGTATCTAAGTGATCAAAAAGGGTATCAAAATCTCATTCCCCGCAGTTGGTAGCAGAGAAAGATGGTTTTCTTCTTGAGGAAGACAACCTAGGTCAGGTCTAGATTACCCCAAGGTCCCTAGTCATCGACGACCAGAAGAAGAATCCCTGCCGAAGACGGTGCTGACGGTGCGTCGAGAGAAAAGCAGCAGAGTCGGTCGAGAGTGAGTATAAGGGTCATGCGTTGCCAGATTGCGGTGTTTTGTGTTGTACCTGTGTTGTAATGTCAAGCGGAGTTGAATGCCTGTAGTGTGATTGAGGGAAGGTTGTGAGCGCGCGCAACCGGATAAAATCTTAAGATCCAGAGAAGGGCTTAAGTGGTTCGGGTGTATCGAACACCCAGAGTAATTGTCTACCACTGAAAGGGGGTCATGAGGTACCATTGATGGCCCGAAGGACCGATGATAGGGGGAGTGACAGAGTGAGTGTATGAGTAACGGACGCTGGTCGTACGTTTACTGTGTGTAAGTAACCTATCAGTTAAGGCGAGCGTCTGAACGTGAGAGGAAAGACGTCTCGTCAGTTGAGGTGACAATTACAGGTAGACTGTGGACGTACAGTCAAGAAAAGTGATCGCTTGGACGGAAGTAGTCATTTTTCGGCGTATGAATGAAAACGCATGCAAGACCGTGAGACGAGTTGAGAAAGGAGGGGAACTGCTGCAGAGGGGACGAGTGACGTCAGCGTAGAGCCGCGCTGAGATTGGTCGGTCAGCGTAGAGTCGCGCTGGGATAGGCCGATTAGCGAGAGCCGCGTAGGGATTGGTTGGTTTGTCATCGGAACGTAAATAAGGAAGAGAATAGAGGAAAATTGTAGATTATCGAAATTGAAGTGTTTTAAACGTTTAAGGGCGATCTTTAAGAGAGATAGAAGAAACTTGTATGCCGGAGAAGAAGCTCCACCAGAAGGCACACCAGCTTATCATATGGCAGTGAATGTAGGCTTACACTCGATATTATGGATCTCCGAGTGGAATAAGCTAACGGAAGGGAATAAGGAACTGACGTTTCCGAGATACGGGACGTTTAAGTTGGAAGTATTGAACCAACTGAAAGCGGTAATGCTTGCAACAAGACCTCTACCGAGGCCAACACAGTTCGAAGCCCTTAGTGCATGGTTTAGAACAGCACATGAAAAGAGCGTGAGTAGACGCCAGGAAAGAGTGAGGCGATCGGTAAAAGCAGTGCAGAATGCTAAATGGGACGATGAAGCTAAAAAGTGGAGGGTGCAAAAGATAGAAGCAGACAAACTGTTCACAATGTTAGAAGCTACCGGAGAAAAGAAACCTCTAGAAGAAGATGAAGATAGCGAGCCAGATGAGGATCTGATAGAGAGACTATTAACAGATAGACCACCTCCGTACAACAGAGAAGCCGAAAGTCCCGAATTACAGCAAGGGGACGGAGCTAGATGGGGGGAATATAAACCGCTCCCAGTAACAGAGTGGGATGCCAAGAAAGGTGAGGAAATACCTCAATCTAGTCCCGAACAGAGAGTAGTGGGAAGATTCGTGGTCCAGAAGGTGCCAGAAACACAGCATGCAAGGTCGTATCAAATGCCCGACGCTTTACAAGTACCTGTTACCATAGGCCCTATAGTGTCAATCTACAATCCAGAGGGGGTCCAGCAGGAGGAACAGGCACGATGGGACAGAGAAAGGGCAGAGATAGAGGGAAGGAATAATACAATCAATTCCCAGAGGCAGTTGCTAGGACCAATGAGTCGGAGTACCCCACTAGATTCCGCAACGGGTCCCTGGATAGAACAAGGGGGTCAAAGAGGACAGATGGATCTGAGGGGGCCGAAACCGAAATCCTATAAGGAATTAAGGGAATATTTGAGAGAATGGGACGCTGCCGAAGAGTCTCAGAATAAAAGATTAGAAACAGGAGCAGAATGGAGAGACCAAGATAACAGGATCCTCTCTCACTGCGGAGCTGGCGAAAGCAGCCCTGAGTGGGAGGGAGGGAGTCAAGGAAGCAGAGGAGATACTTGCCATGCTGCCAGTGGCAATAGGCAAGTGTGCGACGACAGGAGTGCAGGGTGTGGGGGAGTGCCTCGCGTCATCCTTAGTGAGGGGGAACGAAAGACGCAGGAGTACCGAGATAGCTTCAGGTGCACTCACCATGCACCGGGAGAAAACGCGCGACATTGGAGTCACGAGAATATAGAGAGTCGCGAAAGGTCTCGCCATACATCCAGTGATCACGGACGGGATCGCGGGAACATGGAGGACCGTGAAGGACCTTTCCATTTATTAATTGACACCAGACAGCAAGGAAGTTGCAGTGATGCAGAACAGAACGGAAGATCTTATCTCGCATCTAGAGAGACCGAGCCGAAAAGACAGAATGTAGTAATGGGGAATAGATCAATGTTCCACCACACCCCAAGGGAGGATGGAAAAGCTTGGGATCTAGAGAGGTGGGAACAAAGAGAAACAAGAAGGACGCCTCATAATTCACCTGCACCGAGACGTAGGGCTCGTAGTGGGGGTGAGAGGGATGTAAGTGAACCACCTAGGACAGAAGTACTGAGAGCTGAATTAAAGGCAAAACGGCTTGATGTAATGAGTTTAAAATCAGACTTGGATGAAATCATAGACGGCACATTGCCAATGGAAAGGATAGAGCTGTATGATCATGATGAAATACTGTTTATATCTAAGGATGTTACTCGGAAAGCAAGGTCAGCTCATGAAAAATTATCTGAGTTGGCGGACAGGTATATGATAGACATGTCACGAACTAAAGCATTACAGGGTAACCATAGGCTAAATTGCACGGATCAAGATCTGGATGATCGTAGGACGATTGGGCTGAAAGTACACATAAAGGAACTGATCCTGAGTATCAGAGTATGGAGGGATTTGGATAAATGGGAGGAAAGATGGTCTAAGAGGGGATCCGTCAGAAGGAGTACACTTGCGAGGTCCCAAGATGGAGAGCTAATGCGAATGGAAGCTTTCCCTTTGCGAGAAATCGCGAATGGAAGCTACGTGCATGTACCCTGGAGTAGGGGGGATTTAGCGGCATTTACCAATTCCTTTCCAAAACTCAGAGAGAACCCCGTCGAGTGGTACAAGCAGGTACAGAGGTTCGTGAAGATCTCTAAGGTACTGTGGATCGATTTGAACACCCTGTTTGATATCGTAGTACCCGGAGATTTGTGGACGGCATGCAAGCTTAGTGTCGAATGGCCCGCTTGTGAGCCTCCGAGAGATGCCAGGACGAATGGTCCATCAGATAGAGTCATGGAAAAGTACGAGAGAGTAATAGCATGGTTAAAGGAGAAAGTGCCAGTGCAAGACATAGACTGGGTTAAGATAGATCGAACAACTCAGGAACCTAAAGAGACCGTTCACGAGTTCTATGAGAGATTGCTGAAAGCATTCAAACAGTATAGTGGGTTGGATGTAATGGACCCCAAAGACATAGGACAGTTTGTGTCGAAGTTCGTCCTAGGATTGAGGCCAGACATAAGCCTGATGATTCAACAGCATTTGATTTGTTGGCAGAACAAACCGTTAGATGAGATTCTGAGGTATGCAAGGTACTGTAGCGATGAAATAGATTCGAAGGCAAAGAAACTTAAAGAAAAGCTGATGTTGGTGCAAATGCAATCAGCTGGAAAGGGTGGACAGCGACAACAGGGAACAGGAACCCCAGTAAAGAAACAGAATAATCAAAACAGAGATGAGGAAGAAAGACCGAGACCGAGGGTAGATATCGCGACACTGAAAAAGACAACGAGATGCCATCAGTGTAACGAGGTGGGACATTGGAGACGCGAGTGTCCCTATAATGTCGAGACGGGGGAAATAGAACAGGAGGAGGATGAGGTTCAAACCAGCATGGTTAAGGGAGCAGCAGTCCCGAAGGGAAAGTTTATCAAAGGGGGGACTCAGACTCCTCGAGCCCCGTTCCCTCAACCGCCTCGCATTACAAATGGAGGAAAAACCTATAGACAACTGCCACTGTTTGTAGGAGGAGAAGAATGCTACTACGTGGATCCTCTTACAGGGCAACGAGTGAATAGAGAAGAAGACTGTACTCTAGGAGCAGCTCTGGAGGTAGACCAGAGAGGACCATACGTAGAAGCTGAGGTGGCTGGATGTCCTACGACCTTTTTGGTAGACACGGGGGCAACTCGATCCACTTTGAGATCGGCGGTAGTCCCAGGTTTGCCAATGTCGGGGGAGACGATTCAGGTGGTAGGAGTCGCAAACAGGAGAATGACGAATCCTTTGACTGAACCAGTGTCAGTGAAGATAGGGAATTACAGTGACGAACATCAGTTTGTGATCTGTGATTCTAGCCCTGTGTGTTTGCTAGGAAGAGATCTGTTGTGTAAACTAAATTGCACCATATATTGCACACCTGAAGGAGTAGAAGTGCAGACGAACGACGATGATGCTGATTTTAAGGTTGTAAACTCGCAGGAATGCGTGGAACTATATCCTACCCTAACGGTGGAGGAGCTTCCACAGGACTTGAAGGAGACAGTGTCAGCCGAGGTGTGGGATTTTACTGGAGAAGAAATAGGATTGATTAAAGGGGTAGAGCCAGTAAAGATCATGGTAAGACCCAATGCCGAGTATCCAAGAACACCACAATATAAGTTGACACCGGAGACGATTGCAGGAATAAAGCCTGTGATCGAATCCATGATTAAACAGGGAATACTGAAAGAGATCGTGGGAAGTCCATGTAACTCCCCGATTATGGGTTTGCAGAAGCCTAGTGGAAAATACAGAATAGTGCAGGACCTTCGAAAGATTAATAATATCGTTGTTTCATGTTGTCCAGTGGTACCGAATCCATCAGTGATATTGTTTCAGATACCGTTCCAAGCTGAATGGTTCACCGTGATAGACTTATGCCAGGCTTTCTTTTCGATTCCTTTAGATGAGGAGAGCCAGTATTTGTTCGCTTTTAAGCTGGAAAATCGCGTTTTAACATGGTGTCGTATCCCTCAGGGGTATACAGAAAGCCCATCGATTTTTAACCAGCTGCTGAAGAAGAATCTTGAAAGTCTAGTACTGCCCAAGAACTCGGTTCTAGTCCAGTACATAGACGACCTCCTAGTGGCGTCAGAAACTAAGGAAGCTTGCAAGGTAGACACCATCACCTTGTTAAATCACTTGGCCGAGAACGGACACAAGGTGTCTCCAAGTAAATTGCAGTATTGTCTCACCGAAGTGCAATACTTGGGCCATAGGATTGAAAAGGGAAAACGGAAGGTGTCTCCAGACAGAATAGAGGCGATCATGAAAATGAACGCGCCTAAAACACAAAGAGAAGTCAGGATGTTTCTAGGCATGGTCGGTTACTGTCGACAGTGGATAGCCAACTTTTCACTGAAGGCAAAACCGTTATTACAACTGACGCACAAAGGAGTAAGTGATCCGGTACCATGGGACAAAGATTGTTTGATGGCATTTTTGCAGCTGAGGGAGGACTTGTGTCGTGCCCCGGCTTTGGGAATGCCTGATTACGAAAAACCATTCTTGCTTTACTGCTGTGAAAGAGAAGGTTGCGCTTTAGCAGTTTTGGCCCAGATACACGGCAATGCGCGTAGGCCAGTTGCTTATTTTTCGGCTACATTAGACCCAGTAGCCGCAGCGTTGCCCGGATGTCTTAAATCCGTAGCTGCAACGGGTGTCAGCATTGAACGATGTGAAAGTGTGGTAATGGGACATCAGTTAGTGGTGTACGTACCGCATTCTGTGGAATTGTTAATGACCAGGACTAAGACTCAGCATTTGACAAATAGTAGGCTCACACGCTACGAGCAGGTCATATTGGCTGCCGAGAATGTGACCCTAAAAAGATGCTCCGTCTTGAATCCTGCTACGTTGATGCCACTTCCAAATGAGATTGATGATGAAATCTGTACAGATCATGACTGCCTAGATGTGACTGAACTATGCACCAAACCGAGACCAGATATCGTAGATGAACCATTGACTGACCCCGATGAAATATTCTTTGTTGATGGTTCATGCGTAAGAGACGATATCGGTCAGCTGAGAGCAGCATATGCAGTTTGTACAATTACCAGAGTTGTGGAAGCCGCCTGCCTGGAAGGAGTACATTCCGCTCAGGTAGCTGAAATTATTGCTTTGACCCGTGCCTGTTTAGCAGGTAACAAAATTCGAGTCACCATATACACCGATAGCCAGTATGGTTTCGGGGTAGTTCACGATTACGGGCAGTTATGGTCTCAAAGAGGTTACATGACCTCCTCGGGTTCTCCAATTAGGAATGGAGAATTCGTGAGATTATTGTTAGAGGCATTACAAGGTCCGACAGCCATAGCGGGTGTCAAATGTGCCGCGCACACGAAGAATGTAGACTTTGTGTCGCAAGGCAACCGTTATGCCGATGAGGTAGCACGTTACTGTGCAGAACAAGGTTATTCTCACACCAATGTAGAAGTGGGGGGAATACAGGAAAGAACTGAATTGACTATGTTGTTAGACACTGTAGATACATGGGACGAGTTGAAATGTGTTCAGGAAAATGCACCAGATGATGAGAAAAAGAGCTGGGAAACAGCTGGATGTACAAAAAGTGAAATGAATTTTTGGATTTCTGCAGATGGGAGAGCAGTTTTACCAAACGAACTTGTTAGTCCAATGGCAAGGAAATTGCATGGATCAGCGCACATAGGTAGAGATGCTATGGTGAGAGTATTCAGACAGACGTGGTATAATCCGAAGTTTAAAGTAGCGGCAGAAGCAGTATGTCAGCGTTGTGCGATCTGTCAGCAACTAAACGTAGGAAAGAGAACATCAGTTACTTTGAGTCACATAGGGAGGTCTGGGGGGCCTTTCAATAGAATGCAGCTGGATTTTATTGAAATGCCCAAGTGCAATCGACTCAGATATGTCTTAGTGATTGTCTGTATATTTTCTAGATGGGTTGAAGCTTACCCGACATGTAGGTGCGATACACTTACAGTAGCAAAATTGTTGCTTAGAGAGTTGATACCGAGGTTCGGGGTGCCATCCTCTTTGGAATCGGACAGAGGAACTCATTTCATTAGCGAAGTAGTGAAGATGCTATGTTCAGCTTTGAGTATTGATCAGAAGCTCCATTGCAGTTATCGACCAGAAGCTTCAGGGATTGTAGAACAAATCAACAGTACAATCAAGTCTAGACTCGCCAAAGTTTGTTCATCGACATCCCTGAGTTGGCCTGATGCACTTCCATTGGTTCTTATGAGCATACGTAGCACACCAGATAGGAAAACAGGTCTCTCTCCACACGAGGTGCTAATGGGGAGAGCTATGAGATTGCCATCGGTTCCGACTGCAGCGCTGTTGAACATCACAGACGATTTGATCTTGGACTACTGCAAGGGACTATCTGATGCCATTAATTCTGTGTCCCTCCAGGTCCAGGCTGCAGAGGTTCCATCAGCACAAGACTTGTGCCATGACCTGTGTCCGGGGGACTGGGTCTTGGTGAAGAAGCACGTCAGGAAGAACTGTCTAGACATACGCTGGCGAGGACCGTTTCAAGTCATACTAGTTACGAACACTGCAGTAAAGTGTGGAGGCTTGCCCAACTGGATACACGCCTCACACACCCGAAGAGTGCCAACACCTCTGGAAGAAACAGCTCCTCTCTCGGATGAGAATCCAGCGGAAAGCGGAGAAGCTACAGAGGGGGAAAGCCAAGCTGTAGAGGTGATCGAAGAGGCTGAGCCTGTGTCGGAGCAGGCAGACGACGGTCAGGACACCAGTGGGACTGAAGTCGCCTCAGGAGAAGAGAGTACCTGGGAGTTCGAATCAGATACCGAACAAGCTGTGAGTGATCAAGAGACAAGTCCAAGAACAAGGAGCAGGAGGACAAGGAGTGACGAAGCCAGTTGGCCGGAGAGAAGGAGAAGGCCAAACTTAAAAGCAAATCAAGAAAGAACCCTTGTCCCGATCTCTGAAGAGTCGGATCAAGAAGAAGAAACTACAGATTCGGGTTGTGAGAGTCCGAGAAGATCGAGAAGGGTACGTGTGCCCTGCAGAAGGTACGCCACCCCAGAGTGGACTTATCTAGCAGATGTCTTGGGGACAGAAATCTGGGAGAGTGAGAGAAGTGAAAGTGATCGATCTCGATCCATTTGTGGCAGTGGAGATATGGATGTTGACGCCTGGACTCGAGACTGAGGGGTTACTGACTTTCACACTTCCCATACCCCCATACCTAAGTCGGATCAAAGATCTAGTACTGAATCGATTACAGTTTCCGACTTTTGGTCATCAAATACCAGAACAAGAAGAAAAAGTCATTCGTTTGGAATTATTGGAACATGTTATTAAAGCTGCAGGTACGAGAATAATTGTAGATGCATAAAGACTTTTGTGTTTAAGCTATAAAGAAGAAGATAACCTAGCGCCTAGTGGAAAGAAGAATAAAATTAGGGATTACATTTAGAAGACGGAGAAGGGTTAGGGTTGTCTGTTGCTGAAGATAAAAAGACATTGTTGTGAAAAGAGACTTTGTTGATAAAGAGCACTTTACAGACTGAGAAAGCAAATAAAGAAAATAAAGACTTGCAGGGAAAACTTTTTCTTCGCAAAAGAAGGAGCTACGCTGTTTTTGATAACATGGAGAATGGCAACCCAAACCGAAAAGCAAAATGCATAATAGGTACACTAATAGCGGTAGTAATTTTTCTTATTATTACAGTAGTTACCACATCGTACATGGTAGGACATGCAAGTGAAAAAGAGACAACAGATGTAAAGCCTGTAACGACTTTGAAACCTGCTCTGATTGGGGAGAAGGAGGAGAGCAATGTCATCCGTGAAAAGGCGTTACTGGCAAATGAAGCTCGTAGGTTACACGTAGACGAGTCGCAGGGAAATTTTAGGTCAAATGCATATGCCAAGCTATTGTATGAGTATATCGATGCCATGGAGGCCAAAGAATGTTATGTATGTATGCAATTGCCGGCTTCCGTAGACAAAGGCATCAGATATCATCATCTCCCACTGACTTATGGGATAACATGTAGTTTACTGCTCAGTATATTTTATGGTAGGGAAGGATTTGAGTACTACTTTTCAAATTATGATTCGGTACTGCCTGAAGTCCCGAATTATAAACAAATGAATAAGTGGGAACATTATAAAAAGGAAGATAGATTAGCCAAATTCTTTCTTCCTTGGGATACACTAGATACATCATATGCACGCAGAAATAATCTGACTTGCAAAGTGTCAGAGGTAGAGAAAAAGTTCATAGGACAAGTAGATGACCGATACAGAAGGCAGAAGATTCTAAAAATGTCAGGACAGTGGAAAACCGATTGGACCGAAGAAGAAAAAGCACACAAGAAGAAGGGTAGCAATGGTCCAATAGCTTTGGATAGAACGCAGAAAGGAAAGTTATGTTTAACTCGAAGCAAGACATATTATGAGAGTGTATTTGTAGGTGAAGTAAATTGCGAACATGCTTTTAGGTTAGAGTACTATACGAAAGATTTCATGAAGGGGATGCAAGCGATTCCTAATGTATATTTTGTATGTGGAAGAAATGCCTATGTAAAACTGCCTGACAATTGGTATGGTTCGTGTTACTTGGCAATTGTCTTCCCCAAAATATATCATGCAAAGGATTTAGCGATCATAGAAGGAAAGGCTTCGACAAGAACGAAAAGGGAAGTAGAAGATGCTGAAGTAGTTGGAGACATTTTTGGGGCAATGTTTCCTATGTTAGGTTTGATACTTAACGATGTTAAGATCAGGAGACTAGCTACAGTTGTAGATAGATTATCTGCAAGTACTGCAAGGTCATTGATGCTAGTAGAAGGAGAGATGCAGTCGATTAGAGCAATGGTTCTTCAGAACCGTCTTGCTTTAGATGTACTGCTAGCAAAAGAGGGCGGAGTCTGCAAGGCTTTGAAGGTCCAAGAATGTTGTACTTACATTCCAGATAATTCAAAACCACTTGAGAAAGTCATACAAAACATTACACAGATACATAAAGAAATCGAAGATTTATCAAAAATAAATGTTTGGGAAAAAGTAGGTCATGGAGTAGGAAAGGTTGGAAGTTGGTTTGCCAACCTTGGTAAAAGCATTGTGTGGTATATATTAAAACCTGTATTAATAGTATTGATTTGCATAATCACATTATTAGGGTTAGTGAAACTGTACAAATGGTATAGGTCGAACCGGTTACAAAGATCCATGAGAGAGCAAGAAAGGAGATTAGCTGCTTTACAAGATCAACAGTACAAGAGTTTAAGAGCTCTCGAAACGATAAAAAGAGGGAATCTTGTAACTAGTTCTGTGTAAAGGTGTTATTCAAATTGCATTTAGTGATGACTCCTAGAAGTCATCAAAGGGGGGAACTGAGAGAGCGCAATTTGAATAAAAAAAATATGTATGAACCATATTCACAAGCATATCGCATAAACGTGGAATCTATAACATGAAGTTAACACTTGTAGCGTAAAATTAGCCGATGTAACCAATGTAATAGGAAATGTATCTGTATCTATTCTAGAAAGAGTATTAGAATGAGAAAGGCCCGTATATATAGTGGGCTAATCTAGAAATGTATAGTAATGCTTACGAACCGTAGAACGTGTTAAACTGAATATACGTGTGTAATCATGAAACGGAGAAAACGGCGGAAACGTAAAGTGACGAAATGTGCAGAGAATGTATAGCACTATGTAAGCACGAGAATATAAAGGTTGCGTTATATATAAAATGTATTCACTTATAATCAAAGGATTTGCTAAATGCGATCATATATAAATGTGTGTTAAAGGTTATACTGTGTAGAAGAGTTGTAGGAATGTTAGAAAAGGTTTGGTCATGTGTGATTTTAACCTAACTGACCAAGAGTTCGCAGGAGTGTAGTCTGCTGTATGTAATTTAGTGAGCTCACAGGAGTCGTGAATAGCCTTGATCTGAATGTGCGAGACAAGAGTCAAAGGTCTTGCTAGATTTAAGGTGACAATGTTGGACGAAGTTTATGGCCTAAACGTGATAAGAGACGCTTGGAATTTGAGTCTTGTTTAGAAATGACCGTTCAAAGGACCAAAGAAGGTTAAGAACATAGTCGTAAAGAGTAGAGTTCTGCTGAGGTGATAGACTTTTGCTCCGAAAGTGTCAAATGGAATGTCAATGAAGTCACCAGCAAGAAGACGAAGATGGCGTCTAAGGAGAAGGGTCAACTTAACGGACGACGCGAAGAGATGAAGCCATGGAAAGAGCTAGAAATGACATCATGGGGAAAGTACGTGGTGGGCGTCGAAGGGGCGTTACACCCATACTGTGATTGTGTATTTAGGGACAGCACCCTGGGGAGGAGGAGTTAGGAGCTCAGAGCAGATGGCCTGAGGAGCGAGCGCTGAGAGAGATCAGAGCGCAAGAGAGCAGTAGGCCGAGGACCCTTAGAGAGCGGATGGGTAGGCAGAGAGGGTACTGCTTCTCAACATAAGTTACCATTAGGGGTTAAGAGAGTTTGAACTTCTTTGGAAGTCAAACTGCTGACACCTTTTTTAGGTAAGGAACTTGCGAAGTAGGGATGTCACCTAGTACAGAGTAGGGACAGAATTAACTTGTTTTTCTCTTTTTGTAGATGACGCAACGGAACCACTTTGTGTCTATGCTTTTTAATCTGCTGATTTTGGAATTGACTTTAATTGTATTCTTTTGTAGACTGAGGTTCTTTAGGGAATTTATGTTCCTTCTAGTTCCTGTATACTTGTTGAATCTTATCCTGAGAGGATTGTATATGCACTTAATTCTGATTTTATATTAAACTTTTAAAACTTCATCAGTCGTAAGTGGTGCTTCAGAGTTGCGTCAGTTTTTGGGGTTAATTTAACCTATGCGGGGTTTGTCTTTTACTCAATGACAGAAAATAATCGATCCAAATTGATGAATGAGATTAGTATCTAAGTGATCAAAAAGGGTATCAAAATCTCATTCCCCGCAGAAGCCATGGTGTGTTAGCACCAGCAGGTGGACCCTAGGAGTGGCAAGTGTGGTTTAACCTTCAAGGCTTGTCCACCACAATCCATACTAAAGTTCACCTCATCTTGCGGGCAGGCCTATGAAGCAGCACACCCTAGAACAACAGTGACTCTGTCACTGTGGTCACAGGACCCTTGATTAGGGCCGGCTCTAGGGCAGTGCAACTGGTGTGACCACACCGGGTGCTGACTTTGGGTGGAGGCATTATGCCTCCTTCCTGACCTCCAGCAATTTTCGGCATCAATAAAAATATCATGATGACTCTGGTGTTTAATGTCCTTCCTCAAGAGAGATCGTAATTTTGTCTAGTGGAAGCTTTGACTCATGGAAAGGTAGCTCAGAGGGTTAATGTGCCTGCTGCAAAGAACATGTACCATGTAGATCACAAACTGCACATAATGTTAATTGGTCAGTGGGCTACTGCTTTTGTCAGAGAGACCCTATTGTTACTTGCAGTTAATAAGTTAAAATTCTAACATAGAACAGTGAGCTATTAACTGTCATGTAAGAGCTGCATATAAACTGCAAGGTATAAATTAGAGCAATATGCCTTTTCCCCCAGTCTTTGATTATCCTAAATGCTTCTGAGAGAGAGTGTGGTTATGGTGACTTGAGGGGCACTGTTAAAGGGTGGTAGTGGGAGAATCCATGGCAGAGGTGGTCATTGGGGGGGCAATAGCAAACATTAATGCACAGGGCACCACCAGTGCTAAGGCCAGCCTTGCCATTGAAGGCTGTCTGCTTCACCCATAGGTACCTCCATTGGCCTGTTTCAGAAGTAGTTACTGCAACTCATCAGGGATCGGCAATGCAGGATTTGGCTGCAGCGTACTGCAGTATGTTTTCTGATATTTTATTATTTTTGACATTTGTACACATGCTAACAGCCTCTGGAAAGATTTGGCCTCATTAGTACCAGTGGAACACACACATGCAGCAGTGAGGAAGGTGATCAGTCAACCTTTGCAATAAGCCATTCACTCTGCAGCAACACAAGTCACAATTTTTATTAACTTTTGATTCGTTGAGCTTTAAACAATTTATTACTTTAAATGGTTAGATCAGGCAGCAGATCTTGCATTGTGAGGCAAATAGGCAGAGCCATAATTATATAGAAAACATTTGCAAACTAGGATATTTTGCCATTCCTGTTTGACCTGCTGTTGTGGAAAAAGGGAGATGTGCTGATGACAGAAACTCCATGGCTCGGCGACAAATGGCTTGTGCTTCCACATTTTATCGTATTTGGGACATTCTGTGATTAGAAGCATATCCCACTTTGTGAATGTGTTTTAATGTCAATAACTCATTATAACCTTAAATAATCATGTGTACCCATTGGTTGATTACACTGAGCAGTGAAATGTGTAACAAATATTAAAAATTGGGATGTTTACGCATTCTTACCACACCTCTGGCTCTGCCAACTGATCCAATCCTTGGGCTATTCCTGCCCTCTGATTCTCCACCCACAGTTCCTCTACTTTTTTCCCCCCACTTTTTTTTCCCCCACTTGGTAACCTGGTCATCATCTACTATTTACTGTGCTCTGAAAGTTGATACAATTGAATATGTAATGAAAAATGGGCTGTAAAATTCACCATTTTGCTCTGTTGTTTTCTGAAATTTTCTTGGGGGAGAACCCCCCCCCCCCAAACCGCCCTATTAGCATTCAGGCTAACTCGCTATGCGCCAGACGGGGGCTGGTCTGGCAAAATTTGCCAGGGCTGCTTTCAGCTCCCAGTCCGGCCCTGCCTGCCTCCAAGCTCCGCCTCTAACCCCACCCACAATTGCTCCTCCTCCATTCATTGCTTTAATTGATGAATACCTGCACTTATATTTCCCATTTAAAGCACTGGTTGTGGGGTTAACAACGTTTTTAGGAATTCAGGGGGCGCCGGGACCAGTTGCAGGATCAGTTTGGATGGGTGCAATCTGTAGCCTGACAGGATTCAGAGTCAGTCAGCATTCTAGTGCTGAGCATGTAATTACTCTAAACACACACCCACCACTGATGTCACTGGTCAGGTGACACAGGCTTAATAAAAGGGGCCGAGCGCACGTGCTCTGGGCCAGTTGCACCCAGTATCCAGTGTGTCCTGTGTCTCTGTCATTATCAGCATGAGGTTTTTATACAGTCTGTGAGTAGGTTTTTTAGTGTTCAGAAATTTGGTGCTCAACTTCTCACGGTAAAGTTTCAGAGTAACGTGGTTTCAGGGTAGGTGCTTCTTGGTCAGAGGAAAACCTTAACCTCTGTAAGGAAGAGAGGTTCAGGGACCTCCCTCTTTTGTGATTGAGCAAGAATCCAGAGCACACTATGTGTATCAAATGAAATTTCAATCTTCAAGTTTGTCATACATATGGGATAGATCAGACCAAAAGTTAATTTTCAAACGTTTTATTAATTAACAGTGTTCTCTTCTCGGGAATCACTGTACCTGTCACTATAGCCTACACGTGTTTCATCACAGCATGTGGCTGTGAATCTTCAGGGCTATAAAGGATATATAAAAAAAACAAATGATAAAGAAAAATAATAAACACAAATAATAATTTAAAAACATACATGAAGTATGTGTGGAATGAAAGGACACCAGTGATGTGGAAACCAACAAGGACAGGTGGGAGAAAGACAAAAGTGACTTTTGCAATGTTTGTTCACATGAGCGTTCTTATATTTATATTTTCTTGTCTCTACATCTGTGCAATAGATTTGTGTTAAGTGACATACGGCGTATACACGGTTGGATGATCCTACAGTGAGTGAACCTTTGTTCCATTCCTAAGTAAACAAGAGTGTGTAGTGGGGTGACTTGCTATTACTGAATATTTTACTTTAGGTAATTCTGACTTTAAACAACGTAATTTCTTTATGCCTGACACTCAAAGTCTGAATAACCCCTACTACCGAGTTAGCAGTCTATTAAATACCCGTTTATAAGGTTGTTCAAAATTAGCAGGAGTGAGCAATTTAGCGTTTAAAGTATAAAACCATCCTCCATTGCTGTAATCATTAGTATACTATAATCTCTACTTCTCATTATATTGACGTTTTCACCATGTAAATTGCATTGTATATTTTAAAATTAATAACGCATATTATCTCCTTCATGTATAACTTGTTCGATTCGATCCAATGGCATAGTGATAATTAGCATATTTACTAAGCAATTGTCGGTTAAAAAAGCCAGAATTTAAAACATTATTCTTTTTATCTCCCCTGACTAGTATGTAGGAAATACCGTTTTTTTCAAAGCATACGCATAGTCAAAGCCGTGTTACTTAATTGTATCACTACGGGTAACTATAACTCAAAACTTAATCGTTACGTTCAATGCAAAGGGTTTGATGGTAAAGAAGGGCTTGAGTAGGCAGCTGCGAAAGAAAGCGAGTAAAAAAAAAAGGCGGGGGGGGCTGGTTTACCTGATCGTAATGATCGAGGCGCGTTATCTGGAAGTAAAAAAATAAACTGTAATCAGACAGACGAAACGGAGATTATTGGTACAGTAAAGCAGAAGTGACTTGACATGAGACCATATCCCGATTCTATGGTAAAAGGGACTCACCGGTTGACCGGTGATAATTCCGACCCGGTCCTTATCGGGTAGTTTCTGTTGAAACGAGAACGGCACCGATGGTATTCGGTTGCCGTCAGTCACAATGTTGGGTGTGGGATTTCACAGCGTTAGTAATCTGTATATTTTGGGCTGGAAAAAGAAAGGATTTTGTTGCACGAGTGCGTTTCTAATTTGTCTAAGTGGGTAAAGGGAGGCAGTGATCCCCGCGGGATCGTTTTAGATTCTTACCCGTTTGTTGCCCGTGGCCAAGCTTGGTGCAGCTTCGGTTTCCAAGTGCGGGAACAAACAAACAGCGGATCCCGCCCATTTACAAAGGGCAGTTACCAAAACAGACTAGACTGCTCAGTATCTCAAGTTACCGGCAAAAATGGAAGAGTTACTACCACTACGACCATTGTCCTACTTTCGAGCGGATTCACTGTGAAAGCCCAAAAATAAAAAGGGGGAGAGGGGGTGAGAAGCGAAAATAGAATTATCTAATTTTTTTTATTTTTTGGTTTTTTAATTAGTAGAATCACCAGAATCGCCAATTTTGTTTTAGGAGGCTAAGTAGAGGGGTCATATATATAAGGTCATATATATAATTAGTTACGCAGCTGACTAAATGGTATGGAGAATCGGTAAGAGTGACCCATATAAGGGATCGGACTGTTGTTGGAGTCCAACTTTATAGATTGGGATAGTGACTTGATCTGGTGGGGATGAAAATCGGCAGAAAATTGTAGAGCAACTCCCAAAATGGGAGGAAAAGAAAATAGTACCGTCAAAATCTCGGATATCTAGTAAGGATGTACTTCCCTTAGATAAGGTGTATCGGCATCATTTGCATAATCATTGCTTTGACATTGATTACCATATTTTGACCTCAACTAGCAGTTTAAGCATGTCTTTTTACATGGAGAAATTAAATGAATTCGGTACAAGAATAATAACATATCATTTCTCATGGAGATTTCAGCTGGACATTTTTTTAAAATACAATAAAGATACTTAATGTCTGGTAAGGGATCATACTAGTTGTCAGATCCCAAGAAGAAATGCAGTTCATCATCAGTGTTTTGGCCTCTGTTGGTTGTATCTAGACGCATGATCCATAGTGCCTCTTGTCTTCTAAGGCGTAGTTCCCTGTTACCACCTCTTACTGAAGGTTGTACAACATCAATGCCATAGAAGGTAAATGATTTGATATCTCCTTGTGAAGGACATGAGGCCATATGTATAGCCATGGGGTATCTTGGATCCTTAGTGGCATAAGCTCTTGCGTGTTCACGAATGCGTTCTTTAAGTGCCCTAATTGAGCTTCCCACATATCTGCTTTTACAGGCACATTCAATGATGTACACAGTAAACTTAGTGTCGCAGTTAATGTTTGTCTTGATTGTATACAGTTTCGATCTATGGTCTACAAATGTCTTGGTTCCATGGTTTGCCCATCTACACATTGAGCACATACCACATTTGAAAAAACCTTTAGATTTTTGGGTCAGCCAATCACATGTTCTTGTAACCTTGGGCACAGTTGGACTTAGTCTGTTTTTAAGATTCCTTCCTCTGCGAAATGTTATTTGAGGATGATTTCCTACGGCGCCGATTAACGTTCTGTCTGCACTAAGGATCCCCCAGTGTTTATGAAAACTTTTTCGTACCACAGGACTCAAATCATTGAAGTCTGTGATGAGTCTCACCGGTTGTTGACTGTTATCAGGTCTTGGGTGTCTGGCTATTAATGTTGATTCCCGACTTGTTCTTTTAATCTTTTTATCTGCTTTAGAAATGATTTGAGGCTTATAACCTCTGTTAGAGAACCTGGACTGCATATCCTGTATGCAGGTTTCAAATTCTTTTTCTTCACTACAGTTCCGTCTTGCTCGCATGAACTCTCCATATGGGATTCCGTTAATTTGATGAATAGGATGACAACTGTTACTATGAAGAATTGAGTTACATGCTGTTTTCTTGCGGAATAGTCTACTGTGCAGAGTCCCATTCTTGATGTATAGTTCTAAGTCTAGAAAGGACACATTAGTAGTGCTGATGTGTGTGGTAAATCGCATGTTCATCTCATTGTCATTCAGATATACACAGAATTCATTGAGTGTAGTTTCAGTTCCTGACCAAATTAGAAGGCAATCGTCTATGTAGCGACCCCAGTATAATATGTAGTCAATCCATTTGCTGCCCTTGATGCTCCAGATCATCTCAGCTTCAAGAGCTCCCATGTAGATGTTAGCAAAAGATGGGGAAAACCTTGAGCCCATGGCTACTCCCCTTATTTGTCTATACCATTTTTTCTCAAAAACAAAGACATTTTGATTCAGAATGATGTCCATCATTGTTACCAGCATTTTGGAATGTTCAAGCAGTGTGATTGGTCTGGTGTTTAATGCTTTGGTTACAGCTCTTAATCCTTGATCCGGTTCAATGGAGGTATAAAGCGAAACCACGTCAAGGGTCGCCATTATCAATCCAGGTTGCCATGTGATGTCTGTTAAAATACTTAAGATGTGTTTAGAATCCTGTATATACGATGGCAAATTTTTCACCAGTGGATTCAGGAATTTGTCAACGTATTGGGAAAGTCTCTCTGTTGGACCCCCAATCCCCGATACAATTGGTCTCCCTGGAGGAAAAACAGCAGTTTTATGGACCTTGGGCAGGGTATATAGCCAAGGATAAGATGGACGTGTGACTTTCAGATACATGTATTCCGCATCGTTTATCAGACCTGCCTCCTTCCAATCTCTCAGATAGTTATTGATTAGTATTGTTACAGGACCCATGGGACATTGAAACAATACCTAAGGGTACAAAGAATTCCAAGAGGTCTTCGATCACAGACCTTCCCTACCTTTGATGACCTTGATGACGACCTCCTGAACAAATGGGAGGAATCAGTAACCATGAATTCCACCAACTTGATGAGAATTTTAATAGAAAACGCTGATCGGAAAGTAACGAAATTACAGGCAGAAATTGTGGAACTAGAGAAGGAGATAGAAGCCCTCAATCTTAAGGATGCAACCGTAAAAAACTATAAGATTCTGGAAGAGATCCTGATCAAGCATCAAAATGACATTAAAGACCGCAAGGCAAGACAAATACGCAGAGATGAAGCTGATTATCGAGAAGGCAGAGTATTCACCTTCGCCAAGAAATATGATCAACAATTCCAAAAACCAGCTAGCAACCAACAAACTGCCAGAGCTGGTGCGTCTAATATCTCCTCGAGCAACACTTCTCTCAGTAGTGTCCCGGAAACTGAGAGTGAGCCAGAAGACAACACGACCGCCAATCAAGATTCTAGAACCATGCCAACAACCTCCGGAGCCAGCAATACTTTTTCTCGGGAAGTCAGGACAATGAAAATAACAAATCGCACAAGAGTAAACCAAACCTACACAAAACCCGCAGAGGCCAGAGAGGAGGACAAAGACGATTACAGAGAGAGACTGAGGTCCGGCAACAAGAAGTGAGAGTTACACTTGATCAGGATGTACAGGTGATTAACCTCTCATCTGAAAACCTGGACAGACACATGATTTCCTTACTGAGCAAAGGTCTCAGTTTTAATCCTACGGATCAAGGTGATCCATGTAGGATGAAGATTGATTTGTTTAAATATATTAGAGGACTAAAATTAAAAAAGCATTTCTGGGGCACACCAACAGAAAGTGCCACTTCCACTGAAGATCTAGAAGAGGTTTCCATCAACCCTATAAGTATTCAAGAGGTCCTGGCATCACACTTACTATTGTCAATCACGGATTTTGATGATCCTCCAAATTCGTTTAACGACTTACTAACCGACCTGGAACTGAAGACCAATAGCACTATAGATAGTGGCCTAAAAAATAAATCGAAATGGACACCCACTTTGCCCAGTGGCAACACTATTGACACTTTTTACAAACTAGTGTTGGAAGACATTAACAAGTATGAGAATAAAATCTCTAAACAGGGACACAAGAACAAAGATAATCTAACCAGAGAAGAGAGAATAGCTTTAAAAACTTTGAGTGATAACCAGGACATTGTCATCCGCGAAGCGGATAAAGGTGGAAATGTAGTGGTCATGAATAGAATAGACTACAATGCAGAAATTCTCTCTCAACTTTCTGACAATTCTTGTTATGAAGCTATTCCCAGTAATCCCATGGGTCCTGTAACAATACTAATCAATAACTATCTGAGAGATTGGAAGGAGGCAGGTCTGATAAACGATGCGGAATACATGTATCTGAAAGTCACACGTCCATCTTATCCTTGGCTATATACCCTGCCCAAGGTCCATAAAACTGCTGTTTTTCCTCCAGGGAGACCAATTGTATCGGGGATTGGGGGTCCAACAGAGAGACTTTCCCAATACGTTGACAAATTCCTGAATCCACTGGTGAAAAATTTGCCATCGTATATACAGGATTCTAAACACATCTTAAGTATTTTAACAGACATCACATGGCAACCTGGATTGATAATGGCGACCCTTGACGTGGTTTCGCTTTATACCTCCATTGAACCGGATCAAGGATTAAGAGCTGTAACCAAAGCATTAAACACCAGACCAATCACACTGCTTGAACATTCCAAAATGCTGGTAACAATGATGGACATCATTCTGAATCAAAATGTCTTTGTTTTTGAGAAAAAATGGTATAGACAAATAAGGGGAGTAGCCATGGGCTCAAGGTTTTCCCCATCTTTTGCTAACATCTACATGGGAGCTCTTGAAGCTGAGATGATCTGGAGCATCAAGGGCAGCAAATGGATTGACTACATATTGTACTGGGGTCGCTACATAGACGATTGCCTTCTAATTTGGTCAGGAACTGAAACTACACTCAATGAATTCTGTGTATATCTGAATGACAATGAGATGAACATGCGATTTACCACACACATCAGCACTACTAATGTGTCCTTTCTAGACTTAGAACTATACATCAAGAATGGGACTCTGCACAGTAGACTATTCCGCAAGAAAACAGCATGTAACTCAATTCTTCATAGACACAGTTGTCATCCTATTCATCAAATTAACGGAATCCCATATGGAGAGTTCATGCGAGCAAGACGGAACTGTAGTGAAGAAAAAGAATTTGAAACCTGCATACAGGATATGCAGTCGAGGTTCTCTAACAGAGGTTATAAGCCTCAAATCATTTCTAAAGCAGATAAAAAGATTAAAACAACAAGTCGGGAATCAACATTAATAGCCAGACACCCAAGACCTGATAACAGTCAACAACCGGTGAGACTCATCACAGACTTCAATGATTTGAGTCCTGTGGTACGAAAAAGTTTTCATAAACACTGGGGGATCCTTAGTGCAGACAGAACGTTAATCGCGCCATAGGAAATCATCCTCAAATAACCTTTCGCAGAGGAAGGAATCTTAAAAATAGATTAAGTCCAACTGTGCCCAAGGTTACAAGAACATGTGATTGGCTGACCCAAAAATCTAAAGGGTTTTTCAAATGTGGTGTGTGCTCCATGTGTAGATGGGCAAACCATGGAACCAAGACATTTGTAGACCATAGATCGAAACTGTATACAATCAAGACAAACATTAACTGCGACACTAAGTTTACTGTGTACATCATTGAATGTGCCTGTAAAAGCAGATATGTGGGAAGCTCAATTAAGGCACTTAAAGAACGCATTCGTGAACACGCAAGAGCTTATGCCACTAAGGATCCAAGATACCCCATGGCTATACATATGGCCGCATGTCCTTCACAAGGAGATATCAAATCATTTACCTTCTATGGCATTGATGTTGTACAACCTTCAGTAAGAGGTGGTAACAGGGAACTACGCCTTAGAAGACAAGAGGCACTATGGATCATGCGTCTAGATACAACCAACAGAGGCCAAAACACTGATGATGAACTGCATTTCTTCTTGGGATCTGACAACTAGTATGATCCCTTACCAGACATTAAGTATCTTTATTGTATTTTTAAAAAATGTCCAGCTGAAATCTCCATGAGAAATGATATGTTATTATTCTTGTACCGAATTCATTTAATTTCTCCATGTAAAAAGACATGCTTAAACTGCTAGTTGAGGTCAAAATATGGTAATCAATGTCAAAGCAATGATTATGCAAATTATGCCGATACACCTTATCTAAGGGAAGTACATCCTTACTAGATATCCGAGATTTTGACGGTACTATTTTCTTTTCCTCCCATTTTGGGAGTTGCTCTACAATTTTCTGCCGATTTTAATCCCCACCAGATCAAGTCACTATCCCAATCTATAAAGTTGGACTCCAACAACAGTCCGATCCCTTATATGGGTCACTCTTAACGATTCTCCATACCATTTAGTCAGCTGCGTAACTAATTATATATATGACCCCTCTACTTAGCCTCCTAAAACAAAATTGGCGATTCTAGTGATTCTACTAATTAAAAAACCAAAAAATTAAACAAATTAGATAATTCTATTTTCGCTTCTCACCCCCTCTCCCCCTTTTTATTTTTGGGCTTTCACAGTGAATCCGCTCGAAAGTAGGACAATGGTCGTAGTGGTAGTAACTCTTCCATTTTTGCCGGTAACTTGAGATACTGAGCAGTCTAGTCTTTTTTGGTAACTGCCCTTTGTAAATGGGCGGGATCCGCTGTTTGTTTGTTCCCGCACTTGGAAACCGAAGCTGCACCAAGCTTGGCCACGGGCAACAAACGGGTAAGAATCTAAAACGATCCCGCGGGGATCACTGCCTCCCTTTACCCACTTAGACAAATTAGAAACGCACTCGTGCAACAAAATCCTTTCTTTTTCCAGCCCAAAATATACAGATTACTAACGCTGTGAAATCCCACACCCAACATTGTGACTGACGGCAACCGAATACCATCGGTGCCGTTCTCGTTTCAACAGAAACTACCCGATAAGGACCGGGTCGGAATTATCACCGGTCAACCGGTGAGTCCCTTTTACCATAGAATCGGGATATGGTCTCATGTCAACTCACTTCTGCTTTACTGTACCAATAATCTCCGTTTCGTCTGTCTGATTACAGTTTATTTTTTTACTTCCAGATAACGCGCCTCGATCATTACGATCAGGTAAACCAGCCCCCCCTGCCTTTTTTTCACTCGCTTTCTTTCGCAGCTGCCTACTCAAGCCCTTCTTTACCATCAAACCCTTTGCATTGAACGTAACGATTAAGTTTTGAGTTATAGTTACCCGTAGTGATACAATTAAGTGACACGGCTTTGATTATGCGTATGCTTTGAAAAAAACGGTATTTCCTACATACTAGTCAGGGGAGATAAAAAGAATAATGTTGTAAATTCTGGCTTTTTTAACCGACAATTGCTTAGTAAATATGCTAATTATCACTATGCCATTGGATCCAATCGAACAAGTTATACATGAAGGAGATAATATGCGTTATTAATTTTAAAATATACAATGCAATTTACATGGTGAAAACGTCAATATAATGAGAAGTAGAGATTATAGTATACTAATGATTACAGCAATAGAGGATGGTTTTATACTTTAAACGCTAAATTGCTCACTCCTGCTAATTTTGAACAACCTTATAAACGGGTATTTAATAGACTGCTAACTCGGTAGTAGGGGTTATTCAGACTTTGAGTGTCAGGCATAAAGAAATTACGTTGTTTAAAGTCAGAATTACCTAAAGTAAAATATTCAGTAATAGCAAGTCACCCCACTACACACTCTTGTTTACTTAGGAATGGAACAAAGGTTCACTCACTGTAGGATCATCCAACCGTGTATACGCAGTATGTCACTTGACACAAATCTATTGCACAGATGTAGAGACAAGAAAATATAAATATAAGAACGCTCATGTGAACAAACATTGCAAAAGTCACTTTTGTCTTTCTCCCACCTGTCCTTGTTGGTTTCCACATCACTGGTGTCCTTTCATTCCACACATACTTCATGTATGTTTTTAAATTATTATTTGTGTTTATTATTTTTCTTTATCATTTGTTTTTTTATATATCCTTTATAGCCCTGAAGATTCACAGCACCATGCTGTGATGAAACACGTGTAGGCTATAGTGACAGGTACAGTGATTCCCGAGAAGAGAACACTGTTAATTAATAAAACGTTTGAAAATTTACGTTTGGTCTGATCTATCCCATATGGATGACAAACTTGAAGATTGAAATTTCATTTGATACACATAGTGTGCTCTGGATTCTTGCTCATTATCAGCATGAGGGCCTAGGGCCCGACCCCACAATGGCGACGAGGGCGGAGCTGTGCCCAGCGTGCCACAGCTAAAAGAAAATCAATGGAAAAGGGGAGGAGAGCTGCCTGCATCGACAGCACACCCCCTGTGAAGCCTGCCGGCTGCCGAGAGGCCTACGGGCGTGTGTCGAGCCCCGGGCCTGGAGTAGAATGAGAAGGTGACCCGGAGCCCACCCCGCACCTCTCAAGCCTGCTGTATGCTGCCCTGCCGTGGCGGTGCCCCGAAGCAAACGCAGACCGGCAAGAGCCCACCTGCATCGGCCGCCACCAAGCCGAAACTGGATGCCCCACAGACGCAGCAACCACGGTGAAACATCTGCGGAGCCCACCCGCGTGGAGGAGGAAGGCCCGTTGGCCGAAGGTGAGCCCAAACACCGAAAGCGGAGCCCACCCGCTACGATCACAACACTCATAATGGCGGCCGCCTGCTAGCGCTGCCCGGGACGTGTGCAAAGCGGAGCCCACCCGCTATAAGCTACAGACACGGACTGTGCCCTCTGAGATGAGAGCGGTGCCAGCAACGTCCAGGTAGTCAAGCAGGGCCAGCGGAGCCCACCCGCGGCCTGCCTGCAGCGTCCCCCGCCGCGTGTGTGATGTGCTGCAGCAGGGGAATGAACTTGTAAGAGAGCGCCCGCAGAGTGTGACGAACTGCCGGGCGCCGAATAATCTTCAGCGGAGCCCACCCGCTGTATAGTGTTGTCACCCCCACCCCGCACTGCATGTGACGTGTGGCTGCGGCGGAGGGGTGAGGGAAAGGAGAGATCCAGCGCCCCGGACAGCAGCCGGGAAACAAAGCGTCAAGCCCCCACCCTTCCAGACAATGAATGGCCGGCACACGCATTTGTGCCAGACGCTGCTCAGAAAATAAAAGAGCACGGAAGTAACTCACCGGGGGGAAGCGGAGTCCTCCGGTGGCATCGGTCTGCCGGCGTGTGCCCCAAGAGGCAGCCGTGTGCCTGGTTGCGCCTGTAAGCGGAGAGAACGTCTGGTGGCAGGCGTGGGGTGGAGCAGGCGCCAGGAGTGTGGAGCGCGAGTCAACAAGCCACAGAAGCGTGACGTTGTTGCCAGGGGCCTTGATAGAAAGTTGCACTGACTTCGTGCAGCCCCAGTAGAAGAGATACTGGCACCCGCAAAAGGACAGAAAAGTGAGACTGGCGGCGTGGGTGAAGTCTCTCTCTCAGAGTACTACAGGCAGTGAAAATAGTGATAGCAGTGAAGCGCCCCAGCTAGGTGTGTGCACAAGCCAGAGACTATGACAATGTGTCACTAACAGAGAAAAAACCAAAATGAAAGCACTCCCCACAAGTTGATTGCTCTTTCTCCCTCTACTCCGACGATGCTCGTACACGGGGAAAAGGGACAACCACAGAACCGAGGGATCCCAGAGAGCGAGGAGAGCATAGATCAAAAACTACTGTAGATAACCTAACGCTGCCATCTAGTGGCCATCTTGCGCAACTGAACCCCCAAGGTAAAGGAAGCTGCCACAGAACTGAGACACTGGGAACAACAAAATAAGGAGCTCAGGGGCAATCAAGCAGAGACAGTCCCAAGCTGCCGTGCCCTACAGCAAGAAAACCAAGGCACCTCTACACAAGCACTACAGTGCACAAAGAAAAGAGAAGCACAAGGAGGCTGCCAGGGTTGCACCCAGGACACTGGAGGAGTGCGCAGGAAAGCGTCAAAGAGCACCACGGGACAAGCGAGGTACACTCAAGAACCCTACACCGTGAGCGGCGCAACAGCACAAGGTAACTGGAGTAGCAGCAAGGCCTGCACATAAGACACTGCGTGAAAAGGCGCAGGGAAGCGTCAGGCGTGCAGGAAGGTAAATGCACAGCAACGCTGACTACAGATGCAAAAGACGACGCAGGAGCGCGCCAGAAGCGCAAGAACGCAACAGAAACCCAGGAACGTGCCAGAAGCCCAAGAAGCGCGTCAGAAGTGCAGCAACTCCACGCAAGAGACACTAAAAGACACTGGCAGCAAACCCAAAGGCCACAAGGCGAAACAAGCCTACGACAAGTAAGGAAAGCCCACAGCCCAGCCAAGAGCGCATAGCCCCCACAAGTGATGCCCAGAGACTGCAACAAGGCAAAGGACATTGAGTCACAAAGGAAGTCAGATCCAAGCTGCTTAGGAGGAGGAAAATACAGCGGCAGCACAGCACAAGAAGAAAGAACGTACCAAGCTCATCGCAGAGCCTGAGAAGAAAAACGCGAAGGCGCGGGAGTGCACCACAGCAAAAAGAACACCTCAGAAACAGGAGCGCAAGAACTCCTCTGAAGACACCCAGAAGCACGCCGCAAGTGCGCCAAGAAAAGTTCCAAAGAATCGCAACCGACCACGCAGAAGCAGTAAGACCAGAAGAAGGTCAATGGAGTGGTGACGCAACCCTCCAGAAGCAACATTTCAGAAGCACTGACGCCACGCCGGCAAAGAACACAGCGATGCCTGGTGGCCACAGGCCATCGCTGCAGCAGTATGGCGAAAGTAGAAGCACCACCACACGAACCGACAATTGTTCTGGAACCCAGCGCCAGGAAGTGCTAAAGAGCATGACGCCAATGCGCAGCAGTGCAGACAGCACTAGCCCAAAGTAGCCGAACTGTGACGCAAAGAAAATGGTTGCGCAGACAACCCGCAGCAGTGAAGATTCAACACAGAAGCAACCGGACCACTCATCCTGGTCACAAAGCACAAAGTCGACCAGCCAGATGGTCGCACCACGAAGCCTACCTGCCGGACATTGGCAGAAGGGACCAGCACGAGGTCCAAAAAGCTCAGCACTCCGCGCAGACAAAGCGCGCCAACGCCAAAACACAGTGACGGTGAATAGCGACCACGAAGAAGATAGCACAGCATGTCGACTCATGCCGAAGATGAAAGCCGACCACCCAGTCTGGTCGCCAAGGAAAGAAAAGAAGCAACAGAGAAGATCGCGACAAACGGTCCAGTCAAAGAAGAGAAGAACACCATGTCAGAGAGCTATGCCCAGACCAGAGAGAAACAGGTGGAGTGCACGCTGCCTGGGGAAGACTGGTCGGGAAGGCCAACGACAGCAAGAGGACCAGACCACGTCGCAAGAAGGAACATGGAAAGGAAGGGCACGACGCAATAAGGAAAAGGAAGGAGTCACGATGGAATTGACCAATGAAGGGTATCCTGATTGAAGGCAAGAGAAGTGATCAAGTAACAGGAAGATACGACGACAGGTCTAGTCAACAAGCCAGGGGAAGGCAGTGTCCTACCACATGGACAAGACCAAGGGGACGACATGTAGAGGGCCCACTACATGGAGAAGCCTGGTTAGCATGAGCAAGCAAGAAAGAAGACCTGACCGCGTCGGGAAAGAGAACGAAGAGGAAGAATGGAGTAACACAACATCACTCCACAGTGGAAGAGAGAGAGCAACAGTCAGCACACAGGAACATCGGTGCTGTCTAAGGAACATCGCAACATCCGTGTGGATCCCAGTAATCACTACAACCTGCATTCGAGGAGACCAACCACTGAAGACCCGTATGGGTGCCCCGTGAACCTGAAGCTTGCCGAAGCAGAGCATACCCGAGCACTAGACAATCATCCCTTGTGGACTACACAAGACTAGACTGTGGCCCTGTCCGAAGTTCCGCAGCGACCCGCACAGCCCACGCGATCAAGTGGCAGTCCAGGGGGCAAGGGCCTCGGCCGCATGTCCTGTGAGAGAGGAATCCGGATGGGAGAGGTGCAGCAGAGGCAGCTCCACGACAGGCACCGAGAAACGGTCTGGTGAAGACACTGAACCCATGTCCTAACGGCATGACCATCCTGGCGGATGACATCAACAGCCCCGAAGACATCATGAGACTTGGCGGTGAGTCCGTTGGCAGTTCCTCAGCGACGCTTTTGCGTGGCTCATGCGAAGCCCGGCACGGTCCACCCGGTCCCATCGTGTCCGGCAAGAGGTCCTCTCGGACATCTGGTGAGAGAAGAATACCGGCGAGAGGGGCATCCTAGTGAGAGGGATGTTTGCACCTACTCTATTCACCTGCCAAGAGTCAACACTAAAGCTTGCCCGGAAACATCACAAAGCCAGAAGAGAGAACAAAACCAGAAGACTGTTGACACCTGTGTCATTCATCTTTCTCTCATCACCAACAGAGCGAAGCAAAGGCAGGGCTGAGAACAGCGGACAGACAGCACAGACAAAGAATTAACCCGCCGAACAACTGCGAACCGTGCCACCAAGAACTGTTAATCCTGAACGCAAGAATTATACTGCCTGCGGCTTGCAAGCAGCCAAAGAGACTCGTTTTGAAAACACAAGTCCTACGTTACATTTCTGTGTTTTTCTTTTCCCCCACAGGGTTTTGGACATTTTCCGTTTGGTTTGTTTTTACCAATTTTGGGAGGGATGTAAGGACTCAGAGACAGTCAGCATTCTAGTGCTGAGCATGTAATTACTCAAAACACACACCCACCACTGATGTCACTGGTCAGGTGACACACGCTTAATAAAAGGGACCGAGCGCACGTGCTCTGGGCCAGTTGCACCCAGTATCCAGTGTGTCCTGTGTCTCTGTCATTTTCAGCATGAGGGCCTAAGGTCCGACCCCACAGAGACCGGAAACATGACTGGACCCTGAAAGAGAGGCGGAAGTGGGACCTATGCTTCAATTCAAAGCTCTTCTTGTGCTTAGCAGCATAGAGTTTTGCCTCCTGGTCCCAAAGCGCATTGGGGCGCATGAGGGCACACTTTTAACACAGCTTATTAATGGCACTGGCTGCAGCACACCTTACATCCTATTGTTGTTGCAGGGAACATGGTTTACTAGAAAAGGGCATAGAAAAAAAGGAACGGGCATCAGCGCTGGCGAATAAACGAGGCTCTGCTCGGTCAATTCTGGGCAGTACAAAGCCACCATAGAGTCACGGTGCCACCTACCGGCTCGCAGGAGCATTTCTGAAGAATTCTCCAGATAAAGTCAAGCGCTCCGCAATATTCTAACAGTGAGGCATCTGCAGGTAGACGTAGCCATCAGAAATATTTAAACCATTACCCAGTTATTCCTGAAATAATTGCTGGCAAATTAAATGAAAGCTATGGCAAGACTGGGAAAAAGATTTAAGCCTAATATTAGTGATATGCCTGAAAAGTATCATTTTAATTCAATGGACAGAAAATTAATGGTTCTTTCAATGAATTTCATACAGAATTAAGGATTTTAGTCAATACTTTCGACTTTGGTGTCTCTGAAGATGAAATTATTAGTGTCCAGATAATAGTGGACACTTATTCAAAAAAATCCAGGCATTATTATGGACGGGAATTAAAAACTGGAGAGGCCACCAGGACTATTGAACAGACGTTTCATGAGTGTAACAAGTTAACGAGGACAAATCTGAAAAGAGGAGGCGAAGTATGAAGCGTAATTGATAAGGGCCAATACTCCCCACCCTCCGAAAACCCAACCGGGAGAGAAGTGCAATGCCAAGGCGTGTAAACAGGCCCACCCAGGTGCAACCCCTGGACAGGAACGGCCCGACAATCCAGACCCCCGAGCAAGAGGCCCGGACTAACTGACAGTCGAACCAATAGGTAAAGACACAGCAAGTTGTCCTGGTATCGAGGTGGCAATGCTTTCCACGTTACTTTATTTAAAGGTTGTCCTGGGAAACACAGAGTAAGGTGTGCGGCAAGCATGGTGATTTCCTTAAGGTATGTTAGAATGCGAAACAGAATTTCAAAAGATGATTCTTGTTTTTAGGAGTGTCAAACCCCATAACTGACAAAGATGATTTTGTCGATCGATCTGTAGCATTTGAGTTTTGGGTAAGAACTTAGAAGTTATAGCACACTCACAAACTCCATTTACTATCAGTCCCAACCAAGGGCGTAGATTTACCAGAATGCCAGGTGTAGCAGAAGTGACATGACATGTTTTAATCCCAATGATATCACAGGACTTTAGGCGCGCTGTCACCCTCCCCTCAGCTGT
The DNA here is from genome assembly GCF_964263255.1 of Lissotriton vulgaris. Classification (NCBI taxonomy): domain Eukaryota; kingdom Metazoa; phylum Chordata; class Amphibia; order Caudata; family Salamandridae; genus Lissotriton; species Lissotriton vulgaris. The sequence goes on from NC_141687.1 coordinate 1,964,607,312, forward strand.
TTGTGATCTGTCTAACTTTTCTATTATCTGTCACGTCTTTCGCAGACTCTTGTTCCACCCTCCTGTCTTGCTGTGTCTTTCTTACTGATCTCCTTATGATACAAGTTTTCCCTGTCTCACTAATTTCCCTTTTCACCTGTTATGTCTCTTTTTTCTATTCTATTTCACTGTTTTCCCTCCTCTCCTACTCCCTATTTGTCCCTTTTCACTTGTCTATGTCGCTGTATTATTGGTGTCCCTTTCATCCCTCTTTGTCCCTCTCAAACATGCATCCTCCTGTGCACAGGTACTCATAGTATGGCCCACAAGCTGCCAGCAGCCAGGCAAGCCTTCCTTGGCGGCCCGCGGACCTTGCAGACATCCTACCTGTGTTTTAAAAATAAAATTAAATAGTGCTAGCAAACACTGCGGGTTTCAGCAGCCCATCTCTGAGAGACTCTGCTCTGTGGGGGCCAGGGGATTCCAGTGATTGTCAGAGTGGAGATGCAGGGGCGGTAAGAGGTGAAATACAACAACGCCTCATTAACATGTAAATGGTCTTTTAAAGACCTGTAAAGTACTCCAGCTTGTGTGTGCGCTGGGAACTTTCTCAGCCCGGGCTGAGGGCTGACACACACACATTGGTAAGATGACAGAGGCTGACAGGAGGGAGAGGGAGACAGAGGGAGAGGGGAGGTAGGGAGACAGAGGGTGACAGAGAGAGGCTGACGGAGAGAAGGAGGCAGAGAGGTTGTCCGAGGGAGACAGAGAGAGAGAGAGGTTGGGAGACAGAGGGTGGCAGAGGAAGGGAGATAGAGAGAGACAGAGAGGGAGACAGAGAGAGGTAGAGAGGGAGGGAGACAGAGGGAGGGAGATGGAGGGAAGAAGAATGAGGGAGGGAGAGGAAGACAAGGAGGGAGACGGAGGGAGACGGAGGGAGAGAGATGGTGGGAGGGAGAGAGACAAGGGAGAGACAGGGAGGGAGACTAGGGGAGGGAGACAGAGAGAGAGAGGAAGGGAGAGGGAGGGAGACAGAGAGTGGGAGACAGAGGGAGGGAGACAGACAGGGAGGGAGACAGATGGAGGGAGAGAGAGAGTGGGATACAGAGAGGGAGGGAGAAGGGAGACAGAGAGGGAGAAAGACAGAGAGAGTGGGAGACAGAGAGAGTGGGAGACAGAGAGGGAGGAAGAGAGAGGGAGGAAGAGAGAGGAAGGGAGAGAGAGGGAGGGAGACAAAGGGAGGGGGACAACAGGAGGGAAACAGGGAGAGGGAGGGAGACAGAGAGGGAGGGTGACAGAGGGAGACAGACATAGGGAGGAGGGCGACAGAGGGAGAGAGACAGAGGGAGGAGGGCGACAGAGGGAGGGAGACAGAGAGAGGGAGACAGAGAGAGAGAGACAGAGAGAGACAGAGAGATAGGTAGACAGACAGAGGGAATACAGAGGGAGGGAGACAGAGACAGGGAGACAGAGGGAGGGAGACAGAGAGAGGGAGACAGAGAGAGGGAGACAGAGAGGGAGAGGGAGGCAGACAGAGGGAGGAGGGTGACAGAGGGAGACAGACAGGGGGAGGGAGGATGGGTGAGTGGGAGGGGGAGAGGGAAGGGCATGTCTATTTAAGGCCATGGATGTTAGGCAGTATGAACATTAGGCAGTATACATGTGCTTTGAATATTCACATAGTTTCTTTATATCCTCTGGAATGGCTTAAACTTTTGATGGTACTAACTCTGTTTCGAACCATCATTTCAGAGAAATCTCATAACAAAGGTCCAGAGAGTGCTGTTACTTCAATTTGCTCAGGATGAGTTCATTCTGAAGGGCGTAGAGGTGATGCATACTATATTCTTAAATCTTAGAGAAGATGGGAATATTGGATACTTGTGTTTTTGATTTCACTGTTTTAAACGTATTTGTTCTGGGCCGCTCCTAAAATATAAAGTAATGCTCATCTGGTTTAACCGCAGATACATGATGAATACACTTCCTGAAGAGTGCAAGCTCGAAATACAAGTGGACCTTTTTAAACTTCAGGATGATTAAAAATTATAGCTTGAACATTGGGTAATTAATGCACTTTGTAATCACTGTGCTTTTATGGAGTGTCGAAAAAAGCAGTCCGTTTTGACGAACGATTCCGTTTCATTAACTGCAGAGATCGTTCACAAACCTGATTGTTTATATATAAAATAGGCAGCGTGCGCTGCCCAGCTCCATCCACAGTGCAGCATGTCTCAGTATATACTTTCTAGGACATTTTTTAAATCCAATTTTCGACTGATATAAGGCAGCTGGAGGCATGCAACAATCATATTTATGCATATCCAAAATTACTTATAGCAACCCAACGATGCCTGGTAGTCGTGTCTTTAAAGTCTGAGGGTAATTGCAAGTTCTACTGTGTCTGACCCCTCCCATGGAGCGCTCCGCAGAAATTTTTCCAGAGGGGCTAACCTGGCAAATCAAGGGGCGTGGCCAGTGTTAATAAATAGGGGTGGGTGTAAAATGGCAGACAATCTGGATCGGATAATGCTCAGGCCAAGCTGAGAAAAAAAGTGGTGAATTCTGCATTTGAAACTGGACAACAATTAGTGCACACATGAACCCTAAAATTACCCGCCCTGGCCCCCTAAAACTCATACATTCCATGATACCTAAAATTAGCCCCCTGGCACCCCAAAACCCATACCCGCCCTGGCCCCAAAAATTGTCCCCCTGGCATCCCAAAACCCATACCCGCCCTGAACCCAAAAATGTTCCCCCCTTGCACCCCAAAACCCATATCCACCCTGAACACTAAAATTACCCCCCTGGCACCCCAAAACCCATACCCACCATAAACCCTAAAATTATCCCAGGGGCTGCAAGGAGGAGTGAGGGCGCCCCATCAGGGAGTTGAGGCCTTTCGCAGGGAACAGCTGCGGCACCCGCGCGTTACTTTTAATTTTAAAAGTAAATTGCGGGTGCTGCGATTAAAGCAAAAGTAAAGAAATAGATGTTTTTTTCTATTTCTTTACTTTTGGTATAATCGTGGTACCTGCGCTTTACTTATAACATTAAAAGTAAAACGCGGGTGCCGCGATTATACTAAAAGTAAAGAAAAAAAAGCATGGTCCGCCGATTTCCTGTCTTTATGGGGCCATGTGTTTGGAACACATGGCCCCATAAAGATAAGAATCCTTTTGCGACCAACATAAATCAGACGAGCCCATCCAAGTGAGCCGTCTAACAGAGAAAAGTCCACGTCACCGAAAGCTCTTTCCCAATGGCTGGCCACCGTTTAGCATAAACGGTGACGCCGGCCAATGGGAAAGAGGGGCGGGGCTTAAGCCTGATACATGAAAGCCCTAAAAACAAAATCTCGTCAGTGAGACTGCGCATGTGCGCAGCCCACGTAGGTGAGACCTAAAAAGTACACTATGGAGTGGGCGTGGCTTGAAAGCCCGATAAGATAGCAGCGGTATTCTGAGGTCCAATGCATCGCAGAGAGCTTATTTTTTGGGAGCAAACTGGGATACTTTTCCTCTCCACATATCCCCAAGATATCCCATCGTTGGAGGTGGGTGTTTGACTGCTTGTTTGTAATGATTCCACGTTGCTTGTTGTACCAGCTTCCAAACACTGATGGCCCCATTTTGTGTCACTAACTGACACGTTACATGGAGCATCTTTTCTGCAATACTGCTGTTTTTGGGGACACTTTTGGGATGTATTGCTCTTCTCCTTTGAGACTAACCTGCATATAGAATGAGTTCTCATCAGTTATTTCTGGAAGCAAGAATTTTTCTATATCAAGCTTCTTTTCAATTACCGCCATTTAACCAACCATCATATTTTGTTATGGTGGTTTTTGCTGCATGCTGTTTATATTGTTTTACATCAATGCGTGGCTCTTCACTTGATATTTATTGTGTCTCTTTGCTCTGATGAGTTGTGCTGTGCCCTAAAGCATAGAGTGTTTTATTGAAATTCTCTACTTCCTCCGATATATGGGTAAAGTGAAATCTCATAAGTTCTCTGGAAACAAGTGTTCACTTGGCAAAATGGCTAATGACTCACTGTCTGGTTCTAAGTCGGTCTCCACTAATACGAAGCCCAAAAGATAAAAAAATGATCCTCCATCATTTATGTTGGATACAATCTTAGATGAGGTGAGAGCCCTGCAACTATTTATGAGTGCCACTACTGAAAAACTGAAGAAAACAGAGTAGAGATGGATTGTGATGGAGGAGAGATGGATTGTGATAGAGAATAGGATAGTTGAGATGGAGCATTGCATCAGCACAGTTCAGGATGTTACTACGAGGATTCCTGCACTGGAGCAAAAGATTCGGAAGCTCAAACTTCATACAGAAGATTTGTAAAACTGAAACAGCTGGAGTTGAGGGCTCTAATCTCCTTGACCTTTAGAAAAAAATTATTCCAGATTTCCTCAACTTTACCAACTCACCTCCCATTAGCTTGCAACGTGCTAACCGCTGGGGGGGAGAGGGGGGACGGCTTAAACCCCACCCATCTAGGCTCAGGGGCATTATTACGATATTTTAGAATTTCCAGATCTACTTTGCGCCAAAAAGTGGCCACAATTTGTTTATTTCTCAAGATGTATCCAATGCCAACAATGACAGATGAAAATCATTTTTTTCTACGAGACAACTGAACATCATGGGCTGTATTACAATAAGTGCCCAGGGGCGCAACGGGGGTTTGCACCTGCTTTGCGCGCCCTCGGGGCACTTTGGTATTATAGAAGGGGGCGCAGACACTTGTGAGTCCCCGTCCATAATTCCAATAGCACTGGCGCACCTAAAGCACCAGCACCATTAACAGAGAGTGTTTACTCATTTGCATAGGGGCGTGCCCTATGCAAATGAGGGAATTCCTTTGACTCTTTGCCCGCGCACTTTTTATTACAGAAGCAGGCGCAGAGTCAAAACAGCCCTCAGGAGGCGCACTGACAGTGCGCCATTTAAAAGGTGACGCACTGTCATTGTGCCTCCTGACAGCAGCGCTCTGCAGAGGGTAAAGGGGACCTCATGGACCCTCACCAGACATCCCCTTGCAGGCGGTTGCAGTCACTGACTGATCTCATACAATTTCGTTCTGTATCTTTAATGTATTATATTTATTATATTTGTAGGAGAGTAGAATCTGCTTACTATGGTTACCCCCACTTTTTGCTTGTGTTTCACTGTTTTTCGACTTTAGTCTGGCAGGGGCCCTGCTATCCAGGACCCCAGCCTAGCTGCTTCCTCTCTAAAATGATTGCATGTACTTTCGGTACACTCCAGTTTGGTTACTGGGGTACCCTTGTGAGTCCCTAGTAAGTGGTACCTTAGGTACTAAAGGCGTAGGTACCCCAGAGGCCTACCAGGGGCTGAAGCATGTATTATGCCACCCCTGGGTAGTCTTCCAAAATGACACCACAGGACTGCTACTGCAGCCTGGGTAAGGTGGTATATGCACCCCTTACTAAGATATAGGTTACCTATATCTACCTTGAATCACTGACACATATAATCATATCAGTCACTCCTATGGCAGGCCTTATCAATCCTGAAGGCAGAATGCTTGGCTTTGTGTGAGAGGGTGCCCATGCATGAGCTGGGCCCCTCTGAATCTTTCGGAGACTATTCTCTGAGGCCGTTCTGTGATGCAGCTAGACCATATACTCTTAAGCGCATTATAACCCTACTTTAAATGCTAACTTTGGAATGTATGCGTGGAAACGTGTCATGTTTGGTGTCAAACACCTTAGAATCCTACCCCCCGCCAGTCCTGGCGGCGGGGGTAGAATTCCACCCTTCTAGAGGGAGAGACATGTACACACTGGTCTAACCGGTAATAGTTTAAAAGAGCCCTGGCATCACAAAATGGATGCTACAGCCACAGACACCAGTCTGGCCTCCTGCTGCTGGACGAAACTCCGGTAGGGGAGGCCTGGACAATAGGTTTCCTGTCACAGAGAAGTGTAACCACCTCCCAGACAGGCTTTTGTGTATTGGGGCTGGGTGGGTGCACTCAGAGTGCTTTTACTTCAGCACTGGGTGCACATTTGGTGTCCCTGTGCATAGCCCAGTTCAATCTGGTTGCAGGGGCTACCTGCTTTGGTGCGAAACTGGACACAGGGAATGGGTGTAACCACCCCTCTTTCCGAACCCTCCAATAGGTGGGTCCCCAGAGTATGTTCAACCCCTTTTCTTAGTATAAGTAAGGGACCCCTGGCAACAGGACAGTAGATTACACCTGGATGAAACTCTGACACTGAATCCTGGAACTTTGACGCTCTACTAAAGACTAGAGGATGAAAGCATCGCCCTTGGAGTCAAGGAGTGAGTCCCCAGCTCAAGCAAGCACCAACAAAGCATCTTCCGGTCTGCATCTCCGCAGCACCCGCCGGACTCCGAAGTATTTGTAGCCCAGGAAGAGTATTTCCAGACTTTTCGAGGCCAACAAGTCCCAAGCAAAGCTGAGACCCGTAGCACTTACGAGTGACGTGGAACCGGATCCCCTGGACATCGTGAACATTTTCTAGTGTATGGACTTCCCAAGCTTTCCAGAAGCCATGCTTTGGGTTACTTTAAGCACAAGCCTGAGCACCATCTGCACCGGAGATTGTGGGCCTACACTCCACGAGTGTTCTGTGAGCCCGCTTCTTGCATTTCCGTTTGAGGCTCCTTCGCGATCCCTGGTCCGTCGACTGGTGGGTCCCCTCGAAGGTAACTCTACTTTTCCTTGGACTTCTCTGGTTGCTCCAGACGTGCCCTGACTCCCTACCAAGTGGTGAGTCGCTCAGACCTTGCTGGTCTGCACCGAAGCCTATCTCTGCTTTCGGGTTGCTTTCAGGTTGCTGTTGCCAAGGCTTGTTGGGTCCAATCCGGAAACCGAAACCGCAGCACTCGACATCCTTCATGGGACAGCTCAAATCCACAACCTGGTCATCGTCGACGCCTCCTGGTTCTCTTGGCTGAAGAGTCAAGCTTCACCTTCTTCACCCGACATCGGTGGGAATAAGGTTCCTCTTATCTTCGATCCAGGCTTGCATCACACCCTTCACTTTCCACTTGGACACTAGCAGCACTTTGCAGCAGATCTCCATTGAAAACGTCTACAAAACCCGACACCAAAAGACACCTATGAACCCGGCTTCCCTGGGTGAGGTAACTCAAGTACTCAGGTGCTCCCATGGGTGTTGGCTCTAGAAACCCCTAATTCTAAAGGGGTTTGCTTCAAGTCCTCTTCTAAGTGTCCTTTATCTTTAAAATTCCAACCACGACTTTCCCCATAGAAGTTAATGGTGATTCGCAGCTGTGTTCACACACTGCACACGTCCCCTGTGGGTCCCGTGTCACTACCTTGGGTGGTACCTGATGGCCTCAGCGGTTCTAAAGGCTCTAAGCCTTTTTTTTTTCAATGCCAGTTGTGGTTCTTATAGCACTTTCTTAATATATGGTTTGGTACGCCCCTAAGGCTCAACGCATATTGTGCTAATTTACTGTGTGATATTAAGTTTACTGAATGTACTTTGCCACTAGCCTCATAAAGGGACTATAGGGATGTGTTTAGAATAAATCCATATATTTTTTATATATACCTGGTGTGGTTCTCCTTTCATTTAATCATTCACAAGATTATAGATTGGTAAAACAAGCTGCTTTACATTCCTCCAAGACTTAGCCTGAAGGCTGCTCTCCTCAGCTACCACTAGGATAGCTTTCTATAAAGGTTGTCTTTAACCTACCATCAATAAGGGTTGTTAGACTGGTGCAAGGTGCCCACTAGATTAGTGGACAGCATAGGCCAGGCCAACTTCTCACATTGGTGTGCAGTGTGTGGGATTCCATATTGCCATTTTTTTTACCAGATAATCTCAAGTGATTTACTATTTGAAAACCACTAAAGGTACCCGAAGTACATATAATAAAAGCTTAAATACAGTATGTTCTACTGAACTTAGAGTTGTGTGTTAAGGACTTAGCATATCCTTTCTACAACTCAAGAGAGTTTAGTAGGTAACAACTAGAGTAGGTAGGTGCATATACCACACCTCACTAGTAATGTCTTCAAGGCCAGGAACCAGTGGGTCCCTGCCAGATGGCAGTATGTTACAGGCATCCAAGTATGGCATTTCCTTTTATTGAATTAAGGGCTCTGTGCACTATGAGGAAATTATAGACAGGCAAAAGTGCCAATACCCAATGCCTCGGAGAGGTACCACTGTTAGATGATCTTCAGAAGGCTTCAGAGCCTGAGGGGTCAGGCAGTTGGGATGGGGCAGCAGCAGAGGAAGAGACTGTAGGTACAAACCACCAGGACTCAGACTCTGATGCTGACCAGGATGGTGACAATCACCTCGACCTGGACCATGCAGCTCCTACTAGAGATGAGGAGGAAGGACAAGGAGGCCCTATCTTTATCTCTACAGGAAGAGTTGGAGGTATACCTAGAAGGCCCAGATCTCCTTCAGTAGAATCTGACTATTCTGGTGCCTCTATAGGGACCTCTGTCTATTCTCATAGGAGGAATCCTCCCAGTAGAAGAGAGGAAGGCAACTGAAGTATCAGGAAGCCTGTGGTTCCGTGATTCCGAATTGGGTTTCATAGTTCTGAAACCTGATTTATGAAGATTGTCGGAAATGGACGATCTTGGTGTCAGCAGACCGCAAATGACGAGTGCAACGTGTCTGAGTGTTTTCGTATGAATCGATATAGGAGAACACTCTGCATTTGAGGATTTAGTTTGAACCTTCGGGTTCCATTTTGTATGTGGCAGCCATCTTGTATGGTTGCCCTAACATAGGCCCTATGATTGTGGCCGAACGAGTCCTTGACACGTACGCCTTAGCTGACTGCTGGTTGACCTGGCCGAACTGACTCCTCGCCTGGGGCGAATTCTGCTGAGCCAGTTCCTTGTCCAGCAGCTGCACTGATAAAGATCAAAGAACAGGACGTGGTCCGATTTTATGGCCCACCGTTCCCACTCCTCTATCTCCTTTCCATCTGTTTCTGCCTTTCTTTTACGACATGTTCATCGATCTGGGTTGAAGGTTTTATGATGGGTCTGTACGGCCTGATCGAACAGGAAACTAGCATGTGTGCGATCGTTTTTGGTGGGCTGGACAACGGAAAGTGGGATTAACTTTGACTGTCGTGATTCGATACTTTTTGAAATGCTACTTGTTCATTGGTTAGTTTTGTATGCACCGAATGCAAATTGTGATGTTGCCAGAGGCGTAATTTTCGGCATAAAAGACCGAGTTTTGTTCATTTGAATTGGTGCAGTCTCTGTCGAACTACCCGTGTGTACTTCGTAGACCTCTGTCCCTGGTTGCAACCAATAAACTTTGGTCTTTGACGTCATCGAGAAGTATCCCGTGTCTCTGTTTGCCAAGACAGGGGAATCCGGGGTCTTTGGGTGTTGCCCTGACACGGCTGGGTTATTGTAATAGTATCGGTTCCGAGAAAACCCAGTGTGAGAAGTTGGCCCGATATGCAGTGCTCACTATTCTAGTGATCACTATGCATCAGTCCAAACGACCCTTATGGTGATTGGTTGTAAGTCAACCTTAGACCAGCTATCCTAGTAGCGTGGATACGAGCAGTCTTCGGGCTAAACTCTAGAGGGCGTGTTAAGCCAGCTGTTATACCATCACATACCCCTTGAACACCAAGTGAAAGGACACCACACAAGTGTTATGAAAATAAACAGTGTATTTATTTAAAGTCACAACAGCCCTGTACTCTTTATGAGGCCAGGGTACTAAGCACACAACAAAACTCTTAGGAAAATACTTCAAGTGCACAATCTACACAAATGCCCGAGGGCACGGAAAGTTTAGTGTTCTCGGGCGAACCCGATAAGGTAAGTCGGAAGCGACAGTGACTCTGGACCCTTAGCTAAGGAGGCTATGCGGGCACCGAAATGCCGAAGTTACCTAGCCCAGGGGGGTGCGGCTGCATAAGTCTTGTACAGACGTCGGAAGTCCTCGCTGACGAACCAGGAGCCGGAAGGAAGGAGTTGCTGGCCGGCGACCAGTGGTGATAGTTCGTAGAGATCCAAGCCTGGATCAGAGATGGATGACACCTGAAAGCAGAGGGGACCAAGTTCGTAACTACTAGCCAGTAGTCAGAGGGTACCAGGAGGGCACCGGATGATCGTCACCTCGACCAGGTGAGTGGGCGACGCTAGGCTCTGCAGTCTCACGGTCCAGGAGGCGTTGTCGGCGACCAGGATGGAGGTGCGAGCTGTCCCACGAAGGTTGATGCTGTCGGCGTCGCTGGGCCCAGGATTGGGGCAACAAGCCTTGGCAAATTCAGGGCCACGTGGTGGACCTAAAATGGCGTCTTGAGTGGACCAGGAGGGTCCAGGGTGCTCCTCTCTCAGAAGGGAGCAAAGGCCAGTCTGGAGCAACCAGACCAGCAGCGTTGTTGTCGGGCGTCGTCGAGAAGGCCACAAGCCAGCGGGCTAGTAGCCAGACAACGTGATGAGCAGCAAAAAGCAGAAGGGCCCCACGCAGATCGTGGAGATGCTGGGAGGCTGCACTTCGGTGCTGGAGCTGCTCAGGGTCGGGGCTTCTCGGACCCCAGAGCACTCACCAGAGGATCCCTCGGTGGTCGTGCTGGTTTAGAAATCGTGCAGGTTCTGATGATGGCTGGTCCCTCGAGGTCTCGTTGCACCCACGGTTCTCAGCTGAGCTGACGATGTGGGTAGAGGTCAGAGGTGCCAGGGAAGCCGGTTCTCGTCGAGCTGGGCAGTCGGATTCTTGAGGAAGGACGTGCAGCTAACCGCAGAGTTCTTAGATTGTGCCTGCGGATGCAGGGTGACTACTCCTTAGTCACAAGGGAGAAATCTTGAGAAGAAGTCTTGATTTCCTTTCGTAGAAAGTAGTTTCAGGATTCAAAGATGATCTCATTTGGAAGGGTCCCCGCTCCGGCCTTTATCCTAAAGAAAGGGGTGGGTACGCGACTAGGTCCTGCCCTAGGGGTGGGACCAGGAAGGGGGGTGGTTACACCCCTCTCCCATGCCGGACTTTCCCCAGGTCAGGGGCTGGGGTGCCCCTGGAACTGGTTCTAGCCGGCAGATGCGTAGTGAGCACCGGGGTGCCACTCCGCAGTCACCTTCCTGTAAAGCCCTGCCTACCCAGGATACACAAAACCCTGTCTGGGATGGTGCGAGCACCGCCCCGGACAGGAAACCCTTTGTCCAAGCTCTCCTCGCTGGAAGGACTCCCAGCAGCAGGAGGTCAGACTCGTGTCTGTGGTGGCAGCATCCATTTTGTGGAGCTGAGGCTTCAGTTAACTTTAACCGGGGTTCACAGTTACGTACATGTCGTGTCCCTCTAGAAGGGTGGAATGCTAACCCCGTCGCCAGCATTGGTGAGGGGTCAGTATCCCGATTGGTATGACACCTTACTCGACATGTCTTGATAACGCGATACCGAAGTTTTTAATATGGTACGCGTTATCATGGAACAGCCATTGGGTCTTGGTTCCGCAAGCTGCAACCGGGCTCGGCTCGTGCCAGAGCCCAATTCACACGATTCCACGCACTCTGCTTTCAGGATTGTCAAGGCCTGCCATAGGAGTGGCTGATAGGAATTTGGGTGTCCATTTGAGGGTTAGATATAGGTATACTATATCTAAAGCAAAGGGCGAGTACGCCACGTTGCCCCAGCTGTCGCGCAGCCAGTTGTGTCAGATTTAGATGGCCATCCAGGGGTGGCATAATACATGCTTCAGCCCCTGGTAGGCCCTGGGTACACCGATGCCCTGAGTTACAGAGTCTGACAAGGTGGCCCAGTTCCAATTGGGTAATGCACCTAAGGTACACATATCAATTTAGCGAGAGAACAGCTAGGCTGTGGGTCTGATTGGCAGGCCCACAGCCAGAGAAAGTCGTAAACCAGTGAAACAAAAGCAAAAAATCTGGGTGATCATAGGATTGCAGACCCTACTCTCCTACATGACCCCCCCCCCCAAACGTTGGGACAATAAACTAACCTTGACCAGGTGAGTCTTCTTGTTCTAAGTGGAAATACCTGGAGAGCCCATCTGCATTGCCATGATCAGTGCCAGGTCTATGCTCCACTGTGAAGTCCATCCCCTGTAGGGAAATGGACCACCTAAGCAGTTTGGGGTTTACACCCTTCATCTGATTTAGCCACAAGAGGGGCTTATGGTCGGTCTGAATCTTGAAATGAGTGCCAAACAAGTATGGCCTCAGTTTCTTCAGGGCCCAAACCACAGCAAAGGCCTCCCTATTAATAGCTGACCAATTTTTCTCTCTGGGGGTCAGCCGTCTGCTTATAAAAGCAATGGGCTGGTCATTACCATCAAAATTCAGTTGAGATAGAACAGCTCCCACACCCAACTCAGAAGCATCTGTTTGGACAATGAATGGTTTGGAGTAGTCTGGACTCTTGAGGATAGGTGCCGTGCACATGGCCTGTTTTAGGTCAATCAATGCTTTTTGACAGCTCGCTGTCCACTGAACCTTTTTTGACATTTTCTTACTTGTCAGTTCATTAAGTGGAGTCACAATCGATCCATAATTTCTGACGAACTTTCGGTAGTAACCAGTCAGGCCCAAGAAAGCTCGAACCTGAGTCTGCGTGGTTGGAGGAGCCCAGTCCCTGATTGACTGTATTTTGCTCTCCAGTGGTTGAACTTGGCCCCACCTACAAGGTGGCCCAAGTATACAACCTGTGTCTGCCCTATCTGGCACTTTGTGGCCTTGATAGTGAGACCTGCTGCTTGCAGTGCCTCTAACACTTTCCTCAGGTGGACCAGGTGATCCTCCCAGGTGGAGCTAAAGACAGCAATATCGTCAAGATACGCCGCACAGAAGTCATCCAGCCCAGTGAGAACGTGATTCACCAGCTTTTGGAAGGTGGCAGGTGCATTCTTCAAACCAAAGGGCATTACCACAAATTGATAATGCCCACCAGGGGTAGAAAATGCTGTTTTGGGCTTGGCGTCCTCAGCTAACCTGATTTGCCAATACCCAGCTGTCAGGTCAAATGTACTTAAGTAGCTGGCAGAAGCCAATCTATCTATAAGCTCATCTGCCCTTGGTATTGGGTGGGCATCAGTCTTAGTGACTGCATTGAGACCCCTGTAGTCTACGCAGAACCTCATCTCTTTCTTACCACCCGGGGTGTGAGGCTTCGGCACTGGAACTACGGGACTAGCCCAAGGGCTATCCGAGGATTCAATGACTCCCAACTCCAACATTTTCTGCACTTCAGTTTTGATGCAGTCTCTAACGTGATCAGGCTGCCTGTAGATTTTACTCTTGACGGGCAAGCTGTCGCCAGTGTCAACCTCATGGGTGCACCAATTGGTTTGGCTGGGTGTTAGAGAGAACATATGCCGGAAGGATTGAAGAACCTGTTTACAATCCTTCTGTTGATGTTCAGAGAGGCTGCCACAAAAGACAACACCGTCCACTGATCCATCATTAGGATTCTGAGTGAGCAGGTCTGGGAGAGGGTCACTCTCTTCCTCCTGTCCCTCATCTATGGCCATGAGCAAGCTCATGTCCTTCCTGTCGACATATGCTTTGAGCCTGTTAACATGGAGCACCCTGTGGGGGCTCCGGGGAGTTCCGAGGTCCACCAGGTAGGTGACCTCTCCCTTTTGCTCAAGAATTGTGTGGGGCCCAGACCATTTGTCTTTGAGTGCTGCTGGGGCCACTGGCTCCAACACCCACACCTTCTGTCCAGGCTGATAAACAGTCAGAACAGCCTTTTGGTCATGCCAAGCTTTTTGGAGTTCTTGGCTGGCCTTAAGGTTTTCGGATGCCTTTTCCATGTACTCAGCCATCCGGGAGCGGAGGCCAAGCACATAGTCCACTATGCTGGTTGCATGCTTTTTGAGAGGTCTCTCCCATCCTTCCTTCACCAAACACAGGGGTCCTCTTACAGGATGTCCGTACAAAAGTTCAAAAGGGCTGTAGCCAACCCCCTTTTGTGGGTCTTCTCTATAAGCGAATAAAAGGCAGGGAATCAGGACGTCCCATCTACGCCGGAGCTTTTCAGGTAGTCCGTGAATCATCCCTTTTAGGGTCCTGTTGAACCTTTCAACAAGCCCATTGCATTGTGGGTGATAGGGTGTAGTGAACTTGTAGTTGACACCACATTCCTTCCACATAGCAGTCAAGTAGCTCGACATGAAGTTTGCACCTCTGTCAGAGACAACCTCCTTAGGGAAGCCCACTCGGGAGAACACTCCAACTAGGGCTCTTGCCACAACAGGTGCTGTCATGGTCCTAAGGGGAATAGCTTCAGGATACCTGGTGGCATGATCCACTACCACCAGTATAAACTTGTGCCCTGATGCTGTTTGGGGTTCCATTGGACCGACAATGTCAATCCCCACTCTTTCAAAGGGTACCCCCACCACAGGCATTGGTATAAGGGGGCCTTTGTTGTGCCACCTGACTTACCACTGGCTTGGCAAGTGACACAGGAGCGACAAAACTCATTGGTATCCTCGTTCATGTGAGGCCAGTGAAAGTGTGAGACAAGCCTGTCCCACGTCTTCGTCTGGCCTAAGTGTCCTGCTAAGGGAATCTCGTGGGCCAAGGTAAGAAGGAAACCACGCTGAGACAAGGGGATAACCAGCCTCCTGGTCATGCCAGGCTTGGGGTCTCTTGCCTCAGTGTACAGGAGTCCATCCTCCCAGTATACCTGTGGGTACCTGTGGCGTTCCCAGCAGCCTCAGTAGCAGCCTGCTTTCTGAGGGGTTCAAGGGAAGGGCAGTCTAATTGGTCCTTCCCCAGGTCTTCTCGTGTGGGTCCCCTGAGCCTAGAAACTCAACTTGATCAAGTTTGAGTTCTTTAGGTTCAGTTTCCCGCAATTCCTGGAGGTCAGCCTCCTCTGAGACTTGATCCTCGACCTCGGGCAAGGGGGAAGGCGCTGTCTTAACCCTACTGCTTTTCTTCTTGGGAGGTGTCTGGTCCATTGTTCCAGGATCCAGCACCTGTTCAGCGGGGCATCGTCTGACCTGTGACCTAGTCACAGCAAGCATATGTGCTGGCAAGCCTAACATTTCCATGTGAGTCCTCTGCTCCACTTCTGACCATTGTGATGACTCCAAATCATTGCCCAACAAACAATCCACTGGGAGGTCTGAACTAACAACAACCTTTTTCTGGCCATTTACCCCTCCCCAGGAGAAAGCAACAATCGCCATACTATGACTGGTAGTGACGTTGCTGGCATTGGTCACCAGGAAATCCGTACCTGGCATGATCTCTCCAGGGTCCATAAAGTTAGGTGTCACCATGGTGACACTGGCACAAGTGTCCCTATAGGCCTGAGCCATTCTTCCATTTATTAAAGGCGTCTGTCGGTATTGCCCAAAGTATTGGGACTGACATCAGGGGATATATCCACATCCCCTTTACAGACAAGGACAGCCTGAGTGAGTGTGCCAACTAAGTTGTCACATCCCTCAGAACCCAAGGTTAACCCAACTAATCCCTTGGGAGGTGCACTACTACTGCTGGCTGTACTAGGGGGCACAGGTGCCTTAGGGGCTGCAGTAGCAGGAGTCTGCCCTCCTTTCTTGGTGCACTCACTAAACCAGTGAGTTTTACTTTTACAGTATTGGCACCACCTTTTTGATTGGCCTTCTTGATTCTTCTTTTTCTGGGAAGCCTGACCCCCACCTTCTTTGGGTTGTTGGGGACCTGTCGAAGACTTCTGGTCATTTTGTTCACCCTTAGAATCTTTACCCTTTTGATCTGCTTTCTTCTGACCACCCTGGTTCTGGCCCTGGTTTTGCTTAACCCTTGTCCTGACCCATCTGTCTGCCTTCTTTCCCAATTCATGGGGAGAGGTCAGATCCGAGTCGACAAAGTGCTGATGCAACAACTGGTTCTGACAATTGTTTAAAATCTGTTCTCGCATGATCAAATTATACAATCCTGTGTAATCAGTAACCTTACTGCCCAGCAACCAGCCCTCCAAAGCCTTAGTGGCACAATCGACAAAATCAGACCAGTCCTGAGACTGAGTTTTCTGGGTATCCCTGAACAGCAACCTGTACTGCTCAGTGGTTAGGCCGAACCCATCAATCAGTGTGTTCTTCAGGACCTGGTAATTGTTAGCATCCTCCACTCTAGTAGTGAGGAGCTTATCTCTACCTTTACCTTCAAAGGAGAGCCACAAGATAGCTGCCCACTGACTCTGGGGGACACACTGTACAGTGCAGGCCCTCTCCAAAGCAGTAATCCATTTGTGGATATCGTCCCCTTGCTTAAAGGGGGGCACTATCTTACTCAGGTGCCTAGTGTCTAAACTCCTGTTTTCCCTTGGTGGAATGCTGCCACCAGTGGGGTTTGTCCCACTCAATTCTTGCTCTCTAGCAAAGGCGAGTCTTTCTTTGGCCAGGGCAAGTTCTTCCCTTTCAATCCTCAGATTGACTTCCCTCACTTTAGCTTTGTATACTCTCCTCTGAGGGGATGTCATCCCTCTTTGAGAAGAGCCTCGAGAGCCATTGGTTCGAACGGATCTATTAGAGCCTCTCGACAGAGACCTAACTCGTCCATTCCCAATGTTAAGCTGGCCTGAGAGGGGCCCCAGGGGTCTCCTAGTACCATTCTCGTGTCGGCTTAAGTTGTCCCTAGTTAGCTGGCTAACTACTACTGGACCTTTGTCTGCCTCGTCCTCAGATGGCTCTAGATCCTCATCCTCCTCTTCACCTTCTGCGGAGAGATGGATAAGGTCAGGGTCCCCTAAGGTTCCCTCGAGGGGGGGCATATTCCCTTCTGGATGAGAAGGGTCTGTGTTACCAGCCCTCCTAGCATCATAAGTCTCTAAGAGGCCAATCAGAAATGGAATAGTAGGGTTTGCACCCTGTTTTAGCTTCCGAGATGTACAGATCTGTCGCATCTCTTGGAAGCTAAGTGCAGCATATCTGGAAGTGACCTGTGGAAAGGCTACTGACACAAGGGGAGACTCAGTGTTTCCTCCTTTGTCTGACATGCTGCTTCTAGTGTGGTGTAAGTGATGCACCTACCTACACTATATGTTTACCTACTGATCGCTTGCTAAGAGTGGTAGCCAAGGTGTGCTAAGCCTTGAGGAGCTACAACAGCTGGTTCAGTAGAACTCAGAGTATTCTAAGTTAAGTTATATGTACCTGGAGTACTTATGCGATCTTTCACAAGATATTCTTAGGATACGCGTGGTAAAACAACAGCAAGCTCAAATCCCAACCGCTGCTCACCAATGTGAGAAGTTGGCCCGATATGCAGTGCTCACTATTCTAGTGATCACTATGCATCAGTCCAAACGACCCTTATGGTGATTGGTTGTAAGTCAACCTTAGACCAGCTATCCTAGTAGCGTGGATACGAGCAGTCTTCGGGCTAAACTCTAGAGGGCGTGTTAAGCCAGCTGTTATACCATCACATACCCCTTGAACACCAAGTGAAAGGACACCACACAAGTGTTATGAAAATAAACAGTGTATTTATTTAAAGTCACAACAGCCCTGTACTCTTTATGAGGCCAGGGTACTAAGCACACAACAAAACTCTTAGGAAAATACTTCAAGTGCACAATCTACACAAATGCCCGAGGGCACGGAAAGTTTAGTGTTCTCGGGCGAACCCGATAAGGTAAGTCGGAAGCGACAGTGACTCTGGACCCTTAGCTAAGGAGGCTATGCGGGCACCGAAATGCCGAAGTTACCTAGCCCAGGGGGTGCGGCTGCATAAGTCTTGTACAGACGTCGGAAGTCCTCGCTGACGAACCAGGAGCCGGAAGGAAGTAGTTGCTGGCCGGCGACCAGTGGTGATAGTTCGTAGAGATCCAAGCCTGGATCAGAGATGGATGACACCTGAAAGCAGAGGGGACCAAGTTCGTAACTACTAGCCAGTAGTCAGAGGGTACCAGGAGGGCACCGGATGATAGTCACCTCGACCAGGTGAGTGGGCGACGCTATGCTCTGCAGTCTCACGGTCCAGGAGGCGTTGTCGGCGACCAGGATGGAGGTGCGAGCTGTCCCACGAAGGTTGATGCTGTCGGCGTCGCTGGGCCCAGGATTGGGGCAACAAGCCTTGGCAAATTCAGGGCCACGTGGTGGACCTAAAATGGCGTCTTGAGTGGACCAGGAGGGTCCAGGGTGCTCCTCTCTCAGAAGGGAGCAAAGGCCAGTCTGGAGCAACCAGACCAGCAGCGTTGTTGTCGGGCGTCGTCGAGAAGGCCACAAGCCAGCGGGCTAGTAGCCAGACAACGTGATGAGCAGCAAAAAGCAGAAGGGCCCCACGCAGATCGTGGAGATGCTGGGAGGCTGCACTTCGGTGCTGGAGCTGCTCAGGGTCGGGGCTTCTCGGACCCCAGAGCACTCACCAGAGGATCCCTCGGTGGTCGTGCTGGTTTAGAAATCGTGCAGGTTCTGATGATGGCTGGTCCCTCGAGGTCTCGTCGCACCCACGGTTCTCAGCTGAGCTGACGATGTGGGTAGAGGTCAGAGGTGCCAGGGAAGCCGGTTCTCATCGAGCTGGGCAGTCGGATTCTTGAGGAAGGACGTGCAGCTAACCGCTGAGTTCTTAGATGGTGCCTGCGGATGCAGGGTGACTACTCCTCAGTCACAAGGGAGAAATCTTGAGAAGAAGTCTTGATTTCCTTTCGTAGAAAGTAGTTTCAGGATTCAAAGATGATCTCATTTGGAAGGGTCCCCGCTCCGGCCTTTATCCTAAAGAAAGGGGTGGGTACGCGACTAGGTCCTGCCCTAGGGGTGGGACCAGGAAGGGGGGTGGTTACACCCCTCTCCCATGCCGGACTTTCCCCAGGTCAGGGGCTGGGGTGCCCCTGGAACTGGTTCTAGCCGGCAGATGCGTAGTGAGCACCGGGGTGCCACTCCGCAGTCACCTTCCTGTAAAGCCCTGCCTACCCAGGATACACAAAACCCTGTCTGGGATGGTGCGAGCACCGCCCCGGACAGGAAACCCTTTGTCCAAGCTCTCCTCGCTGGAAGGACTCCCAGCAGCAGTAGGTCAGACTCGTGTCTGTGGTGGCAGCATCCATTTTGTGGAGCTGAGGCTTCAGTTAACTTTAACCGGGGTTCACAGTTACGTACATGTCGTGTCCCTCTAGAAGGGTGGAATGCTAACCCCGTCGCCAGCATTGGTGAGGGGTCAGTATCCCGATTCGTATGACACCTTACTCGACATGTCTTGATAACGCGATACCGAAGTTATCAATATGGTACGCGTTATCATGGAACAGCCATTGGGTCTTGGTTCCGCAAGCTGCAACCGGGCTCGGCTCGTGCCAGAGCCCAATTCACACGATTCCACGCACTCTGCTTTCAGGATTGTCAAGGCCTGCCATAGGAGTGGCTGATAGGAATTTGGGTGTCCATTTGAGGGTTAGATATAGGTATACTATATCTAAAGCAAAGGGCGAGTACGCCACGTTGCCCCAGCTGTCGCGCAGCCAGTTGTGTCAGATTTAGATGGCCATCCAGGGGTGGCATAATACATGCTTCAGCCCCTGGTAGGCCCTGGGTACACCGATGCCCTGAGTTACAGGGTCTGACAAGGTGGCCCAGTTCCAATTGGGTAATGCACCTAAGGTACACATATCAATTTAGCGAGAGAACAGCTAGGCTGTGGGTCTGATTGGCAGGCCCACAGCCAGAGAAAGTCGTAAACCAGTGAAACAAAAGCAAAAAATCTGGGTGATCATAGGATTGCAGACCCTACTCTCCTACACCCAGTACCTCAAGCCCAGCTGAGAATTAAAAGACAGCAGGTAGCCTTCGAAATGGAGTCCCTAAGCTTGAAAGAGCTAGAAAAAAGATGGGACTAGAGTCCCATGGTGGCAGCAACTTCCTTAGTGGTAGAAAAAGATATCATGACCATATGAATTTGAACAAGATTGTCCCTCCCTACTAGAGTGGGGATGCCATCCACAAATGGATAACTGCACTGGAAAGGGCCTGCAAAGTTTAGAAGGCAGGAGCCTGGGCAGCTATTGCGTGGCTCTCTATTGCAGATAAGGGTAGAGACAAGCTCCTCACTGTAAGAGAAGAGGATGCTGATTATTATACAGTCCTGAAGAGTGCTCTGATTGAAGGGTTTGGCCTAACCACTGAACAATACAGGATAAAGTTCAGAGATACCCAAAAGGCTCATACTCAGGACTGGGTTGACTTTGTTGATTAGGCTACTAAGGCTCTGGAGGGCTGGTTACTTTGCAGTAAGGTGTGTGAATATACAGGATTGTACAAATTAATTATGAGGGAGCATATCCCTAATAATTGTCAGAATCAGCTCTTGTATCAGCACCTGGTAGACTCTGATCTGACCTCTCTCCAAGAAGTTCAGAACCAAGGTTGTGACCAGAAGAAGCAAGATCCTAATAAGGGTGGGGAGACGGGTAAAGTCCAGATTTCTTCACAAGGCCCCCATAAATCTTCTAATGGTGGGGATTCCCAATCATCCAAAAAGAAAGGCCAAAAAAACCCATGGTGTAAAATCTGTAAGCAGAACACCCACTGGACTAGTGAATGCACTAGGCCCAAAGACTCAACTCCAGCCACCATTGCCCCTAAGGCAACTGTTCCTCCTAGTTCAGCTCCAGGTGGTGGTACTCAGAATAAGGGGTAGTAGGGTTAACAATGGGTTCTGAGATGGACTATGGCCTAGTCAGAGTTCCAACTCAGGCTGTACTGATCTATGATGGAGACATGGATATGTCCTCCTTTGTGAGTCCCAGTAACTTGGGTAAATACAGACAGCAGCCTTTGATAAATGGAAAAGAGGCTATGACCTACAGAGACACA
Organism: Lissotriton vulgaris; assembly: GCF_964263255.1. Lineage (NCBI taxonomy): Eukaryota > Metazoa > Chordata > Amphibia > Caudata > Salamandridae > Lissotriton > Lissotriton vulgaris. Next base: position 1,964,628,092 of record NC_141687.1, read on the forward strand.
GGGGCAAGTGTCACAATGGTGACACAAGACCTTGTGGCTCATAAGCAGATTATACTTGGTGAACTTTACCAAGTGACCAATGCTAACAATGTCAGGACAGACCATTCCTTGGCAGTTGTTAATTTCTCCTGGGGAGGGGTAACTGGCCTCAAGAAAGTTGTGGTAAGTGTAGACCTCCCTGTAGAATGCTTGCTTGGCAATGATTTGGAAACTTCAGCCTTGGATGAAGTGGAGCTGAGGAATGAACTGTCCTAGATGAGCTTGAGCCTGATCAGGTTGAGTTATTGAGGACATGGGGCCCTTACAGAGCAGATCTGAGTCCGGAGCAACTGAGCTGCCCTTCTCTTTAACATCTCAGACAGCAGGCTGCTGCTGAGGCTGCTGGAATGCTAGTGGTACCCATAAGATTTATTTGGGATGATTAACTCCTGTACTCCGAGAGTAGAGACCCCAAGCCTAGTACAGCTAGGAGGTTGGTTATATATTTGAAGTTCAGGGACTTCCTATTATATTCCTTTAGCCGATCATCTGGGCCAAAACAAGACGTAGGACAGGCTTGTCCCTCACTTTCATTGGCCCCACATGTCTGAAGACACAAAGACGTTTTGTCGCTCCTGTGTCACCTGTCAAGCCAGTGGCAAGGCAGGTGGTACCACAAAGGCCCCCCTGATACCAATACCTGTGGTGGGGGTTCCCTTTGAGAGGGTAGAGATTGACATTGTTGGACCCATGGACACCCAGACAGCATCTGGGCACAGATTTATCCTGTTGGTGGTGGACCTTGCCACTAGGTACCCAAAGGCAATTCCCCTTAGGACCACAACAGCACCTGTGGTGGCAAGAGCCCTCTTGGGAGTGTTCTCAAGAGTGGGTTTCCCCAAGGAGGTAGTTTCTGACAGAGATGCAAACGTTATGTCCAGTTAGTTGACTGCAATCTGGAAGGAGTGTGGGGTGTGAATTACAAATTCACCACACCCTATCACCCACAATGCAATGGTTTAGTTGAAAGGTTCAACAAAACATTAAAGGGTATGATCAAGGGTTTCCCAGAAAAGCTTAGGCATACATGGGATATCGTAGGACCCTGCCTTTAATTTGCATACAGGGAGGTTCCTCCGAAAGGGGTTGGTTACAGCCCTTTTGAACTTCTGTTTGGGCATCCTGTAAGAGGACCATTGTGTCTGGTGAAGGAGGGATGGGAGTTACCTCTCAAACCCCCTAAACAGGACATAGTGGACTACGTACTTGGTCCCCGCTCCAGGATGGCTGAATACATGAAAAAGGCAACTAAAAACCTTGAGGCTAGCCAGGAATTTCAGAAAGCCTGGCATGACCAAAAGGCTGTGCTGACTGTTTACCAGCCAGGACAGAAAGTGTGGGTGTTGGAGCCTGTGGCCCCAGCAGCTCTCCAAGACAAGTGGAGTGCCCCCCATACAACTGTTGAACAGAAAGGAGAGGTTACCTATTTGGTAGACCTTGGAACTCCCAGGAGCCCCCATAGGGTGCTTCATGTCAACAGACTGAAACCTTATGTTCACAGGGCAGACGTGGGCTTGTTCATGGCTACTGATGAGGGACAGGAGGAAGAGAGCTGCTCTCACAGAACCCGGATGATGGGTCAGTTGATGGTGTAGCCTTGGCAGGCAGCTTCACTGCTCAGCAATAAGCTGATTGTAGACAGGTGCTCAAGCAGTATAGGAACATGTTCTCACTGACTCCAAGTCAGACTACCTGGTGCACCCATTAAGTGGACACTGGTGACAGTCTGCCTGTTAAAAATAAGATTTACAGGCAACCTGACCATGTCAGGTACTGTATCAGGACATAAGTCCCGAAAATGTTGGATTTGGGAGTTACTGAGCCCTCAGAGCGCCCCGGGGCTAGTCCAGTGGTCTTGGTACCTAAACCTCACACCCACGGTGGTAAAAGAGAGATTAGGTTTTGTGTTGACTACAGGGGACTCAATGCAGTCACTGGGACTGATGCCCATCTAATCCGAAGAGCATATGAGCTTATAGATACTTTGGCCTCAGCCAAGTTTCTGAGCACATTTGATCTTACAGCTGGCTACTGGCAGATCAGAATAGCTGATGATGCAAAGCCAAATACAGCATTTTCTACCCTTAGTGGGTGCTATCTATTTGTGGTAATGCCCTGTGGTTTGAAGAATGCACCTGCCACTTTTCAAAGGTTGGTGAACAAAGTCCTAACAGGCCTGGAAGACTATAGTGCAGCATATCTAGATGATATTGCGGTCTTTAGCTCCACCTAGGAGGATTACCTGGTCCACCTGAGAAATGTTTTGGAGGCCCTGTAGAAAGTAGGCCTAACTATCAAGGCTACTAAGTGCTAGATAGGACAGAGTCAGGTTGTGTCCCTGGGCCACCTTGTAGGTTGAGGCCAGGTTCAACCATTACAAAGCAAAATCCAAACCATCATGGAATGGGTTGCTCCAAGTACCCAGACTCAGGTCAGAGCTTTCTTGGGCCTGAATGGGTACTACAGAAGATTTGTCAAGGTGTATGGATCCATTGTGACACCCCTGAATGACTTAACTTCTAAAAGAATGCCTAAGAAAGTTCAGTGCACAGTAAGCTGTCAAAAGGCATTTGATGACCTGAAGCAGGCCATGTGCACTGCACCAATTCTGCAAAGTCCTAACTACTCCAAAGAATTCATTGTCCAAAAAGATGCATCTGATATGGGGGTAGGGGCTGTGCTGTCACAATTGAATGAGGTCAGGACCAGCCAGTAGCTTTTATTAGCAGAAGGCTGATCCCTAGAGAGAAACGTTGGTCAGCTACTGAGAGGGAGGCCTTTGCTGTGGTGTGGGCTCTGAAGAACCTGAGGCCATACTTGTTTGGCACTCACTTCACTGTTCAGACAGACCATAAGCCCCTCTTGTGGCTAAAACAGATGAAGGGTGAAGCCCCCAAACTTTTGAGGTTGTCCATTTCCCTACAGGGGATGGACTATACAGTGGAACATAGCCCTGGAGTAACCATGCAAATGCAGATGGACTCTCCAGATATTTCCACTTAGAACCTGAAGACTCAACTGGTCACGGTTAGTTTAATGTCCCTGCGTGGGAGGGGGGGGGGGCTGTGTAGGAGAGTAGGATCTGCTCACTATGGTTACCCCAACATTTTGTTGGTGTTTTACTGTTTTTCGACTTTAGTCTGGCTGTGGCCCTGTTATCCAGGACCCCAGCCTAGCTGCTTCCTCTCTAAAATGATTAAAGTTGCTTTAGGACACTCCAGTTTGGTTACTGGGGTACCCTTGTGAGTCCGTAGTATGTGGTGCCTTAGGTACCAAGGACATAGGCACCCCAGAGGCCTACCAGGAGCTGCAGCATGTATTATGCCACCCCTGGGAAGCCTTCCAAAATAACACCACAGGACTGCTACTGCACCATGGGTAAGGTGGAGCATGCACCCCTTATCAAACTACAGGTTACCTAAATCTACCTTTAATCACTGACTCATATAAACCTATCAGTCACTCCTATGGCAGGCCTTATCAATCCTGAAGGCAGAGTGCTTGGTTTTGTGTGAGAGGGTGCCCCTCTGTAGTGTTCGGAGCCTATTCTCGGAGGCTGTTGTGTGATGCAGCCAGACCATATACTCTTAAGTGCATTATAACCTCGCGGTAAATACTAACTTTGGAATGGCAGCATGGAAACATGTCGTGTTTGGTGTCAAACACCTTGGAATCCTTCCCCCGCTAGTCCTGGGTAGGATGCACACACTGGTCTAACCAGTAATAGTTTAAAAGAGCCCAGGCATCACAAAATGGATGCTGCAGCCACAGACACGAGTCTGGCCTCCTGCTGCTGGACAAAACTCTGGCATGGGAGGCCTGGACAATAGGTTTCCTGTCACAGGAAGGTGTAACCCATGCAAAAGAAAACTACCCGCCCACAGTGTATTAAAGAAGGCCCCAGGAGGGGGTCCTAGATTAGGCCCGCTGCCACCCGAGCAGGGGAAATACAAAGAAGATCAGTCACTACAATTAGTACAAAAATATAAAGTTTATTACATTTTTAACACATATTTCAAAAGGATATCTTATTTAGCATATTGCACATAATACATATAAAAAACATCCAAGACAAAAAGATATCAAAATATGTCATCCCAAACTCCTCTTTCACACTGCACATTCATTGCTTCATAATTTCCACCATTACACACCCGAATCAATATCTCAATCACACAAATCAATCACATTCACACAGACACAAAAGATGGATCAACGCCAAATGATGGTCCTGAGACGGATAATACGGCTCATCGTAGTGAAGGGGACAGGGGTAGATATCATCCAGCTTCCCCTTAACAGAAAACGCCAGCGCGCATTTCGGTGTGTGGCCCCAGCCAGGGCTACACCTTCTTCAGGGTGAGAAACAAAACAACAAATAAAGAGGGAATGGGAAGACAGGAATCCAGGAGGCAGTGGGATTATTATCCGACAGCAAGTAAGATGACCTTACTAGGAGCCCGGGAAGAAACGCTCTATTTTGGACAACTGTTTCACGTTACTATCCAGGAAATATTTAGAAAGGGTATAATCCAGGTAACCACCTCCTAAACAGGCTTTTGTGTATTGGGGCTGGGTGGGTGCACTCAGAGTCAGCACTGTGGGCACATTTGGTGTCCCTGTGCATAGACCAGTTCAGACCGGTTGCAGGAGCTACCAGCCCCTGCTCTGGCGCAAAACTGGACAAAGGAAATGGGTGTACCACCCCTCTTTCCACACCCTCCTACAGGTGGGTCCGCAGAGTATGTCCAACCCCTTTTCTTAGTATATGTAAGTGACCCCTGGCAATAGGACTGTAGATAACACCTGGATGAAACTCTGACCCTGAATCCTCGAACTTCAACACTCCCCCAAAAACTAGAGGATGGAAGAATCTCCCTTGGGGTCAAGGAGTGACTCTCCTTTTCAAGCAGGCACCAACAAAGCATCTTGCCGGTCTGCATCTCCGAAGCTCCCGCCGGACTCCGAAGTATTTGCAGCCCAAGAAGAGAATTTCCAGACTTCTCTAAGGCCGACACGAGTCCCCAGCAAAGCTGAAACCCGCAGCCCTCACTTGTGACGTGGAACTGGAACCCCTGGACACTGTGCACATTTGCTAGTGCATTGGTTTCCCGAGCTTTCCTGAAGTTGTGCTTTGGGTTACTTGTAGCCCAAGCCCAGAGTACCATCTGCACCGAAGTTTGTGGGCCAACACTCCACGAGTGTTCCGTGAGCCCGCTTCCTGCATTTCCTATCGAGGCTCCTTCGCGATCGATGGTCCGTCGACTGGTGAGTCCCCTCGAAGGTAACTACTTTTCCTTGGGCTTCCCTGGTTGCTCCATACGTGCTCTGACTCTCTACCATGTGGTGAGTCCCTCAGACCGTGCTGGTCTGCACCAAAGCCTATCTCTGCTTTCTGCGTGGGTTGCTGTTGCCACGGCTTGTTGGGTCCAATCCGGAAACCGAAACCGCAGCACTCAACAGCCTTCGTGGGACAGCTCGAATCCACAACCTGGTCATCGTCAACGCCTCCTGGTCCTCTTGGCTGAAGAGTCAAGCTTCACCTTCTTGACCTGAAATCACCCGACATCGGTGGGCATCCACCTATCGTGCTCCTGGTCACTGGCAAGTGACCCAGACTCTGTCCCATCTGCTTTAAGGTTCCTCTCATCTTCGATCCAGGCTTGGATCACATAGTACACTTTCCACTTGGACGCCAGCAGCACTTTGCAGCAGATCACCATTGAAAATTACGACGAAGCCAGACACCAAAAGACACCTATGCACCCGGCTTCCTTTGGTGAGGTAACTCGAGTACTCCGGTGCTCCCGTGGGTGTTGGCTCTAGAACACCCTAGTTCTCTAAAGGGATTTGCTCCAAGTCCTCTTCTATGTGTCCTTTATCTTTAAAATTCCAACCACTACTTTCCCCATAGAAGTTAATGGTGATTTGTGGCTGTGTTCACACACTGCACATGTCGCCTGTGGGTCCCCTGTGTCACTACCGTGGGTGGTTCCTGGTGGCCTCAGCGGTTCTAAATGCTCTAGGCCTTGTGTCTATGCCAATCGTGGTTCTTATACCACTTTCTTAATATATGGCTTGGTACGCCCCTATGGCTCAACGTATATTGTGCGAATTTACTGTGTGATATTAAGTTTACTGAAAGTACTTTTGCCTCTAGCCTCATAAAGGGACTAGAGAGATGTGTTTAGAATAAATACATATATATATATATATATATATATATATATATATATATAGTTGTTCTAGGTAATCTAGTGACTTCCTCGCCTAACATCACATACAGAAAAGCTAGATCAATGCAAACCAGTTTGGTCTCCAGCAGCCCCAAACTAGTCACTGGGCTCGTGGCTAGGTGGCAGCAGAGGGTTCTTGAAATGCGCCACATGTAAAGCTTGTAAAAATTGTGTTAGCAAATCAGAATACACAATACCATTCCCTCCCACTCCTATCAAAATAAGAGAGAAACATAACTGCAAATCAGAATTTGCGGTTTATGTTTTAGAATGCCCATGTGGGCTCAGATATGCGGGGAGCACCAGGCCCCAAGTACATAAGAGAATATTGCAACATCTGAGGGCCATCACCAACGCAGACCCCTCATATCCCGTCGCCAGACATTTCGAACAAATGCATGTTAAAAATCCAACTGGTCTAACCTATTACGTAATAGACAGAGTCCCCCCTCAAAGAAGAGGCGGAGACAGAGAAGGGCTACTGCGCAAGTTAGAGACCAGATACATTATTATGCTGGATAGCAAGATGCCTAATGGTCTCAACAATAGTGAGGACTGTCACACGTACCTATAAACCAGTCACTCTGTAGAGAAGTAAATCCTGCACTGAGTCTGTCCCTGTAACCTGTATTTCTATTTTATATTACCACTCTATGAACTTCCCTTGTCCTCCACACCTTAAATCTTTGAATCATGAGATATTTTATCCATTCCTTTTATTCATTATGCACATCTTTGTTTTATCACTGGTAGCACTTTGAGTTTACTGTTGCGTGATGTTGCACATTTAGCCAATTTGCACTGAACCTATTGCCAATTTGCACAAGAATTAGCATTGCCCACATGGGCAGTACTGTAGTTATGGCTTAGAACCATTCTCCATGTACTTTCCAATTTGCGTGTTTTGCATTGATCTTACTGTTGTTATATGAGCATACGGTTGACAGCTTGACATGTTTACAACTGGAGTATCAACAAAGTTTTGTTGTGAGGTGATTCTGGCACGGATTAGGAATATTTATATTTTTTTAATACATTTTTAACTATTTATGTGTTTTAATGTATTTTATTCCGTATGGCTGGTTCACTCCTCCTTTCTGACCTTGTGCCCTTATATCAGATGCAATAACAGTTTCAGTGACAATGAGTGATTTATTTGTATTTATACAGGTATAACCAATCCAACATGTATTTTACACATATTATTGCGAGCTAAGTTTGCTTTAAGGCACCTATGCATGCAGTATGTTTTCCTTGTTTACTACGCAGCAGGCACCTAGCACTTTAAAACGGGTGGCCAGCCCCCATGACTGCGTCATGTGATCAAGGCTTTAGGTAGCTGAAACGCGTCATGGCAGACTGGTGTTGGGCAAAATAAACGTTTGAACATCAAAGAAACGGGTCTCGTCTCTTCCTTACTGTTTGGCTGGGCATGCTGAATCAACAGGAAGACTATATATATATATCAGTGAGCAAGGGCACGGACGTGCCCGAAACGCGTCTGATGGCAGTTTTTTACCCACATGTTGCACAATAAAGTTTAGCAGTTGGAAATCATACCTCGCCTTGGCGTGCTAATTGTGCTGTCTGCGTGCCTTTCTGTGCGGCAAGCACATTGAAGACGGGCTGGATTTATATATATATATATAAATATATATATATATATATAAATATATATATATTTCTCACAAACGATCCAGGCGCAGAGGGAACAGCTTAGCAAGTCGGTGCTTGGTTCGGGGCCAGGACCAGGTCCCGATGATTATTCTCACAAGAAAGGAAAACCAGCACTCCGCTCTTTGGAATTGTAGATTTATTGAGACACTGTTACAGCCTACGCGTTTCGAACCAGATGGTTCCTTCTCACGGCAGTGTTACACAGTTGTCCTATGTTACTTACAACTATATATCTTATAGTGCTGGTCGAAGTGCATTGTGGGTCATGCAGTTTAAGGCTCATTTTGCTTAATTATTTTTAACATTTTAGTCATGTTAACATTCTTGTGCATGCAACCATTTTACTAGATTGTAGGCTTAGTGCCATACATCAATTCGTTTATTTGTAAACACTCAGACTGTGTGTCAGGGCAGTGTCTACGATTGTACAGTTATGGAATTGTATCCTCCTGGTTTTTGCCACGTGTTAGTTTATCAGGCTGTACAAACAGTTTGATTCCTCGGGCTGAGTGCCCTTGTCACTGCCATTAATTAGACACTACAATGTACATACTCACAAAATAAGGAAAGCAAACAATTTACAGTCATAAAAGGATTCCCAAATGTTGAGTTCCATTTGGCATAGTTCAGAGTACATTTTTAGAGGTGAAAATAGAGTTCTTCGCTCTCGTTCAGTCCTAACGGTTGTTTAGTTTTGAAGCGCATGATTAGTCTTGATTCAAGTCTTCTTAGCTTTTGTTTTTTGTTTCCACCACGTTCATGTTGCTGTATTGCTGCCAGGCCAAAAAAGTGGGTGTCCTTCCACGTTTTATTGCGATGGGTTTCTATGTGTTTTGCCATAGCATATGTGAAGTCTTTGTTCTGTATTGCACGGATATGCTCCAACATTCTTTTTTTCAGGGTGCAAGTGGTGCTGCCAATGTATTGCTTTCCGCAATAACATTGTAGCATATAAACTACAAAGCTAGTTTCACACGTGATGTGCTCTCTTATGGTGTGAGTCTTGCCTTTGGGATCATTGATTGTTTTCAAATTTTTTTCTATTTTGCAGGCTTTGCAAGTGGTACATCTTACGAAACCTTTCTTCTTTTCCGTAAGCCAATTGGGCGTTTTCTTTTCTTCGTAATGGCTATGTACCAAATGGTCCGCTAGGTTGGGAGCTCTTCTATAGGTCATTAGTGGTCTTTCTCCTATGTTTTTGCCTATATCAGGGTCTCTCTGTATCAAATGCCAGTACTTGTTTAGAATCTTACGTATTTTGTGACACTCCTTGCTATAAGTGACAATCATCCTGGGGGGATCGGTCTTTGTTTGTTCATTGGTCAAATCTATATCCGATGATTTGGGTAATAGTATCTCTGCTCGAGTTTTTGTCCTGGCCATTGTTTCACCCTGAATGATGTCTTCGTGTTTGTAACCGCGTTGTAAGAATCTTTTTTTGGTTTCATCAAAGTTTCTTTCCATTTCTTTCTCTTCTGAGCAGTTTCTCCGCATCCTTAATAGTTCACCGTATGGAATACTTTTCTTCAGTTTTTCAGGATGAAAGCTTTTTCCGTGCAGGATACTATTAGTGGCTGTTTTTTTCCTGAAAGTTGTGGTATGTATCTGATTATCTTGAACATATACTTTTGTGTCCAGGAATTCCACCTCTTTGTTGCTTATGTTGTAGGTGAATTTTAAGCCAACTTGGTTGTTAATTTCTTCGAAGAAAGTTAGGAATTCAGATCTTGTTCCTTTCCACAGTAGGAAGAGATCATCAATGTAGCGTAACCATAACGCTACATTGATCATATAGTGGTCGTTTTCTTCTCTCCAAGCTATGCTCCTCTCCCACCACCCCATCATGAGGTTAGCATAGCTTGGAGAGAAGGAAACTCCCATCGCGGTACCGCACTTCTGCATGTAGACCTTTTTATTAAAAAGGAAAACATTGTTATATAGACAAGTTCTGATCATCTCTATAAGCATTTTCGAATGATCTCGTTCTGTAATTGGTCGCGGCATTAGGAAATAAAGTACTGCTTGTATGCCAATCTCATGTTCTATTGATGTATACAACGAGATGACATCAATGGTCACTAGCATGTATGTTGATTGCCATTGGGTATCCATCAAGATACGCAAAAAGTCCCCAGTGTCTTTAATGTACGAACTCAGAGTAGGTACAATCGGGGCAAGGAAGTGATCGACATATTCTGCCATATGTTCATATAAACTGCCACAACTGGAGATGATCGGTCTCCCTGGGGGTTTGTTCAAAGTCTTATGGATCTTGGGAAGAAAGTATATAGTAGGAGTGATGGGATGCTCTACCATTAGGAATTTCTTTCCCTCCTCAGTTATTAATCCTTTTTCTCTCCAACCGTGTAGTTTCCAAGCCAATTCAGTTTTGAGTTTTGGTGTTGGGTCTTGGGTTAGACATATGTAATTTTTGGTGTCACCTAGTTGTCGCATGGCTTCTTCCACGTAGTCCACTTACTCCATAATTACTATATTTCCACCCTTGTCGGCTGGTTTGATCTCGATTGAGTTGTTGTCTTTTAAGGTTTTTAGTGCCAAACGTTCTGATTTAGATAAGTTTTCTTTGTTAATGTTTTCCGTTTGTTTCATTTCTTCCAGGTCAGCCAACACTAAGTCATAAAAGGTGTCAATTTTGTTCCCAGGGTTTAATATAGGGCAGAATTTTGACTTGTTTTTTAATTCTGTTGGTCTCCTTTTGTCGGTTGTCACTTCCATTTCTGATAGTATTTGTGTATCCGTCACTGCTGAGGCTTCTGTTTGGTTGGCTAGTTCATACGCCGTGCGAAGACAAGGGATTTCATTAGTTGCGAATTGAGTAGTTGTTTCTATAGGTTCTGGATCCGTCATACTTTTTGTTGATGGTTGTTGTACTTGATGGGAGAATTTGGTAAAATGTTTTTGAAGTTTTAATTTTCTCACATATTTATAGAGATCGATTTTGGTGTCCACAATGTCCTGATGCGTCTCCGGACAGAAAGACAGGCCTTTATTGAGAAGTCTGCGTTCATCATCGGTGGGTGTGTATCTTGAAAGATTTGTTATCAGGTCAGGTGGTTTTTTATCAGTTAAGTTCTTGTTATTTATTTTTTGGAGGGTTTGCGATTCCGCAAGTTGTATCCGCTTTTTTGCGTTCCTTCCTCTCCTTGTTTTTCGTTTCGTCCTCTTGACTGATAAGTACCTCTTGCCGTTGGTCTTGTCATTTGGTTCCTGTTTCTGTTTCTTCCCCTTGGGGCCAATTGTTCCTGGTATGCCAGGGTCAGTTCGTCTAAAAAAGAGAGCCTATGAAAATTTCTATTAGTACGTTGCTCCTCCTCACTGATTTCTGATTCCGGTTCGCTGGATGATGGTGTGGTAATTGGTTCGCCTGGTGGTTTCCATTGCTGTTTGAATATATCGTATTTTTTGGCAAATGTTAAGATTGTGCCGAATTCATAATCATCCTCATCTCTGTGGAATTTTTTTTGTTTCCGTAATTGTACCTCCTCCTCATGTTTATCCAGGTTTTTCTCCATATCCATACGCAATTTTTTGACAGTTCCACTGTCTTCTTTCAGAGCTATGATTTGGTTTTCAATGTCTCTTATTTTATCATGAAATTCCTCTACGTCCTTTCTCGCATATTTGATGATGATCAGCATCATATTCCTTGAACAATCCATATTATTCATGCCCCACTCTTCTAACATCTCTGGTTTGGTGTCAGGGAGGTTTGGGAGAGTAAAGATACGCAGACCCCTCTGAACCATTTTATGTTCAATGTATTTTTCGAGGGTTAATATTTCCCATGATCTCGAGATTTCCTTTCTCATGAGTTTTTCTAGTTGCATGAAAAGCTGTTTAGCTGTGGTTACTGTAGGCTGGGATTCTTTCCTTGTTTCTTCTTTGCCGCGTTCTGATCTTTCTCTGCCTTTTTGGAATATGCTTTCTGCGAGCGTTATTCTTTTAGTGGCGCGTTCCTCCATAGTGAATTAATTGGTGGTGATATATTCAAATTGACTTTATATTGATTTGCTCCCTTTTTGCAGTTGCAAGTATTTTTTGGACAGCTTTTCACAATGTTTTTACTACGTTACGAGAACCTAATGACAGGATGTCATTAATTAACAGTGTCTTTGTGTTTTTAATTCCTGCGAGCGAGGTCAAAATTTAAACAAAGATAGTTTCATCAAATTGTTTGTATTCCTGGTGGAACGTTTTGTTAATGACCTTACTTCGGCATACTGCTTGCACTAGCACACTCTCCGCTTACCTGGGAGACTCCCGGTAGTGTAGCGTCCTCCGACCCAGCACTCCGGCGCTCGACCAGTGGGTGTGAGGAAGGCTTTCCTGACACGTTGCAGTCTCTCCTCTGTGGGCTCCAGGATGCTTCTGATTCACAAGCAGTCGCGGTAATTTCGGCTTGTTAGCCTGTCGGCGGTCACACGGCCACTTTCCCACTGTTTGTACGGTCCGTTGTCAGCGTATGGCCGCCTCCGTGATTGCGCTTCCTGACACGTTGCAGTCTCCCCTCTGTGGGCTCCAGGACACTTTTGATTCACAAGCAGTCACGATAATTTCGGCTTGTTAGCCTGTCAGCGTTCACACGGCCACTTTTCCACAGTTTGTACGGTCCGTTGTCAGTGTATGGCAACCTCCGTAATTGCGCTTCCGCCCAGAGCTTTTCGGCGTTTCTAATCACTTGGCGTTGTTGTCTACGGATCTCTAAGGAGGATTCAGGGTATGTCGGGTTCACCTCTGTTTTTTCAATATTTCTCACAAACGATCCCGTCGCAGAGGGAACAGCTTAGCAAGTCGGTGCTTGGTTCGGGGCCAGGACCGGGTCCCGATGATTATTCTCACAAGAAAGGAAAACCAGCACTCCGCTCTTTGGAATTGTAGATTTATTGAGAGACTGTTGCAGCCTACGCGTTTCGAACCAGATGGTTCCTTCTCACGGCAGTGTTACACAGTTGTCCTATGTTACTTACAACTATATATCTTATAGTGCTGGTCGAAGTGCATTGTGGGTCATGCAGTTTAAGGCTCATTTTGCTTAATTATTTTTAACATTTTAGTCATGTTAACATTCTTGTGCATGCAACCATTTTACTAGATTGTAGGCTTAGTGCCATACATCAATTTGTTTATTTGTAAACACTCAGACTGTGTGTCAGGGCAGTGTCTACGATTGTACAGTTATGGAATTGTATCCTCCTGGTTTTTGCCATGTGTTAGTTTATCAGGCTGTACAATATATATATATATACCTGGTGTGGTTCTCCTTTCATTTGGAGATTCACAAGATTATAGAGTGGTAAAAACAAGCTGCTTTACATTCCTCCAAGACTTAGCCTGAAGCTCCTCTCCTCAGCTACCACTAGCATAGCTTTCTATAAAGGTTGTCTTTAACCTACCGTCAATATGGGTCGTTTGGACTGGTGCAAGGTGCCCACTAGAATAGTGGACAGCATATGGCAGGCCAACTTCTCACAATATTGTCACTAATGTATATATCTCTCTTCTTTTATTACAGATGGCCACGCCATTCCTCCATGTGTCTTCCCCTGTATCAGACATGTCTAACTTTGTTGTAACAAATGTGCCTGGATTTGGGAATCCAAAAAAGAATCAAAAGTAATTTATCTAGACTTAATTATAAGATTTCATTTTTTTAAACCGGAAACTCATTGTAATCCCTCTAAATCTTTGAAATTAAAATATCAATTGGTAGGGGAGGATTTTTTCTCTCCTTCAAGTAGTCAAAACAGGAGAGTTGCTATTTTGTGGCATAAAACTTTAACAATACAAGGTTCTCTTCTCAGATAATGCTGGTAGTTGCTTACTAGTTAATATGATTCTTCAAAATAAACCTATTATACTTTTAGTTTTTGTCTTAAACTTAAAAGGGGCTTAGAGAGAACCCATTACTTGCCTTTACTTACCATTGGTGGGCTCCCACGTCACACTCTTCCCTTGCTTCCTATTGATCAGCAGCTACTCCTGGCCTTCGGCTTCCTCTTGAGATTTGCAGTCTTCATGGATGCTGTGGAACTTGGACCAAGTACTGCTTCCAGTGGCAAGTGTCCTCCCACTGCTTCCACTGGCTGCAGGCAACTGCAAGTACTCTTTATTCACTTTTCCACATACCCTCTTAGAGCATGCATGCATCTGCAGTCCCACACCTATCGCCCTCCTCGCATGCAGTCTGTTTTCTCCCCATCTCCTGCCTTCTTTTGTCTGTTGTTTAATCACTCCCCCTCCAATGTCTGTTCTATATTCATTGACCCCCTTCTCCCGTGTCGTGGTTTCATCATTGCCCCAAGCCTCATCCCAATCATTGTTTTATCACACCACCAGTGGCGTAACACAGGCCCCTGCAGCCCCCATGGTGCGGGGGGCCCCAAGCTCCAGGGGGCCCCCTCAGTACAATACTCTTGCTGGAAAGCTCCTGCTTGAGTCAAGAGGGGGCCCCTCCACATACCTTGCAGGGGGGCCCCATCAAGTTTCTTTACACTAGTGCTAGGGGCGTAACAGACACCTCCGAATTCCCCATTCTGAGTACATGAAGGGGGCCCCTCAGCTCATCTGTAGAGGACTGTGAGATGTTTGCATTAAAAAAGCTGCGGTGTGAAGCCTGCTCTGAGCTCCTCGCGCTGACCCAGGACTGAAGAGAAACAAAGTAACAAGTTACATTGTTTCTCTTTAGTCAGAGCCACAAGCCAGGCCCGGAACAAGGATGGGGGTGGGGGCCCTCAGAGAGCATTCCCCACAAGGCACTGCTCAGGACCGTGACAAGGTTGGGGGCCCTCAGAGAGAGCATCCCCCACAGGGCACTGCTCAGAACTGTGGCAAGGGTGGGGGCCCCAAGAGAGAGAATTCCCCTCAGGGCACTGCTCAGGACCGCAACATGGATAGGGGCCCTCAGAGAGAACATTCCCCACAGGGATGCTCAGGACCGTGACATGGGTGGGGGCCCTCAGAGAGAGCATTCCCCACAGGGCACTGACTGCTCAGGATCGTGACAAGGGTGGGGGCCCTCAGAGAGAGCATTCCCCACAGGGCCCTGACTGCTAAGATCGTGACAATGGTGGGGGCCCTCAGAGAGAGCATTCCCCACAGGACTGCTCAGGACCGTGACAAGGGTGGGGGCCCTCAGAGAGAGCATTCCCCACAGGGCACTGCTCAGGACCGGGACAAGGGTGGGGGCCCTCGTAGAGAGCATTCCCCATAGGACTGCTCAGGACCGTAACAAGGGTGGGGGCCCTCGTAGAGAGCATTCCTCCCAGGACTGCTCAGGACCGTGACAAGTGCGGGGGCCCTCAGAGAGAGCATTCCCCACAGGACTGCTCAGGACCGTGACAAGGGTGAGGGCCCTCAGAGAGAGCATTACCCACAGGACTGCTCAGGACAATGGCATGGGTGGGGGCCCTCAGAGAGAGCATTCCCCACAGGGCACTGCTCAGGAACGTGACATGGGTTCGGGGTCCTCAGAGAGAATATTAGTCTGCAGCTCCAGGAACAGGACTTTGCTGGGATGCATTGGAAGGTAAACTCGCATTTGTGAGAGTTGGAGCTATTGACATTGTAAAGGACAATGTATTTTACCTATATGTCTTCTGTTAGAGGAGTGGAGTGGAGTGAAGGTGGGTGGTGTCAAGTGGACTTATGTGGTTTGTATTGGAATTGTTAGTTGTGGAATTGTGTTGTGTGGATTATATCTGTGCAGTGAAATAATGTGGCATGGTGTGCAGTGTAATAATGTGTTCCATGATGTGGAATTTTGTGGTGTAGATTGGATGTCACGAGGGGACCTCTAGCAGTTTCACAAAGACACAGCTAGCAGGGCATCAAGTGCGAGGAGGCCGAAGTCCTTTGTACGAAATGTGAGCAGAGGTTGGGGATATCGATAGTTCAATGCACATAGTTGGAAAGCGCCAACAAACATATGAGCTTGAAATAGTACTGTTAGACGGACCGGGAGGGTCGGCCGAGGACAAGGGGAGAGGTCTCCGGGGAGAGCCGTCTCCAGCGATCGTACAGACGAGTAACTTTCCCCCCACAGATGTACACCACACAAGGATAAGGTTTAACGTTCTTTATAAGCAATCTTTATGTATGGAAGAATGGTACAAGGAGGTCTGGACTCAGGGGTCCCCTCCGTTCTAGTCTCTTGGATGGGAAGGGGGTAGCGGGACAGTCTTGTTACCAATCTGGTAGAGGCGATGATAAGATGGATAGCTCACAATCTTCGAGCTCGGCGTTCTAGGTAGTCGGGCCGCGGTGGAGCCGGCAGGTCCCGAGATGATTGAAGGTGACTACGGTCCGCGGCAGCGCCAGCAGGTCCCGACGAGGATGAAGGATTCAGAAGGTTGCGGCAGCGCCAGCAGTCAAGACGATAGTTCGCAAGGCAGGGCTACGGCAGCGCCAGTAGTCTGTCAAGGATGAGTTCTTCACGGTGTCTCGACTCCAGGATACAACTGCCTTCCTGCTCTGGAGCTGCCCCAGTTATAGGTCTGGCGCCCTTTGATGTCCGGACCCTCGCGCTTGGAGGTCGGGAGGTCCGGGATGAGGGAGTCCAGACACCCAGCAGGGGGGTGGAGCCAGCGCCCGGGGGAGCTGGGGCGATCGGCACTTGGCGGGGGAGAGCCATCGACACTTCTTTCTCCCATTGACCTGCCAAGTGGTCCGTTCACCTCCTGGGTGGATGGTGGTGCCGGGATGTCGGGGCCTGGCCAGGCCCAGGGTTAGGGTCGATCTGAGGCCACGCGGCCTCGTGGTGCAGTGTCCAAGATGGCGGCCGGCCCGGCCGAGGGAGCTGGTAGGGATTCGGCCCCATGATACAGAGCTGTCCGGGGGCAGGAGTCCCTTATGAGACGGGGTGCGGGTTGCTTCTGTAGGTAACACCTGTAGGGCCGGGGCTCAGGCCCTGTCATGCGGGGAGGAAGCAAGCCCTTCACGTGGCCTGTCCAACATGCGTCCCCCCCAGCTGAAGGCGGGGAGAGTCACCCATCCTCTTGGGGACTCTCCTCGTCGAGGCGGAAAAAGCGTGACAGGCCATCTGCGTTGGCGTGGTCTTGCCCAGGTCGATGTTCCACAGTGAAGTCCATCCCCTGCAGGGAGATGGACCAACGCAATAGTTTTGGGTTTTCCCCCCGCATCTGCATTAGCCACTGCAGGGGCCGATCTGTCTGCACCCGGAAGTGGGTACCGAAGAGATAAGGCCGGAGCTTTTTGAGGGCCCACACCACTGCGAAGGCCTCCCTCTCGATGGTGCTCCAGCGTTGTTCTCGGGCCAGGAGACGTCTGCTGATGAAGGCCACTGGTTGGTCAAGTCCATCGGGGTTCAGCTGGGAGAGGACTGCCCCAATGCCATGGTCGGAGGCATCCGTTTGGACGATGAATTCCCGACTGCAGTCGGGGGCCTGGAGCACAGGGGCAGTGCACATGGCGGCCTTCAGCTTCTCGAAGGCCGCTTGACAGTCTGGGGTCCAGTTGACCTTCTTTGGTTGGTTTTTGGATGTGAGTTCCGTGAGGGGCCCCACAATGCTGCCATAGTCCCTCACGAACCGCCGGTAGTAGCCTGTGAGCCCCAAGAAGGCGCGGACCTCGGTCTGCGTGATGGGAGGCTGCCAGGACTGGATGGCAGCGATCTTGAGTTGCAGAGGGGCCACCAGACCGCTTCCCACCTGGTGTCCGAGATAGGTCACGGACCCCTGACCAATTTGGCATTTGCTGGCCTTGATCGTGAGGCTGGATCGTTGGAGGGCCTGCAGGACCTCTCGGAGGTGTTGGAGGTGGTCGGACCAGTGGCGGCTGTACACAACGATATCGTCCAGGTAGGCGGCGCTGAATTCCTCGAGTCCCGCCAAGACCTGGTTCACCAGTCGCTGAAAAGTAGCTGGAGCATTCTTCATGCTGAATGGCATGACCTTGAAGTGGTAGTGGCCATCAGGGGTGGAAAAGGCAGATCGTTCTTGAGCCCGGGGTGTGAGACCGATCTGCCAGTAGCCCGCCGTCAGGTCGAAGATGCTGAGGTAGCGGGCAGCCCCCATGCGGTCGATCAATTCATCCGCTCGGGGGATGGGATGAGCGTCGGTTCTGGTGACAGCGTTCAAGCCCCGGTAGTCGACGCAGAATAGGAGCTCAGGAGTGGTGCCGGGGGCGGCAGCTTTGGGGACCAGTACCACTGGGCTGGCCCAGGGGCTGTCCGAGGGCTCGATGACCCCGAGCGTGAGCATCTTTGACACCTCCTCTTGGATGCAGGCCCGTACCCGATCTGGTACGCGGTACGCCCGATGTCGGATAGGGGGACTGTCCCCAGTGTCCACGTCGTGCAAGCACCAGGGGGTGACCCCTGGGGTGAGAGAAAACAGGGTCGCAAACTGCAGCAGGAGGTCCCGGCAGCCTTGGCGCTGTTCCGGGGTGAAGGCCTCTGAGAGTCGGACCCCTTCCACGGAACCATCTTTCTCCCGGGTCTTTAGGAGATCAGGGAGGGGCTCGGAGTCTTCTTCTGCTCCGCTGTCTGTAGCCATCAGGAGGCTGAGCTCCGAGCGCACAAAGTGGGGTTTGAGTCTATTGGCGTGGAGGACCCGGAGGGGGTTCCGTGAAGATTCCATATCGATGAGATAGGTGACGGGGCTCTTGCGCTCGACCACTTTGAAGGGCCCTGTCCACTTGTCCTGCAAGGCACATGGTTCGGTGGGGGACATCACCCACACTTGTTGGCCAGGTTCGAATTCGATGGAGGAGGCATTTTGATCGTACCATTTCTTCATGTCCTCCTGACTGGCCTCAAGGTTCGTTTTCGCCATTTCTCTGAATCGCCTGGTCTGATTGCGTAGGGTCAGGAGGTACTTGAAGACATCTGGAGGGGTCTTTAGGGGGGGGCATCTCCCAACCTTCTTTGACTAGGCTGAGGGGCCCTCGCACAGGGTGTCCGTATAAGAGTTCGAACGGGCTGAAGCCGAGGGACTTCTGGGGGACTTCTCGATATGCAAAGAGGAGGCACAGCAGTAGCACATCCCACTGGCGACGGAGGGGCTCTTCCAACCCCCCAATCATCCCTTTGAGCGTGCGGTTGAACCGCTCGACTAGTCCGTTTCCTTGAGGATGATAGGGGGTCGTGAATCGGTAGGTGACCCCGCACTGTTGCCACAGGGATTTCATATATTTTGAAATAAAGTTTGTGCCTCGGTCGCTGACGACTTCTCGGGGAAAGCCCACCCGGGAGAAGATCCCCATTAAGGCCCGGCCGACCACCGGGGCTGTCACCGTTCGCAGGGGAACAGCCTCGGGGTAGCGGGTGGCGTGGTCCACCAGTACCAGGATGAACTGATGTCCTTGTGCTGTACGGGGGTCCAGGGGCCCCACAATGTCTATTCCCACCCTCTCGAACGGGGTGGTGACAACTGGGAAGGGTTGCAGAGGTGCTTTAAGCTTGCGGCCGCTCTTCCCGCTGGCCTGGCACGTGGGGCAGGACCGGCAGTGATTGACGACGTCGTTTCTCATCTTGGGCCAGAAAAAGTGGGTCACCAGGCGACTGTAGGTTTTGTCTTGACCCAGGTGTCCAGCCAGGGGGACATCGTGGGCCAAGTTTAGCAAGAAGTCTCTAAAGCGGAGGGGCACCACCAGCACTCGACTGGCCCCTAACTCCGCGATTCTCTGTTCATTGTACAACAGGTCGTTGTCCCAATAGATCCAATGGGCTCCGGAGGTGTCCCCTGCGCTCTGGGCGAGGACTTGCTGGCGGAGTCCCTCGAGGGAGGGACAGGTCTTCTGCTCTTGACGAAACTGTTCCTGGGTGGGCCCCCCTTCCTGACGCCACTGAGCCAGGCTGGGAAGGTCCTGGGGCTGAGCGAGCCCTTCGGGAGTTTGCTCTGGGGGGTCGGCATGGTCGGTGTCTTCTACTGGAGCGACCGGGGGAGGAGGTGCTGGCCATTCAGGTTCTTCTGGTCGGGGGATGGTGCGGGCGGCCATGGACCGGGTGGTTACACACGCCCAGTCCGGGAGGCCCAACATCCCCAGGTGCTCTCTCCTCTCTACGGCGGCCCACGGGGAACTCTCAAGATCATTCCCCAGGAGACAGTCCACGGGGGCATCATCTCGGACCGTCACCTTCAACATGCCAGAGACTCCCCGCCATTCGAAGGGGACGCAGGCCATCCGACATAGACTCTCCGAATTGTCGGCTGAACGGACGGGGCAGAGAATGTTCGGCAGGATCTGTTCTGGGGTCACCAGGTGACAGCGGACGGCCGTCACACTGGCCCCTGTGTGACGTAGGGCTTCGGCCCTGCGGCCATTAATGTTCACCCACTGACTATATTTTCTGGTGTTGGCGGGTAGGGGAGCCCGCGGGACCATGTCTCTTCCTCCTAGGCATGCTAGAACCATGGCGGCCGGTTCCCACTCTTGTTGTTCTTGCTCGCATTCCTCCTGTTCTTCGGAGATTTGTTCTCCCCCCAGGGCGGCGGCAGCTACCTGGCGGGGTCTCGGAGTCTGGTTCTGTGGACAGTTCGGGTCATTTGCGTAGTGGCCGACTCGCTGGCATCGGTGACATGTGACATTGGCTCTGTACCCCGGGCGCACCGGGGGGTTGCCCCGGTTGGCCGGGGGCGGGGTGCTGGCAGCGGGAGCGGCCGGGGCGGCGTCTCTTCCTCGTCCCTGGCCTCCTCCTCCTCCTCGGGGAAGGTGCTGACCTTGGTTGTTCCGGTTCTGTTTGTGCGGCCCACTCCGGCCTACTCGGGTGATCTCCCACCGGTCAGCCTCGGCGGCGAGCTGCCGTGGGTCAGTCAATTTACTGTCGAGGAGGTGCTGCCTGAGCTCGACGAAGCAGTTGTTAGAGAGGTGCTCCCACACCATGAGATTAAAAAGTTGCTCGTAGGTCGTTACATGGCTTCCCTTGATCCAACCCTCGAAGGCTCGGCTGAAATAGTTTACATATTCCACCCAAGTTGTACCCGGGATCCGGGTGCAGTCTCGGAACCTCTGGCGGTACATTTCGGGTGTGAGCCCATATCGGGTGAGGAGGGCAGCCTTCATGTGGTCATAGGAGGTCATCAGATGGTCTGGGAGCTGTAACAGGGCATCGCGGCCTTCATTGACGAACCTCCCCCATAGACCGGCTCCCCAGTCACTTCGATCGATCCGGTGGGAGGTCATGGCGATCTCGTAGGCCTTGAACCACTGTTGTATGTCGTCATCTCGGAAATACTCTCGAACGACATCCTTGGGGATGTGTACTTTCTTTTCTGTCGCTCCTGGGGTGCGCGGTTGCTCGGGCACTCCCAGTTCTTTGTTCTGTTTTCGTAAGTCTATTTCCGCTAGCTTGCGCTCGTGTTCATACGCTAGTCTCTTTTCTTCGAGTTCTCTTTGTCTCTGTTTTTCTTCCCATTCTTCTCGGAGCCGCAGATGTTCTAGGTTCAGTTTTTGTTCGGCTAATTTGAGTTCACCGTCCATTTTGAGCCGGGCCATTTCTAACTCATGTAGTCTGTTTTTTTCTCTCTCTTGGATCTCTTCCTGCGAGAGACCCATTCTTCGCTCCTCGGGAGCCGTGGTGTTCCTCTCTGATGCTGCAACATTTTGGTCCGGGGGTCTGACGGCCCCGATTTCTGCCCACGACTCAATGGCGTGCTTGAAATCGTCTTTAGTACTCAGACCGGTGGTAGCAATGCCTAGTTCAATGCAGAATTGTTTCAACTCACGATGGCTGTATTCTTCCAATTTCTCCATCTGGAATTTCTCGGTGGATCCGCTTTCTTTGGTTGTCATTGTGGTTTCGTCGTGGGGTGAGCTACTCTCTGTACGATTACGCGTTGATTCGGATCGCGCCGCTGGCCACCAATGTTAGACGGACCGGGAGGGTCGGCCGAGGACAAGGGGAGAGGTCTCCGGGGAGAGCCGTCTCCAGCGATCGTACAGACGAGTAACTTCCCCCCCACAGATGTACACCACACAAGGATAAGGTTTAACGTTCTTTATAAGCAATCTTTACGTATGGAAGAATGGTACAAGGAGGTCTGGACTCAGGGGTCCCCTCGGTTCTAGTCTCTTGGATGGGAAGGGGGTAGCGGGACAGTCTTGTTACCAATCTGGTAGAGGCGATGATAAGATGGATAGCTCACAATCCTCGAGCTCGGCGTTCTAGGTGGTCGGGCCGCGGTGGAGCCGGCAGGTCCCGAGATGATTGAAGGTGACGACGGTCCGCGGCGGCGCCAGCAGGTCCCGGTGAAGGTGGTAGTTGCAACGGTCCACGGCAGCGCCAGCAGGTCCCGACGAGGATGAAGGATTCAGAAGGTTGCGGCAGCGCCAGCAGTCAAGACGATAGTTCGCAAGGCAGGGCTACGGCAGCGCCAGTAGTCCGTCAAGGATGAGTTCTTCACGGTGTCTCTCGACTCCAGGATACAACTGCCTTTCTGCTCTGGAGCTGCCCCAGTTATAGGTCCGGCGCCCTTTGATGTCCGGACCCTCGCGCTTGGAGGTCGGGAGGTCCGGGATGAGGGAGTCCAGACACCCAGCAGGGGGGTGGAGCCAGCGCCCGGGGGAGCTGGGGCGATCGGCACTTGGCGGGGGAGAGCCATCGACACTTCTTTCTCCCATTGACCTGCCAAGTGGTCCGTTCACCTCCTGGGTGGATGGTGGTGCCGGGATGTCGGGGCCTGGCCAGGCCCAGGGTTAGGGTCGATCTGAGGCCACGCGGCCTCGTGGTGCAGTGTCCAAGATGGCGGCCGGCCCGGCTGAGGGAGCTAGTAGGGATTCGGCCCCATGATACAGAGCTGTCCGGGGGCAGGAGTCCCTTATGAGACGGGGTGCGGGTTGCTTCTGTAGGTAACACCTGGAGGGCCGGGGCTCGGGCCCTGTCATGCGGGGAGGAAGCAAGCCCTTCACGTGGCCTGTCCAACAAGTACGCAGTGCACTAGGGTTCGGGTTATGCGGAACCCAAAAGGAATACTGGCCACAGACTGGTAGGAACCCACCTCCTATGTTGCTGGAGCCTTTGGAGTCCGCAGGAGCTCAGGATCAGCAGACCGGTCAGTTGCATTATGGTGCCTGCAAACTCAGAGGAGTGATTCCTTCACTCCAAGGCAGATACTTCGGTTGTCCATGATGCTTCACAGGTCCTGCCTGTGCATGGGCACAGACGGAGAGGGAGACGAAGTTGGGCCCAGTCAAAGTCCAGCAAAGTCCAGAGTGCCCAGACGGTTGAAGGTCAGTGGTTTCTTGTTCAGAATCTTGTCCACATCGAATCTAGGGTCCCGCATCTAGGTAAGCCCTTAAGTACCGATGGGAGAGGGTTGGACAGAATTAGGGGTCCCTCCCAGGAAAGGGTCAGGACAGTAGGGAGGTTACTCCCATGTCCTTTGTCCAGTTTCACGCCAGAGCAGGAGCCAACGGCTCCCAGGACTGGTTTAAACTGGATTATGCACAGGGACACCAATTGTGCCCCTCGTGCAGACTTTGAGGCACTTTGGAAATGCATCCACCCAGTCACAATACACTTAATCCTGCCTGGGAGTTGGTCACACCTCCCTGTGACAGGATGCCAATTGTCCTGCATTCCCCTGCTCGAGCATGGCTCAGCAGCAGGAGGGCAGAAATGTGTCTCTGGTTGGCAGCATCCATTTTGTGCTGTCCGGGTCGAGAAGGCTGGTACCGGGAACACACGAAGCTTGCTTCTGAGGGGTGGAATTATACCTCCCACACCGGTTACCAGTGTGAAGGTATGATTCCAATGTGTTTGATACCAAACATGACATGTTTTGTTGTAGCCGTTTGAGATAGCATTTTACGCAAGCATATAATGCACCTCTACCCATATGTCTGGCTGCGTCACCGACAACCCGAGAGAATGGTTTCCGAAGGTTGCAAGGGTGTCCTGCTCATGCAGGCGCACCCTCTCACATAAAACCCAGCAACCTGCATTCAGGTTTGTCAAGGCCTGCTAGAGGGGTGACTGATAGGTTTTAAGTGTAGTGACCTATAGATATGGTAAATCTATATCGTTTGTAAGTGGTGCATGCACTATCTTACACAGGCTGCAATGGCAGGCCTAAAGTTCTCATGGGTGGTATATTACATGCTTCAGCCCACGGGAGATCTCTGGGGTACCTATGCCCTGGGTACATATGTACCATATTCTAGGGACTGACAAGGGTACCCCAGGATCCAATCTGGAGAGTACCTTAGTACATAACGCAACCAATTTAGGGAGAAAGCAGATGGGGCTGGGTTCCGGATTAGCAGGATCCCAGCCAAACTAGTCAAAAACCAGCAGAAGACCTGTCAAAAAGTAGGGGTAACTATCCAGTCTGATCCAACTTTCTACAGTGTGGATTTGGTGAGAACTGCGGGCAGCAAGTGCTTGATACGCTATTTGCATAAGAAAATACGATATATTTTTTTTCGTTATCCTCCATTAGTTATTAGTAAGGAAGGGGGAAGAGAAGCGTTCACTGACATCATTTGGCTAGTCTTAGGGAGACAAAGAATGCTGTGGTTTGTGGTAGATGCCGCCCAGAAGGCATAGGTATATGTTTCAGGAGCTGTCAATGAAAGGAAGTGGAAATGAACTTTAGACGTTGCAGATATTGATGGCGACTGCGCGGTTGCAGACTTGGCTGGGATGACAGTGGGTGGGGAAATGCTACGTTGTCACTGAAGGTTTAATTACATGAATCTCACATTCTCTCTGGTGTTTGTCCTTGAGGTACTTGCTGACTGGTGCTACATATGGGATGAGGTTTGCCTTTAACAGGAGGTATGGTTTAGTGGGGTACATAGTGTAAATTAATGTTATGTTATATGTTATGTTATATGTGGTTTTATAACGCGCTCCGATAGTCAAGACTGTCCTGGCGCGGGGCAGAAACTGAAACAGAGTGGAAAAAGGAGTATGCTATTCCTGAACTTGAAAGAGGTGAGTCTTTAGCAGTTTTTTAAAATTGGTCAGATTGGGAGCGTGTCTAAGAGCGTCTGGCAGGGCGTTCCACATTTGAGCTCCCTTAACCGTAAGGGATTGACCGCCAAGTCGGACTCTTCTAAATCTGGGGACGACCACCTGCTTTTTGGAGGTGGATCGCAGCTGACGGGTTGGAAGATAGAGTGTGAACCTTTTAGCTAAATAGGAAGGACACAGTCCATGGATGGCTTTGTAGACGATGACCAACGTTTTAAAGCGCACTCGTTGTGCTACAGGAAGCCAGTGAAGATCCTTTAACTGTTTGCGAACGCTGAGTCTCCTGGGGATGTTAAAAATGAGTCTCACCGTGGCATTCTGGACAACCTGTAGCCTTCTGATCATGTAGTCAGGAGCCCCTACATAGAGGGCGTTTGAATAGTCCAGACGGGAGAGTACCAGAGCCCTGGCAACTGTTTCTTTCGCCGTTTGAGGAAGGAGGGGAAAGAATTTGCGAAGAGTGGCCAGGGTTCCAAAGCACGTCCCTACCAAGCGTGAGATCTGGTCGCGGAAACATAAGTCGGCTCCAAACCAAATTCCCAGGTTCTTGGCAATCCCGCTCTCTCCCGTTGGGCATGTTGATTTACATGGCCAGATAGACTCCTTAAAGTCTGTGGGGAATTGGCCGTAGAGCAGGATTTCTGTTTTATCCTCATTGCATTTAAGGCAGGACTTAGCTAGCCAGGCAAATACAGAGGAGAGGCATTGGCGTACTCCAGAAGTGCACAAGTTCTCTTTTTTCCAGGTGAAGAGGAGCTGGGTGTCGTCGGCGTAAGCCATTATCTTGGCGCCCCAGCTCTCTGCCAGCCGGACAAGGGGAGTTAAGTAAATATTAAATAAAAGAGGACTTAAGGTCGACCCCTGTGGAACGCCCGTTTCTACCCTTCTGTTAGAGGAATGATAAGGGGGGAGCCAAATTTGTTGGGTACGGTCAGATAGAAAAGACCTAATCCAATCTAAGACTGAGCCAGAGATGCCTATATCCTCCAGTCTAGCTAAGAGCTGGAGGTGGGGCACCGTGTCGAATGCGGCAGAGAGGTCCAAAAGTATAAGGGCCGCTCTGCCGCCACCGTCAAGGCATTCCCTGATGGCCTCAGCCACTTCCACCAATGCAGTTTCCGCACTAAAGGAGGTGCGGAAACCTGATTGGGCAGGATGGAGAGCTTCGGAGGATTCCACGAATTTCTCTAATTGCCGGAATGCCACCTGTTCGCAAACTTTGGCAAGGGCTGGTAGGAGTGATATGGGCCTGTAGTTA
The DNA here is from genome assembly GCF_964263255.1 of Lissotriton vulgaris. NCBI lineage: Eukaryota > Metazoa > Chordata > Amphibia > Caudata > Salamandridae > Lissotriton > Lissotriton vulgaris. Next base: position 1,964,654,256 of record NC_141687.1, read on the forward strand.
GAGGTAAGTGAGGGATCGGCGGTAGGTTTTTTTATTAAAGGGAGAAGTTTGGCTGGCTTCCACTTAGAGGGGACTGTTCCTAAGGTAAGGGATTCATTAACCAGAGCGGTGACCATGGGGGTGATTACTTCTGCTATTCCATTCAGGACCCTTGCAGGGCAAGGATCTACAGGTGACCCAGACTTCAGAGTTTTTAATATGGCCATTACTTCTGTACCTTCTGCCTGAGTGAATATTGGCGTGAGGAAACAAAAATCGGACCCTTTGTACATTTAATATTAATATGTGCATCCTGCAGAGGATGAAAAGTAGCAGGAAACTGCTTTGATGCCATGGAGGCTAGCTGGAAGAAATGTTTTGGGGTGGTCAGTTGAAGAGATTTTTTAACATGTTTAAACTACCACAGCGGCGTTGGGGAGGGCAGCAGCTGAAAGGCTCTGTCTGTACTGATAGACAGTGGTTAGATGGGGATCGGCCATCAGTCTTTCTGTCGGTGGTGGACAGGGGAGCAGTGAGTGGGCTGTGGTCACGGGATCACAGTGACATCCGAGGGGTGGTTTTAAATGTGGGCAGAAAAGCATAACTGGGGGTTTCCTAGGGGTGAGAGTAGAGTATAATGGATGCATTAGTAGCAGGCACAACAGCAGTGGTCTGTGTTTGAAGGAGGTTAACTGAGCGGGCTTCGCTTGGAGGTGGGTCACCAAGTAGGAGGATGTGTTTGGTGGGCCGGCTGGAGGCAGTGTTATGTAACTTTGCTGGAGGGCGCAGCAGTATTTACTCATGTATGTAAATCGCCTGATAAGAGGGCAGGTGTGACCAATGGAAGAACCAGAATTCTTTTTTTATGGCTGGGGTGAGCCCCTGCAGTATGGCAGATTGCTGGCCTGAGACCTCTTGACTGGCACAGAGAATGGGGAGCCCCCTCCGTGTACTTTGCAGGGGGGTCCCCTCAAGTTTCGTTATGCCACTGCTTCCTTTCACTTACTAGCAAGCGATGCACCAGTGGCATAAGGGGCACAACTAGACCCGAACCTCAGGGTGAGGGAGGGAGGGGTCTAAGACTCCCAGCCAGGGCTGGCCCTAGCACAGGTCGCGCATGGTGCAAGTCTTTTTTGGTGCCCCTCCTCAATTTCCTTGTTCTCCATAAATTCCTTCACTACCACTCGCCAACAATGCACCTCATCTCTCTATAGCCTCTTTCTGGCAAACATGTAATTTTTTTTATAGGGCTAATCGTAGTTTCCTCACACTCAGTTCTGTGATCTGCATGGTACATGTTCTTTGTCACAGGCACATTAACCCTCTGCACTGTTTGGGTGACAGGAGTGCCCATGTGAGTGCACAATGAGCAATACGACAGTGTAAAAGTAGGGTGAGAGGAGTGACTGCAGGGTGAGTGAGGTGACCATATGAATTTGGGTGCAGATGTAAAGTGCAGAGTGCGACAAATTAATGTATGGTTAGTGATGGGCTTGTTTGAGTGAGATTGCAGAGTGAGTAGCGAGGGGGACAGGTGAGTGAAGTGTCCCATGAGTGCAAGGTGAGGAGTGTGCTTGTGAATGCAGGGTAAGGTACAGGGTGAACAGCGCAAGTGCATTGTGAGTGCAGAGTGATCACTGAGTGCAGAGTGAGCGGTGTCCTCATGTAACCGCAGGGTAAGTGGAGGGAGAATGGTGTGAGTTCATGGCGAGTAGCATACGTGCTGTGTAGTCATTGTGAGTGCAGGGTGAATGGTGTGAGTGCATGGTGATCAGTGTGAGTGTATTGTGATCGCTGTGAGTGCAGGGTGAGTGTGAAAGTGAAGGGCGAGAATGAGGAGTTAGTTGTCTAAATGCAGGGTGCATTCCCAGACACTTGAAGTAACTCAGCATGTTATTGAGGGCTGGCGTAGGGTTTCAGATATAAGTTTAACTATTGCTATTATGGCATTATTCAGAGACAGGGCCTGACGAGCTGTAGCGGGCACTGGGCGATTTCTCGGTTGGCCAGAAGCGTGGGAGACGGTTTTGGACCCGTGGGGTCTGTTTTTGGTACAGGGGGACGGTTTTGCAGCAGTGCTGCAATATCATCACCCTGTACCAAAAGCAGCTGCAGTGTTTTCCATGAGCACCCCAGCCCACAACCCCCACCGCGTGGCCAGTCCTACTCAATTGCCAAGGCCGGTTTGCGTTCCCAGTCCGGCCCTGTTCAGGGATCGAGGGTGGAGGAAATAAATATTGTACTCATCCTGTGACAAACGTCCAGTCTTGTGATTAGGGTTGCCAGCTCATTATAATGATGTCCCAAACATTAGAAAAATTAGCAGTCACCTAAAGCCTATTTTCATCACTTATATGTGCATACTTGGAACAGCAACTATAAATAGAAAGCATTTTTAATTGTGTTCTAGGGCTGCCTAAATGATCCATGACTGATAATTAAAGGGAACAAAGACAGAAAAGTCACATTACAAATGAATATATATTTTATTTGTAACCCTGTTTAGTGTCAAGACGAGGCCCTTGCAGGCTCTTTAAACAACAAATGGCAGGTATTTTTCTTTTGGCAACCCTACTTTATATTTCTTTTCATGAAATGTATTCTCACGCTAGGGCAGTAAAAGCAAAATGCAAACGTAAAGAATAGGCAGAGTAGCCAGGGGGTACCGGAACCAGTAAAAAACTAAGCCTTATTAAACAGTTTACAAAAGGTATGTAAATATGCAAATGGTCTTTCAAAGTCCTGTGAAAAACTCGGGCATGCCGGAGATAAGATTCCAGACACTGCCCAGCCAAGTCTACAGCAGCTCGAGCTGCAGCAGCTCGGCTGAGACACACAACGGGGGGGCTGAAGCCCTTTCAGCCCTATGGGCGTTGCACGCCTGGGTGCCGTATTGTTGCCATGGGAGGCAGGCTCCTTTCTTCTCCGCAGCAGTGAAAGACTGTCAACTGAGGGTGCATGGCACTCTCCGTGCCCGCCTAGGCTTCTGTATGGTCCTGTATGGTCTCTCAAAGGACTCCTTTCTCACCCAGCTGCTGGCCCTACACTTTCCTTTTACATCGTTGGCAGGTAAATGTGCTATCTAGCGGGCATCATCTGTCAATTGCCTGCACTTGTCCCGATCACCAGTCGTCATTGGTTCATTTTTGGGTACGGAGAACTGACCTGACTTGGCAGTCTTTCTTTTAGCTGTGCTGCACTGCGCTCTCTTTTACCAGCAAAATAGATAATTGCTGTGTTGTTGGGGGGTTGAAAGGAGAAGCAACCTAAACACCTCACTTCCTAGCGAAGACATCCTCTAGCATCATCAGCCTGTGACCACAAGGAGGCTGCAGCCACAACAGGCATATTTTTTTTTTCAGCCTTTTGCAGTGACAGCAGTGCCAACAATCAGCTCTGACCCGCCACTTTGGCTTTACCACAGTACATCTTAACAGGACAGGGCCGAAGCGCTGACTGGGGTTTGGCACTAGGCAGCATATTCCCACCCCGTCTGGCACAGCTCTGATGGTTGCGGTGCCACCTTATCAGAACTGGGGCAGCACCATCCACTATATGGCACTGCCTCACATGGGCCAGAATGGAGACCATTGTACCTGGAAAAGCGAGGAGAGAGTCGATGCAGCATGCAGTCCACCTAGTTGCCAATTTAAAGTAATGACATTGACACTAGTGTAGTGGGTACATAACTGGCCACATGCACACGGGCCCTTTTATTATGAGATGCATCAGCATCTGTGGATGCAGGTTTTAAACCTCCCCTATGAATGAGTGATGAAAGGAACAACTATTAGAGGGTGTCTGAAGAGCCCCCATCGATTTTGCCACTATAATATCCTTTTTCATCTTTTCTAGTGTTTCATCCACTTGTGGTCCAAAAAGATGTTCTTTGTCAAAAGGAGCATTTAATATGGTTTGTAGGACTTCTAGTTTAAAACCAGGGATAAGCAGCCATGTGTGTCTTCTGAGGAGAATGCTGGTGTTGACTCCTCTGGCTGCAGTGCCAGCAGAATCTAGTGCACACCTGATGGAGGAGTTTGAGATTAATTTTCCCTCCTGCACTAATTCTTGCTCTTTTTTCTTGTGTTCCTCTGAGAGGTATTGGATTAATTCTTCAATTTCTTCCCAGTGGGCTCTATCATACTTAGCAAGCAAACCTTGTGTGTTAGCTATACGTCAGTGACTGCTGAATTAGCAGCCTCTCTTTTGCCTGAGGCATCTATTATTTTAGATTCTTTGTCTGGAGGTGGTGCATCAGCTGATATTTGTGAATTTGCTCTTTTACAAGAATTAGACACTACTAAAGAATCTAGTGTAAGCTGACTTCTAATAAAAGTTGGGTCAGAGGGTGGAGGTTTGTATTTTTTGTCAACCCAATGTGTTATAATGCGTGCTCGTGCAGGGTCCTTAAAAATAACCTCTGCATGACACCTCATGCCTTTTAAGATTGGGAGAGGCTGTAATTGTAATTGTAAAGGCATTTGTAGAGCGCATGGCTACCCGAGGCCTCCCAGCGCTGTGGACACTGGACTGTGAATGTTACATTTAGCTTGATGGAAATATCATTGTTTTCAGTAGTTTGCGGAAAATCGTGATACTTTATCTGTAGCCCCTAATGTTTGAAATGTAAAGTCTTCTTCTAAGGCTTCTTTATGTACTGTGACCAGCTGATCTGGCTATTAACTCCTGATAAGAGGTGTTGTTATCAGGAGGTGAAGGTTTTGCCAGATAGAGATCAGGATCTCTGTCTTCTGGAGGGTATACATTGTAGTCATAAAGCAAACACAAGGAGATGATGGACGGAGCACTGAAACTTTTCAGACACTCACCCCCAGTCACAGATATGGGTTGAATCCATCATCGTTCGGACTCAATTATGGAAAGTTTTCAGATTTTTGACACACCATCTGCATCAGGGTCTGTGTGAGGAGAACCATGTGGTTTAATGTTTAAAGCGTTTCCTGGTGAATAAGATATTAATGGTATAGGTGAATATGGTGGAGGTGGGGAAGAGGAATAGGGTGGGAAGGACTGGTAGCAATGTCCTTTTTCAATGGAATTATATATACAGTGTCCTCTAAAAAACGAATCTTACTTTTGGAGGGTGGGGGTAGCACATGTTTTATGATGTCCCAGTAACTGGATGAATATGATGTTTTTTTTCCTTTTTGGATCCTGTCTCTCTTGCACTGTTTCCAGAACTGGCTGTGGAAGCGTTGGATGAGCAGGTTTTTGTTTCAGTACCGTACCAGGGTTCTGTTTTTTGTCCTTCGCAACTGAAGTTTTCAGAGTAGAGGGAGACTCTTGTCTTGAACCGGAAGCGGAAGGTTTTAGTTGTGCTTTCGGTTTCGACCTGGAGACAGGGCCTTGGTAACAGAATCTTTGTGCTTACCATGGCCAGATGACAGTAGTGGCCTGGAAGCCTTTTGTATGGTGGAAGCAGGTTTTTGTGTAGGCGAAGGGGTTTGGGTACTCACAGCACCTTGACCAGCTGGAACGTCATGGAACTCTACGATTTCGAATTCTGAATCGAAGTCTCGGGGAGAAAATGTTTCTTCCTCTTTAGCTGCCAATGCTTCCACATCTTCCTGTTTGATATCTTGTTCTCTGTAGATAATGGAAGTGTCTTTAATGCTCTGCCTCTCTTTTTGTCGAGCCCAACAGTCTCCCAAGGTCTTCTTGGATGGAAACGACAGACAGGCATCATAATCTTCTATTCTGTGCTCCACGGAGAGGTACAGATTACAGACTTTCTGAAGGTTGTACATGGGTACTTAGCATGGCACCGAGGGCATAACTGAAATGGAGCCTGCTCCATCAGCGGATTACTCAATTAAGTTGTTGTGCAGTGGAAGTTAAGTTGAACGGACGAGGCCCGAAGGCCACGGTTGGAGTATTCTGACTCGATTATGGAAAGTATTCTGATTTTTTACACACGACTGATGATATGTGTGTTGTGTTCTAGCGTTCGCATGTCCGTGACGCCACGGGCATGGGACGTCAGGGCACGTGGCGTAACAGAATAAAAAGGGTCCCCGCCCCGACGTACGCCAGTTGGTGACACCGGGCAGACCAGTAACCAGCAGCATGGTGTCTGTGTGTTATTGAGTGTCTCCACCTGTCAGGCCGAGTGCATGAAGTGTGTCCCTCACCCCTAGGACACAACAATGTGTTTGAACCAACACCGATGAGGGAAGAGTGAATTACGCATTGAAGGGACTCCGAAAAAAGGTCTCTAACCGTAGCGCCGCAATACATGCCCGATGGCGGAATGAAAACAATTTAACAGTGGACTCAATACCCATGTGCAGTATCACCAAAAAGAGGAGTCACCTTACCTCATTACTCGAAAAGACTTCTTCAAAGAAAAACAACTTGTAAACCGATGTATCCAACACTAGATGGCAGAAGAATGCCAAGCATGTGTATCTACAGCACGTATGCCTCAAACAGACACTTTAGTAGCAATTGAAATTTGGGGAAATGTTATGTGCTTACTATTATTACACTTTACATTATTGTTATGAATCGTGGCTAAAAGTTCTTTGTGTGCATTGCCGGCATAACATACATATTGTCTTGCACACAAGTACAAAGCCACGAAACTCTGAGATGCACCAGAAATCTGCAGCATAAAGTGAGGTCGAAATATATGCTCAGCAAACAAACTGATACATATAATTAATGTTGCTGTTCATACAAATAATTAGGATCAAAACAAGACCTTTTCTTTTACTGAAATGCAATCAAGTTACTCGTCACAGAAATGTAGGGAAACCAAACTATTCAAGTTGCACATTGGAGAACCCGGGGCATATTTCTAGGTATAACTGGAGGCATGTAACAAGGTGTAAGAGATCGCCTTGATTTGATATGTGTATTTTTTTTCAGGCCACTGAGCATGTGACCAAGCGTACAATCACTTATGTATAACAAACCTTGTTCAAATATATTCCCAATCCTAAACTACTACATGTCATGCATCAAGTTATGATTTTTATGGCTATCCTTCCTCTTGAATTGAGCTAAATTCTTGATGAATTTATTAAAATTACCCTAAGGTTAGTCAAATGCAGCAAACAATCCCCAAATCAATAGGGAACAGAATGAGGTTGAAACATGAATATTTTGTCTATGTATATATTATATGTATGAGCCTTCCTACTGAATGTTTGCCAGTGGTTCCAATCTCACATTTCACGGAAAAGAGGTATAGCTGAATTATTCCCCATACTTCACAGTGCTGAGTTCATTTGCAGGATATTTTGCTTCCCTAAACAAACAAAAAAAAAAAGCTTTCACTGCGACAGTGCGGCTCTTAGACCATTAGTTTGAACACCTGACAAACTAACACTTGCAGTCCCATCTTTGATCCAAGCACCTACTAATGAATCTTCCAGAGTGTGTGAAGATAAACCCTGTAACAATAGAACGAGCTAAGCAAAAAGTTATATTGTACCACAATGCGCTTTATTTTCTTTCTTTATATATGCCTTGGGAAGTCTACTCTATAGAATTACTGTACTACAAAAAAGCACATTAGAATGCATGTCTTTAATTTCATTATAAAGTGTTTTGCTTTTAAAGTGTCAATTATAATACACATTGTTGCATAAAACAAATTTTAAATATTAACACATTATCTGCAGAAAAACATATATGTCCTAAAACTTTTTAACAGGCATATCTGTAGTATCAGGCAAACTATGACTAGTAAACAGATAACACTCAAATGCTTTAAATCTTTATAAAGAGTGCTAAAATCAATTTATAAATCATGTGATATGGAAACAAAATACAATGAGTAATGTGGGCTTATATTGCTATCTCGGGGTTCAGGTGACATTCATAAAACAACCAACCCAACAAGGCAATGTCGTGTACCTCAGTGTGACCTTCTACGCTGGACAAAGTGCTTTAAACTGAACCTATAAAAGACCCAGAGGGACATGTTTAAAAAAGCAGTGATACTCAAATAGTAAAATAGGTTATTGACATATATTTTTTTGGTCTCAGTATCACTTTGGTCATTTTTTTATAGTTTGCTAACTACAAACTTTATTTAAGTACAACATTTTCGTCTTTCATTCTATCTTTTATTAGTACAGAATACTAAGATACCTATTGTGATTTTGTGGTCCTCAAACCTTGGTTAAACTGGGATGATGTGGATGTTAATTTAGGAAAATTTAAGGAACCAAATAGATTTAGCATATGCCTTATGAACGCCTATGCCTTATAACGCATAGCATATGCCTTATAAATGCATATTTATGGAATGCTGTCAAGTTGGATACAGGGAAATAATACGATAGGTGTAAATAGCAAAGGCCTTGTGGGCCACAGCTAAGGTAGGTTTTCTTGAATGCTCTAGATTTTCTTATGTGGATAAATAATTCTCCTGGATAGAGGGGTAGGCCTTGAAGTAGAATTGCAGGTTTTGTACCTTAGTTTTCAAAATCATCTTATGGTTGTTACTGCGCTACTCGATCCTGCATAAAGTCAGATCTACTAAGGATTCTTGCTTGGTGACATGTAGGGAATATAAACAAAATGCACACACACTTTTGGTTCCAAGTTTTATCCACTCAAAAGCACCTGCACAAATGTAGTTCATATCTTGAATCAATGAATTAGTGTCTACATTGCTTAATTAGCTGGATCTTTGGAACATAAGGATTTGTTCTGCTGAAGCTGGCAAACATGAGACATGATTAAGGTAAGCCTACATGTAAAGAAAAAATACTTCGGTTTTATGAGCACAGGATTAGGAACTAATGGAAGTGGAGAAATCAAACCCATTTGTGGTGCATGTATACTTTGGAAAACAGCTCTACTTGAGAACAGAATATTAAAGGAAGTGGTTTCAAAGCTCAGGGATTCTGTGAAAAGAAAAGAGAAAGTTTAGCTGAGTAAATACCAGAACACAGTGATGAATGTAAGAATGAGGCAAGTGTCAAACAATAGGCACATTTATACGGAGGTTTTGAGCTTCTTTACACCTTGGCATCAACGCTGTGTTCAGTGTTTCAGCAATTCCAGCACATGATTGAGGGCTATTATTGGAGAATTCAATTGAACCCTTCCATTCCCTAACAGTATGCCGAAAACCAAACTTATAAATAAGAACTGTTTAGGCAAGGCTATCATTTTTGTCTTGACATCTTATAGTTTGGCGCTGCCAAGTCCATATAATTAGTGCGGTCCAATAATAATGTCAAAGGTATTTGACTCAGTCTTCTGAAATTGAGGTATGTCCATCAGTCATCCTAAAGAAATGAAGGGAATGAGGTTTATGAGTAAAATGCTTAGCAGCAATCATCAAAGCATATACAACATCACGTTTCATATACTATTATTCAGTGTGTGTAATAGGCACTACATTATCCATCACTGAACAGTAACAAAGGTAAATTCGGCCTGGATTAGCCAAGCAGGTGCAATGTAAAGCAAAAAAACGTTTGTACACAGACAACAAACTCCCTAAACAAGAATTTGTTTTCTGTACACCAACAATAACTGGTCCGAGACACATGCAGTTTTCTTCATGAACTTTAGGACCATTTTTCATTTTGTTCTGCTTTTATCCGTCATGCATCACATAACAGACATGGGAAGATAAAATAAACGACGGAAGATCAGCCACTATGACCCTGTGGTCCTGTGGCTTAATCGTCGCTAGAAAACGGGTTATTAGTGGAGCCTGTGGAGAGACCCCAGCGATGGTAATAACCCAGAGATTCCCCTGACTCTAAATAGAGTACAGGAGCCACAGGTTTGCAGGGCAGTTTACAGCATTCCTCCGGGTACACCAAATCCTATGAGGTCATAAAGCTGTAGCAGACATACCATGTAATATGAACACTCAAAGCTTGCCATCAGACAACAAAAACAGGAATGCAGAGTAAATGGTTCATAAATGTCCCAATGAAGGCCCGCTAAACTAGCTTTGAGGCTAAAATACCTAAGCGCATAAAAGATCTGATGAAGGCCCACTAAAGTAGGGTCATAGCCAAAACTCACAACAGAAGAGACGAAGGTGCAATTAGGTAGTGCCTAAAAAGAAAACAAGACAAAGGCACCAAATCGCACCTTCACCATCTGGGATTTATGAGCCAGTGTATAAAAAAGGAAATATTTTGACACCATTTTAATTGCTGTGTCAGATAAATCTATGTTGGACTAAAAAAATAAATCCTTACATTAATGGTAACTCGGGGACGTGTAAAGTGTGGCATTTTTTCATTTATAACCACCATAATTAATAGGAGCACTAAAGTCATTGTAATTATTTGTTTTATCAGTAAACCCAAAAAAAACACACACCAGCACATTGTAATATACAGTGCACAAATACATTTAAAAAGAATCCTATGAATTATATGTATGAAATATCTTTGCACTGGGGTCTGAAAGTGTGTTGTGAATGTTTTTCATTTTCTTATGCAAATGTACAAAACTTGAAGAAAACTATAAATATGGATCTCACTCATATCCCTATTAAATTGCCAATGTATTCCTCTTCAGGAATTAACCATGAACTATTATGGAATAAAATGGACAACAACAGCATTTACACTGAAAAATTAGACAATGGGCTCGTAAGGTGTAATCGTATTACCTACGATTTGCTTAACTGCAGTTAATCGGCAATAACGCGTGGCTTTGTGAATAAATACTAGTGGCATCAAGATAAGTGGAGCAAAAACGGAGGTGCTACTCATGAGCTGGAGTCAAAAACTCCTAAATAGTGACAGGTTCCATCAACCTCCTATACTAATTGGCATTCCAACTTCTTTAGATAATAAACCGAACAATGTGGGAGTTGCTTGGGGTTCAGAGCTTAATTTTGTGCCACAGATTTGTTCTGTAGCGTTTTGAAACATTTGAATCCGATATATATATCGAACAAAAAAAACACACAACATTTAAATGGTGCTTTAGTCAATTTAAAACGTGATTATATTAATACTTTTATCATTGGAATTCCAAAGCAGCCAGTAGCTCAGCTGCAAAATGCAAAAACACACATGGCAGAGGGAAGGCAACCTCAATTCAGGAAAATAGAACACACGTCACAGGGTAAAGTTGTTACATTGACTACCAGTGAGCAAGGAAATTACATTCAAAGTGTCATACAGGGCCGTATTATAAACAGGGTCCACTGTCTCAGGTTGCACACGGTGCACCTTTACACGTGTGCGCCATGCATAAACAGGAATAGTGCGCCCTATTACTACCCAGTAAGGGCAGCGCATTATTGGAAGAAGCACCAGTGTTTTGATGCAGCTGGTCCTCTTGCTCTGTGCATGCAGTACCCGCCTGCAGGTTAAAGAGGAGTTCGAGATCCCTCCATGAGATTGTAGTGAGTGGCTGTACCCACCTGGAGTGGGATATCTGGGGTCCATGGGACCCCTTAAATCCCTTTAGAGGGCTACCCTCGGGGGCGCACTGACTGTATACATATCTTGGTTTCTTTGCCACATCTTGGTTTCTTTGCCTCCACACCCACTTCTATCATATAGCTCACAGGCAAAGTGATTCCCACATTTGCTTGTGGCTAAGCCCCTATGCAAATGGGGGAATGTCCCTCAAGCATAACACTGGTGCTAGATGTAAACCAGGCCTATCTGTATTCAGGATAGGGCACACAAGTGCGTGTGCCCTCTCCTGTAATACTACAGTGTCTGGTGGGGCACACGTCTGTTACGCCCCCAAGGTCATTTGTAAAACAGCCCTTGGTACTGAAGTGTATTAAGTTAAATGCCCCACTGAGTCTGTGAAAAATGTTAACAGATATTGTTTCACTCCTAATCTAAGAGCCACCGTGAACCAGAACTATTTATTTTCCCTGAGTACATCTGTCAAACTTCTTAGCTTGATTCACATCACTATTGTGTATTAGCTGTTCTCAGCTGATCTCACAGCCCCAAGAGCGCACTGGCTGATGCTTGAGCACACTTTAAATACATCAATTGATCGGTCTGTTTTGCAACACTATATTAATCAAGACATTTTTACAATATCAACAGTTGTTCAAAGGCCCTCAACTTCGCGCCTTTGAGCAACAATTGGTATTGTAAAAATGTCTTGATTAATTCTTAATACAAACCTTCTGCATAACCAAGATACCCTGGTCGTTGTCTATATCAATATGTGTTGGGGGGTTTCATTAATGTTTGATTTTTAACTTTATGATTCAGTCATCTAGACATGAATCCTTTTGTTTTTTGTGCCTTACACATTATTAAAATAAATAAAAACATCTTTAAATCTGTGGGCTTGCAAACTATTGAATGGCAGAACCTATATAGCACACTGCTACTTTGAGTGTCCCGGCGCTGAAATGAAAGCACAACCTACTACACCTTTCAACCGGTCGGCCATAATGAACAAGTGTTTCAGAACTTTAAAGCCTCGCAGTCGCATTAGCAAGGGAGATGTCAAGGCCTAAATTCTTCTCTATATGAAGAAGCTATTCTGCTCTCTAAGATGTAGACCTTGCAAATACCCTTCCTTGGCACCTAAAACCAAGTACTTGCCCGTTTACACTATTTAGAACACAGGTGGATTATACATTACTTAACTATCTTGCCTGGAAGAGAGAACCGTAGATACCTGGGTCCTGGACATCATGAAGAAAGGGCAGATTGCAATTTCGAAGCATATCTACTTTATTTCCAGCAGGATGTTTCCCCAGTGTGTGTCAAGGAAGTAGCAGCTTCAGAAAGGAGGAATATTTTAAATTAAGCCTTTGGTAAAGAAAAAAGACAAAGGCTTAAGACCTACTCTAGATCTAAGGTTTGGTAACATGTTCATGGAATCTCTAAGATACTGATGCTCAGCTAGTTACCTTTCTGGATGCAGCAATGTGCAGTAGACTTCTGAACAAAAACGATTCGGACATTTCAGATCCATGCTTCTGTAGCACTTGCAGGGCCTACTATTCAGTCTGAACTATGCCACAAGGCTTTTGTTTGACTGCATAGCAGTAGTAGCTGCTAATGAAAGGAGGAAACGCATCGTAGTGCGCCTCTACCAGGAAGATAGGCTAATTAGGTCACTTCTCCATGAACCAGAGCTTTTGGTTAATTTTGAGAAGTCTTCCTTGATATCTTCAAAAAAAGGATGTCTTTTGCAAAAGGGTGTAGTATTTGATAATGCCCATTGAAAACTGTGCCACAAACTGGGAGCCAGATGTACAATGCCATTTTGCAATTGCAAACCTTGTAATTCCCAATACCACAGGGTTTGTGACAACAAAACAGCTTTTTAGTAGGGTTGAAACCCATGTTGTGAGTTGCAAAAGCATTTCAGATTTCGAAAATGAGTAACACTAACAAACCCCCCTTATAATCCCTATAATTTTTCTCCAGCAAGAATTAAAAAAAAGCAGCACTTCTTCAATTAAGGAACAGTTTCTGCTTAAAAAAATGTTTCCAATTTAAGAATACAAACACAGTTGTGGTGTTCTGATGTTCCTTGAAAACCACCATTCCTGTGTTTGTTGCCAATCAGAGGAGGGTTGCAAATAGTGGCATGCTTATTTCATATTAATTAGGCATCTATGACCAGTGCAGGAGGCAAGCAGGGTGCAACCCACCCACTCCCCTCGGCCCTTTGCTGGAGCTTAGGAGTCAAACCCCTGCAGGCAAACCTCCCCCCTCCTCCCTCCACACTTTACCACCCCTCCTCCCAAAAGAGGGGGTTCCCATCCATGCCTCCACATCTCCCCCGGCTACCCTCCACGCTTCACCTTCACTGCTATCAAACCCAAAACGGTTCAGGCCCACAACGTGGTACACACACCTATGCACCCGTCAACAACCCCCCCTCCCCATCCCCCACACTCTGAGTGATGAGGACTAGAGCCTTGCTTTGATCACATGATTCGGACATAAGTGCGCTGACCACACTGGTTTCCTATAGTCCTTTCCAGTCCTGACTGCAGACAGTGTTTCTGGCCCATGGTCTTTACGTTTCCTATCCTTGATTCGTGCTCTTCGAATGCGGTCCGGGCTACTTGGTTGATTTCTGTAGCTAACTTGTTTGTCAACATGGGAGAGCCCAGCATGTTCTGAGCCTAGTTTTTCAGATTCTTTTTTTTTTTTTTTTTTTTTTTTTGTCCTCATACATGCCACCAGTCAATTAATACTCTGATTTAGCGCTCTTCAAGCCACTGACACAACCTTCCGTTACGGCCCTTGTTGGTTATGGATAGCCTTTGAAGATTGCCCAGAGGTAGGATTGTTACCCGTCCAACTTCCTCTCGTACTGGTTCTTGCTGCATAGGAAGGACAGGACCACAGAACCTCTGGCATAATCATTGGACTATTAGGATCATTTTTCGCTCCAGGTTTTTAGCATCAACCATAATTTAGCAGATTTTTCACCGCCACATAAAGTATCCAATTTACTCACCACCATGATGTTTTTGAGACAGTCTGCGAACGTCGGAGAGAGTGCCGACTTCCAAACTTTACAAATCTCTCTTCTAGCAATCACTATTACATAAAATATAAATTGTGATATGTGATTATTGACAGCATAATTCAGAATTAAACCAAAGAATACCAATCTGGGAGTACATATAATTGGAAAAGATAAAACCTCCTCCAGAAATCTACACACCTGCCCCCAGTAGTTGCTTATATTTGGGCAGTCTAGAAACATATGAATGTCGTTTGCATCTTGTGAATTACATCTGGGGCACGAATACGAAGTTACTGACAACTTGGAAAGCTTAGCTGGAGTCCAATAAACTCTATACATTGTGTATAAATGGTTTCTTCTTAAGTTGGACGGTTTGATTACTTTCAGAGATATCAAGAAAGAATCCGACCACAACTTTTCCAGATTCTCTAAGTTATCGATAATCGAGACCGGGCTAACATCCCATAGCCTGGTAATTTCCAACTCCAGATTATCTTTGTAATCCAGTAAGATTTTGTAGCATTTGGCGGTCTCTCCCTTCTTACCACTACAGCTAGTAATGAATCTCAAAAACAGATTATCATCATCAGTACCCCAATATTGGGTTCCCCACCAGGCGGAAAGTTGATAAAATTTAAATCTCGTAAGAGTGCCGCCAGTTATGCTTACCAGAAAGTCCCAATTTAAACATCTTGATTCATCGCTTAAATCGCCCCATCTGAAAAGACCAGTTCTCTTCAATGGAAGGGCCAGTCGGTCAGTTAAACATTCAGGGGTGCCGGGGGAATCCCAAATCGGGGCATATGAATGGTAATAAGAAATATGGAGTAACTTGCAGCACTGTGTCCAGTAATATAGAGCAGCTTTCAAAAGCTTCAGTCTAACTTTTTTGAAGAACTTTTTTTCCCCAAATTTAAACAAAAAAAAATCTGCGTCATATGGTAGATCTTGCAACATTGCCTGAAACAGCAAACTGTTGGAAGTTGAGTCCAATTTATTGGCTAATAACCTAAAATTTTTAATTTGAAAGGCGTAACAATAAAATAATAAGTCTGGAAGAGATAGTCCTCCTACTTTCAATCCTCTCCTCAACTTCTTCCAGGCTATCCTTGGAGTCTTAGTTGCCCATATAAAGGATCCTATCCTGCTTTGTAGATTCATAATATCTTTTTTATTAAATATTAAAGGAATAGAATTAAACAAAAACGTCACCTTTGGTAATATAATCATTTTAACCAAATTAACTCTACCGTAAATGTTGAAAGGAAGTGCATTCCACCTAGACAAAAGTCTTTTAATCTCTTTTATTACTTCTTCCCAACTAGTATTAGGGATTTCCTCCAATTTCTGGGTTAAGAATACACCTAAATATCTCATCTTTGGTTTAGCTTCTGGAATACGAACTGGGATATTCCAACACATAACCTCGGTTTTATCCCGATTGATAGAATAACCGGAAACAATACCAAAGTCCTCAGCTAGACTAAATAATCTTGGGATTGCTACTAGGGGATTAGAAGTATACAGGAGAAGATCATCTGCATATAGTGCAGTCCTTATGGATAATTCTCCAATACTAAAAGAGGAAATTATGGGATCTTGCCTTAAAACACAAACAAAAGGCTCGATATATATATCAAACAATAATGGAGACAAGGGACATCCCTGTCTTGTCCCTCTGCAGATATTCAACCACTCTGACAGGCCCCCATTCACCAAAATCTTTGCTCTCGGCCCCCTATATAGGGTTTCAATGCCTTTAATATAAATCTCAGGAAAGCCAAATTTCTTCATCACTCTCCATAAATAGGGCCAGTTCACCTAGTCGAAAGCTTTGGCAGCGTCTATTGCCACAATCGCAAGTGGCTTTTCCTTCTGGATTGCATAATCAATCGCGCCAATCACTTGAAATGTAAGTTCGTTCAGTTGTCGACCAGGAATGAATCCTCTCTGATCAGGATGGATAATAGTCTTTATAACCTTAGCCAACCTGCTTGCTAGTATGCCCGAGTAAATCTTTAGGTCAGAGTTCAAAAGTGAAATGGGTCGATACGACCCTATTATTTCCGGGTCTTTATTCGGTTTTGCAATTAAAGAGATTGTCGCATCTGACCAAGAGGGCGGGATTTGTTTTCCCTGGATAAAAATATCGTTAAATAGTGCCTGCAGTGGGCCCAAAATTTCTTCTATGTTGTCCTTATATATCTCTATTGGCAGACCGTCTGGGCCTGCTGCTTTGTTCCTTGCCATCTTTTTCACTTGCGATCTAATTTCCCCTTCCGTTATTTCCTTTACCAAAAAGGCTGTGTCTTCATTGCGTAATTGTGGTAAGTGTCCCAAAATTGCCAATTTTTCTAACACATCCTTTGAATTATTGATGCTTTCAGAGTAAAGTTCTTCGTAAAAAGATCTAGCTTCCTCCCTGATCTCGCCATCTTCAGCCAGAACAAGGCCCGTTCCTCTTTGTTTTAAAGTTTTGATGTTATTCCTGGTCCTCTCCGACCTGGCTTTCCAAGCTAGCAATGACCCACATTTTTCCCCATATTCAAAATTTCTCAGTTTACTTATTTCCCATTTATCTCTAATTATTTTTTCATTTCTTAACCTAAACTTTGTTTGTAACTCAGAAAGTTCTTTTTCCAATCTTGATATGCCAAATTTATCATTAGGGATGGCGGAAAGAAGTTGCTGTTCTTTTAATTTAATCGCTCTAAGATCGTTGATATCCATTTCTTTTTTTAACTTTCTGGTCAGAGCCATTTGGGAACCATATATACCTCTCAATACAGATTTGAATGCGTCCCATATTATATTATCTGGGGCAGTATTGTGGTTAAACAAAAAGAACTCTAGTATATTCTCCTTGACTTTTGTCTTATACTCTTCCTTTAACAAGATTGTCCTATCCAAGGTCCACCTATATTCTGAAGAGTTCTTTTGGAAATTAATGTTTAACTCAACTATTGAGTGGTCAGACAGCCCGATTGGAATATAGGAAATAGATTTAATATCTACAAGTAATGCTCTATTAACCAAAAAGAAATCTATCCTAGAAAATTGATGGTATTTTTTACTATAAAAGGAAAACTCACTAGGGGTGCCATGCTTAATTCTCCACACATCACATAGCAAATGCTCCTTCATAATATTTTTCAGGGCTATCATGGATTTCTTGGGGCATTTATATTTAGATTTAGAGGTGCGATCTACTGCAGGATCTAATAGTAAATTGAAGTCACCTCCTAATACAATGGGCATAGTATATTGCAACATGTGATTTTCTAGTTTCTGTAAAAAACATGGATTATCATCATTTGGGCCATAATAAACCCCACATAGAAATTTAACTGCACTAATTGAGACAACTGCAACCAGCCACCTGCCTGTTTGATCTGTGACCCAATCATGCATAACAATTCCTTTATTTGCACAAATTATTATTGCTACACCTCTCGTATTACCTAGTTGTTTGGAACAAAAAACATCTTGAACCCATTGACTCTTATTAAAAAGTTTTCTACAATCATCTGCTTCTAAATGGGTCTCTTGTAGGAAAATCAAGGAAGCCCCTTTACTCTCCAAAAAATGGAGAACATTCAGTTGTTTCTTTCGATTTCCTAAACCGTTCAAATTCCAGGAAAGGATTTTAGTTTGTCTAACTTGAGACATAACAGAATTTTAAACTATAAATTGTGGCTTGTCTCGAGCGTATATATTGACAATTAAATTTAAAAAAGAAAAAATAATGTTTTGTGGCACATGAGGACTTTTTTAACTGCTTTTCTCCCCTAACCCTAGTGAACCAACCCCCCCACCCCCCAGGGAACCCTCCCTTCCTGATTGGCGAAATATACGCCCTAAGAGGCCCCGAACCGCTAATGCCCTCCCTATTTAGAAAGAAATATCGGTCTCTTTATCCCTATCTATACCTGTTTTTATTTATTAACCTGAGGTTCTCCCCTCAGATTCTTGTATCAAAAGCCACTCGCACTGTATGGCTGTACTGTTGTTTTATATCTGCAAAACGTTAATTAGGAATTGAGACAAGATAGTATATAGATTAATTAGGCAAGTTATTCTACAAACCCGTACGACTGGACGTTTGAGATGAAAAATATTAGTATAGGCTGCACCACAAAATACAAGATTGGTCGCTAAAGGCCAGTATGCAATTTGTGACCATCTTTTGCCACCAATATTACGATACATCTGGCCATGGATCTCTAACATATTGTGTCAGAAACTATTTTTTTTTTTTTTTTTAAATATACCACTTTATTCGATTAATTAAAATCATAAAAGTATGCTAGACATTTATAAAACTATTTAAAACATATTTAAAAGTCAATTAATACAATTTCAGTCATAATGACAATTAAAACCCGTTATAAAAAGATAATTACACAATTTAATTTCCATTTTGAGCCCAACAATCCATTATTTAAATACATGGTACAAAAATAGTTAGCTTCCAGCGTTAAAAGTCCAATCTTGAGCTCCTCATTCTTAAAGATGCAGCCAAAAAACTGGCGATACAGTACATAATTACGGGGGCTTCCATCATTTGCAAAAATGGCAATGCGGGCTTATACTGCGTAAATCTCATCTCTTTCAGTATTGGTTTTACAAATCGGTTCCGGGGTTCAGAATACAAGGGGCAGAAAAACAAAAAGTGCGCAGTGTCTTGGGCGGAGTGGTCATCACATTTACATGGAGTCGAATCCTCAAGCCTACACCAACCTTTCTCATCCCATAGAACCATATGGATTTGATTGAAACGGAATTTTGTCAGCAACCATCTATGGAAAAAATGTGTCACCACTGACAAATAAGGAGTCAACTCAAGGGATGTGGTTACCATTACATGTGCCCTCACAGAGGGTTTACCTAGCTCATCCGCTTCACGCTCGGCAACACAGAGCCTAGTAAAATAAGTCTTCACCCACACTAGATCTGCTTTACACAGGGATTCTGGTCTAGCAAAAATCTCAGGGCGTCCTAGCTTCACAGGCAAAGACTACATAGGACAACCACTGAATATCCCTCATGTGATCTAGTTTAAGACAATCTTTTATGATCTTATGATTAAGGCTAAGGTTCGGATTTAGCCAGAGCTTAATCCATAACAGGATCAGAGCTAGTTTTATCATGTCTGTGATGTATCCTAGACCTAGCTCAAGGTGTAGGGAGTAAGTTGCTGTAGACTGTAGACTGGGGTAGGCCCAGCAATGACCGCAAAAATTTGTTTTCCTCCGTTTGGATGCGGTCAGGTTTTACAAAACCCCAAATTGCAGCCCCATATCTTGCAATAGAGACTGTCTTGGCTTTGTAAATAGCCAAGATCGCCTCTGTGGGTTTCCCCCCTAATCTTTAAGCGAACCCCAAAACTGCGGAGGCTGAACTTCTCACCGCATTCGCTTTGGATGTTAGCTGTGGTATCCAGGTACCCCTATGGTCGAATACTACACCCAAGTAGGTGAAAACCTTTACGCTAGAGATAACCTCGCTGCCACAAAAAAAGGTTTTATCTTTACTTTTAGAGCAACCTCAGAAACTATTGCTCCAAGGTATTGTGAGAAAATCTGACTCTGCAAAACAGTGAGAGGACAGTCCAATAGGATACTGTACCACATAGTGTTCCACAAAATTATACGCCACAAAATATGGGCGTAAGGCCTCAGCATATTTTATCACACAATCCACTATATACATAAAATATAGTGAATTAAGTAGCAGAGAGTCTGCTCATGTGCCTTTAGGACGCTGGCCTCTAAAAATTGCGACACATACCTTAAGAGCATTATTATTACACAGAAAAGGCCTCAATAATTTCAGTACATTACGCCACAAAATGACTTGAACACCCAGAGACTGTTGTCCTCAAGACTTCATACTCAAGAACCTGGTGTTAGGGACAAACAAATACTAGGACTGTGAACAGAATATAATATCTCAACATGTCCTCAAACTATTGTGCCCTACAAAATGCCCTCTCAGTAATGTATTGCAGAATCCAACAATACCTTGTATTGGTATACTGTGCCACAGAGTATACCCAATAAAACTCTGCTAGAGAGCAAGTCACTGTTCCTGCCAATGTTAGTGTTGTTCTGAAAGAGAATATGGCTGGCACTGATGCAGAGATTGTGTGCTTCTCTGAGACTACTTCCCGTCACTGTGCCAGAAAATCTGCCCCTCTCTGGACAAAGAGAATGTACCCAGTTCCTAATGCCCCAAGGTGCCTTTGCTCTCTGAACAACACAATGCATACATCCCTATTGCCTACAATTATTCTTGTATGTTTCAGCTGCAGCCTAATGGCCTGAAGAAGGTCTCTCACCCGGTTCATGGTAGGGAGTGTTTCCTTTTTGGAGTAATGTTGCTAAGTGCTCTGTAATTTCTGTGTCGCTGGAAGCAATTTATAGAACATATACCCCTTTTCCGGGACTCTACAGCCTTTTGTTTTTTTAAGGGCTGCCCTGGGGGCCATGCATGTGGTTTTAATGCTTTACGAGAGCAGCAATTATTATTGGTCAGTGCTGCTCGAAAAATACACAACAAAAGGATGGTACATAACATAAAAGTAGAAATCTACACAACAGGTATAACATATTTAGAACTACAACTCAAGGTAAGCTGAACAGTTTGTCTTTCACTTATTGACCTTTGATTGGTTAATGGTAGGACTTAGTAGAGACTATGAGCCAGGTTAAGAATCCTGATTTTTTTACACCCATTTTCCAGTGATTTAGCCCTACTTTCCTTTTCATCGTATAGGTGCCTAGAATGGTTTCTACTGAAGGTCATTCTTCGGGATCTGTCGCTTACCTATCTCTTTTACTGTTTCATTTGTGCCCTGAGCATATTGCAACTTCTTAATAATGTCAAACTTTTTGTATTTTTGAAATCGTCGTTCTTATGGTGATCTTCTGCGATATGTGTGTTTAATAGCACCTTCTTCAAAACACATCTTGTCCCCAGCCTATTGTTTACTCTACAGGATGTATTATTTTGGTCTTGTAGACAGTATTACTTGGCCAGACTATTATAAGAATTAAAATATCTCAAAACATCTCCACACTACTCACTAAATTAGTTTTACGTAGTGTCTGCATTAGGTTCCTATTACTGCATCATGCTAGGGGGACACCATTTTACAGACCATTCTGACAGTTTACGATCATAAGATTCCTGTCTACATTTTAGAATTCAACCATACCACATCTTTGTTCTGTAAACATCCTTTGATATTTATTTTTCCAAATAAATGATGCCACAATTGTCCTCTACACTGAGGGAGTTGTGCATTTTCTGATGTGCCAATTGGAGGGGGGAGAAGGGCAGCTTGGCTGTTGCAAGCATTATGCATCATGTACATTCTTGCCCTCACCTCCTCAGACTACATCCTCCATGGGGACCTCAACTTTCACCTGGAAAACAACAATGACAACACCACCACCACCCTACCGGACAACCTCGGACTCAAGCAATTGGTGGACACCCCCACCCACTACGCCGGCCACACACTTGACCCAATTTTTTCCACCAACAACCACATCTCCTTCAGCCACACAACCAGACTACACTGGACAGACTACAACTGCGTCCACTTCAGCTTCAGGAAAACCATGACCCACCACCACCCACCTCAGGCCCCCCGAAGATGCTGGGGCAAGATCACCAACGACCAGCTCACCACCTCCCTGAGCCAGAACCCCCGGCAACACAACAGACTCCAACGAAGCAGCCCGCAACCTCACACAGTGGCTCACCAACTGCGTCGATGCCCTTGCACCAATGAAGAATGCCCCCAGCTGACCAGGCAGCAACAAAACCTTGTGGTTCACCAACGACCTCAAAATCTCCAAGAAATCCTGCCGTACCCTCGAGAAAGCCTGGCAGCAGAAAACATGACAGCCCTCCAGAACGCCACCTGCAAACACCACCAACTGATCCGCACCACAAAAAAGGCGGCATTCAAGGAACGGCTGGATAACAACACCCACAACAGCAAGGAACTCTTCAGCATCGTTAAAGAACTCCCCAACCCAAGAGCCAGCAACAACGACCTCACGCCCTCGCAGGACCTCTGCGACTCACTCGCCTCATTCTTACACGCAAGATCGCCAACATACAGAACAGCTTCGGCGCCCACACCACGCTCCCATCCACCGAACCAACACCCCCTACACCACCCTGCGCACCTGGACCCCCGTCAGCACTGAAGACACCACCCACATGATGAACACCATCCACTCCGGCTCCACAGCCGACCCCTGTCCACACCACATCTACAACAAAGCAGACTCCATCATCGCACCCCAATTCCGGAACATCATTAACTCCTCCTTCGCATCCGCCACCTTCCCAGAAAGCTGGAAACATGCGGAAATCAGCGCCCTCCTGAAGAAGCCCACTGCGGACCCCGCGGACCTCAAGAACTTCAGCCGCATCTTGCTCCTCCCGTTCCCCGCCAAAGTCATCGAGAAGATCGTCAACAAACAACTAACCGCCTTCCTTGAGACAAACGACTCCCTTGACCCTTCAAAGTCAGGTTTCCGAGCAAACCACAGCACTGGGACCGCCCTCATCGCAGCTACCGACGACATCAGGTCAATGCTCGACAATGGGGAAACGGCTGCCCTCATCCTCCTCGACCTCTCGGCCGCCTTCGACACGGTCTGCCACCGCACCCTAACTACACGCCTCCACCACACCGGTATCCAAGGAAAAGCCCTGGAATGGATCACCTCCTTCCTCGCCGACAGATCCCAGCGAGTCCGCCTTCCTCCCTTCCACTCAGCAGCCACCAAGATCATCTGCGGCGTCCCTCAAGACTCCTCGCTCAGCCCCACCCTCTTCAACATCTACATTAGCCTCCTCGCAGCCTTCGCACGCCAACACAACCTCAACATCATCTCCTACGCCAACGACACCCAGCTGATCCTCTCCCTCACCAACGATCCCGCCACTGCCAGAGCTAGCCTCCAGGAAGGAATGAAAGACGTCGCAGAATGGATGAAGCTCAGCCGTCTGAAGCTGTACTCGGACAAAACGGAAGTCCTCATCTTCGGACCATCCCCCTCCGCCTGGGACGACTCCTGGTGGCCCCCTGCTCTGGGCACTGCCCCCAAGCCCACGGACCACGCACGCAACCTGGGATTCATCCTGGACTCCTCCCTCACGATGACCAAGCAGGTCAACGCCGTCTCATCATCCTGCTTCAACACCCTGAGCATGCTCCGAAAGATCTTCCGGTGGATCCCCAGCGAAACCAGAAAAACGGTCACCCAGGCACTCGTCACCAGCCGACTAGACTACGGGAACGCCCTCTAAGCAGAAACCACAGCCAAACTACAGATAAGACTCCAGCGCATACAGAACGCCTCTGCACGACTCCTCCTGGACATCCCCCGCCACAGCCACATCTCCGCCCACCTAAGAGACCTGCACTGGCTCCCCGTCAGCAAGAGGATCACGTTCAGGTTTCTCACCCACGCACACAAAGCCCTCCACGACATGGGCCCCAAATACCTCAACAACCGCCTCACGATCTACACACCCACCCGCCAGCTCCGATCTGCCAGCCTCGCCCTCGCCACGGATTCGCAGAACCACCACCGGGGGAAGATCCTTCTCCTACCTAGCGGCCAAGACATGGAACTCCAATCCCCACCAACCTAAAAGCAAATCACAGACATGGTGGTCTGCTGACCACAGCAGGCTTCCATCCCTGTGATAACTTTGATTCCTAATGGGTCACAAATTGCCACCTACGCCATTAATATTCATGAGGTACATCTAATTGCAACCCACTAGGAATCGCTAATGAAACTCAAAAGAGTTTCATACATTAAAAAAAAAGCGATTTGTGTCTCTCCAGAATTCGCAATTAGGAAATCACCATTGATGACTTTCCTATATATAGCCTCTAGTCCGTTTTACGGAAGTCTAAAGCTTCCACTGGGGCTAAGTTGCAGGCTGTATCCAACGAAGTCCTCTCAAAGTGGAATAGCAGTTGGACAAGGCCTCATTGAAGCTGATGGTTTTGGTGGGAACTGATAGAGAAAATTCTAATTTCAAGGCAGCTGAAGTCCTTTTGTTGGGTTAATACTTTTCATGCCTTTATCCGGTCAAGATTTTTACCTTTGGACTTAGTCTCTTTTTTGAAGCACCAATTCCTCCAGCAGAGCAAGTCTGGAAGCTGTATCAGATGCAGTCCTATCAAAGTTTCACACCTCTGTTGTAAGCTACTGCTAATGCCCAGGATGTCTCTGAAGTCTTAACTTTTCAGACTTTCTAGAGTAGCTCCTCTTGGTTTCTTCCAATGCTCCCAGGACCTCAAGAACAGTGATAAGGGGCCAACGAAGGACACCAGAAATGTCCAGTCCCGATCTGGGTTATAAGAGCTGGATACAGCTATAAATGATTGGGCCAAACCCCATATGATTGAGAACCTATATCATATATGCCTACTTGAGAGTGTCAAATGCCTTTGTGATATCCACATATGTCAGTGCTAGGTCCTCCCTCCTATATTCTATTGTGTGCAGCACATGTGTCAACTGTCCCAGGTTCATAGCTGTACTGAGGCCTAGGATGACGCTTCACTGGTTGCGGTGCACCACAACCCTACCACTACAAAGCGGAGCTTGCCTGAGCCGAAGATGGCTGCCTAAGACGAGAGCTCCGCTGAGCCATCAATTAATTCATCAATTATCCTGCATCAGGGCGATCTATGCAGACTGTCTCCCCTCGGTCCGTGTGCTGTTAAGTGCCCTCCATGCTGCGATCAACTTTACAGGTGATCAAATGGCCTGCAACCAACGAAAGCAAGCAAGATCACAGTGCCCTGGACCTGCGTCAAGGGGCCTAGAGCGGAACTGAGAGATACGCACCACCTGGAACAGGATGAGCCATGCGTACGTGCCACGATCGGTGGGAAAAAGCTGCTGGGGGATTCCTGCTGTACCTGCGGCTGCAATCGCGAAGCGGTGTTTCTGACAAGACGGCTAATTGGGAGTGGATTTCAGCCTGCCCAGCATCCCGGATCGCAATAGGCCCAGGGTGCCACCGTAAGTACGGAGCTTCCCAAGAGAAAAAACAGCAGCTACAATTAAGGTGGAGCGGCCCTGGCATTGAGGATCCGGTGTGCTTGGGGGTCCGCGGACTCACCAACAGAGCCGAGGGCACACCACCCTGCGAGAGAGAGAACGTGGGCAGTGCCTGGCGCCTGCTCTTCTGCCCAGCGCTTCAGGAAGACGAAGTGCAGCTGCTGCAGAGCGGGCTGCAACGATCCACAGTGCGGTGCACCTGAGGGTGATGTGAGGCGCACTGCACGCTTCAAAACAACCAGCGAAATTGCACGTAGTTCTTCTGAGCTTCACGTACGCTGCTTGAGCCTAACCAGGTGAAGTGGCATTTGAGACCTAGTGCTTTGAGGTTGGGAATCTCTCGGATTGGATACTGTGGAGCTGGCACTAAGAAGACTTGCACTGCAGGCAGCAGAGGGCCGGATAGCGCTGCTGCCAGTGAGAATATTGATTTTAATGATCCCTGGCACTGACTGTGGATGGCGGAGGTGCAGATTACACTGAATGTGTTGCAGCAGGGAGTAGTCGCTGGGTTACTGTGCTCACCTAGCTAACGTGTGCAAATTTATACAACTGTATGGCCGTAACTGCTGGGGAACAGAGCAGCGCCCATACTGTGTTCCCATCGAAGTGGCAGTCTGGGAAAGTAAAGATACCCTCAAGAGACCAATAGTGGTGCTCCACATTGCGGTTTTGATCAGTGCAAATACCCACAATCGTTACTGGTATATCGCAACCAATATGGGTAAAGTGGATAAAGCACAGCCAAACATAACCTTCGAGCAGTAGAAGCCCAGGACAAAAGAGAGCACGCCCGAGGGGGGTCCCGGCGCGCAGGAGGATTCCTCTGGGCAGGTGAAAGGAGATATTTGCGTAATGCTTGCCGCCATGCAGGAAAGCCTGTCAGTTATTGATACCAAATTGGATTCCCTGTCCTATCGTATGGATAGAATGCCTGAGCGGATGGATAACGAAGTGGAGAGGCTGGACATGGATGAGCGCAGAGTTACCGAAGTAGGGGAGGCACAGTCAGAAATGGATACAGAACATAAGCGGATCGGGAAAGCATTGCAAACCTTGCAAGATAAGGCAGATGACCTAGAAGCATAGTTCCAAAGAAGCAACGTACGAATTACGGGCCTTCCAGAGTCCACTCAGGTTGGGATAATGGAGCTCTTTGTTGCAAAGCTCCTGGTCACCTTGCTGGGAAGCAAAACTTTGTATGCAATGTTCGTGGTAGAGAGAGCGCACTGCTCGCTGGGCCCGAGGCCTGCTCCTGGAGGTCCCCCGGGGCTTATCATTGCTAAGTTGATGAACTACAGGGATATGAATGCAGCGCTGAGGGCAGCGCACGAGAAATAGACACTGCAGTATGAGGGTTCTGCTATTTCACTCTACCCGGACTTCATAATCCCCGTGCAGGAGGCTCGCCGGCAGTTTGCACCACTCGAGCGTCAGCTTCAGGAACAAAAATTGGACTATGCCAGGTTGTACCCGGCGAGACGGCAAGTTAACTGACAGGTCAGATCGACGATTTTCACAGACCCCAAATCTCTACAGAAAGCCCTGAAAGAGTGGTTAAAAGAGCAGCAGCGCCGTACACAGCAGAACAACCAGGAGAGAGCGACCGGGGGCAGCCTTGATGACCAGGACTAGCATTTGAGGCAAGCATGCTCACAGCTAAGTTGGGCATCATTTAAATTGCAGTTGTAATGGACAGCAGATGCGGGGCAAGAACTACAGAGCCACTAAGATTTTCTACAGCGTCTTATAAGTTTGGATAGAATGCATGGAGCATACTGGGTTGAGACACCACTATAACTGGGAATTTTTGGGCAAGACTGGTACAGTTGTTTTAATACCTGATGCTCTAGATGTGCTGAATGACCGGCAGTAATAGGCATATAGCCTAATAAGGTTAAGTTACTATACAAGGCTGGCAACAACCGCCCACATGTGAGCACCACAACCAGAGACAGGCAAATTTTGTTGAAAGATTGACATTGTCATATGAGAATTCAGATATGATAATTGGGGATTGTTTGGGGAGATTCCGCCATGGCAGAGGTGGGGTATGCTTGGAGTGGGTGGGTGGGAGGCGAGGCTCAGAGACTATCGAATTATGAAGTTCTTTATAACGCAGTTCTTTGGCAAGATATACGTAGCTTTTATTGCAACTACATGTCCTGCCAACAATTACACAACCACCATGATGGCAACTAATGGTACACTTCACTCAGACGCAAATAGCAAGATTAGGGCCCTTACATGTAATGTGCAAGGCCTCAATGATTATAGGAAAGTAAGGAAAGTCATGGATTGTTTGTCGAGGCACAACATAGACATAGCTTTGCTATAGGAATCGCATTTGCCATTGACCAGCAGCATGCTCCAAAGCAGGGGACTGCTGGGAAATATACATGCAGCAGGCTTCACATCGCACGGGCGCAGGGTGGTTACTTGGGTGAAACCTAAATCTAAAATAAAACTGGGGCCACTTGTCACTGACCAGGAGAGTAGGTTTGCGATTTCACGATGCAAGGCGAAAGGTGCCAACCTGATACTGGTCAACATATATGGCCCTAACTATGACAAACTGAAATTTTATGAGTCACTGCTGAAAAGGATGCAGGAATACGGGGGAGGGAGGCAAATCAACTTTGGGGGGGGGGGGCGACTTTAACTGCGTGTTGAACCCACGGCAGGACAGGTCGGGAGGATTGTAACACCACATTACTGCGACGGCACGCACAATTGGGCATGCGATGACACAGTTAGACTTGGGTGATGTCTGGTGACTACACGAATAAGGGTGGGTTCACACACTACTCTGCTTTTCACGATCTACACTCTAGGATAGATTACTGGCTGGCGGCTAGGAAGATTTGCAATCGGGTTCATGAATATTCAGTGATTCCCCGCACTCTCAGACCACTCTCTGGTTTTGTTGGTGTTAGACACCGCACAGAAATAAATCCCCCTTTCACCTGGCGATTCCCACCATACTCACTATTGGATACAGTTTTTAAATCAGAGATGGCTGATGCTATAGACAACTTCTTTGCCTGCAATATTGGCTCTGTGGACGCTTTTACGGTAGTATGGGAAGCATTTAAAGTTTACATCTGCAGGAAAGCCATGTCCAAGCACTCCGGAGTCCTCCGGGTGCTCCGTAAGCAGCTATCGGAATGTGCCCTTAGAACAAAGGTTGCTAGATGGAGCCGATGATGCTGTCACGCAATGGAATTCCATACACTGTTAGAATAATATCACAATGCAGCGGATTTGGAGATCAAGCATTTAGGCAACTATGCGACGGCCCCCAAGTATGGGGATGGGGAGCACCTGGGCGCGGTCCTAGCCTCGCTCCTGAAGAAGCATATGGGGGCTACCGTAGTGACAGAGATTAGAGGTACTGACAGGGAAGACCCTCACGGATGAAACAGAGATTGCGGAACCGTTTAGACAATACTATTCGCCCCTCTATAGTTCACAGAGTGCAGGCACTGATGCTGACATTTTGGACTATGTGACGTACATTAAACTGCCCTGGCCAACAAACGAACACAGTGAGTATTTAATGGGCCCATTGGACCTGGAGGAAATAACCTCAGCACTGGCAGACATGAAAACTGGTAGCTCGCCAGGCGTTGACTGCCTTACAGTTAACTTTTATAAAGAATTCAAAGACCTGCTGGTCCCGCACCTTGCTATGTTATTGGAAGAGATGTACTGTGAAGGTATCATGCCATCCTCGATGAGAGAGGCGGTTATCGTAGCTATATTGAGGCCGGACAAGACTCCTGCTGACTGCTCATTGTATAGACCTTTATCACTATTGAATGTAGATAGCAAGATATACGCCAAGATTCTGGCGACTCGACTTGCTCCACTGGTCCAGATACTAGTGGCCCCAGAGCAAGCGGGATTTGTCCCCAGCAGAAACTTGACCTACAACCTAAGAACTGTGTTCGGGGCGATACAGCACACTAGACAAGATGTACAAGCTGTGGATGTGTTCCTTGACATGGAAAAGGCGTTTGACTCGGTCAAGCGGCCAATCATGAAGCAAGTCTTGATGAGACTGGGTCTGGGAAGCATCTTCCTGCAAATGATGGGGTCTTGTACAACTCACCTACTGCCAGAATCAAGATAGGCAACCTAGCTACTACTCCAATCCATATAACTAGAGGTACGCGACAGGGATGAGTTGGTGGCGGAGCAGCTGGCTTGCGCACTCTGAGAGTATCACAAGCAGAGAGGTATAAGATTTCCAGGTTATGAATTGATTGTATCTATGTATGCAGAAGACACGCTGCTTTATGCAAGAGACCCTGAACACAATCTGTCACCTACACTGAGGGAAGTGGTGAAGTTTGGCACGGTGACGGGACAAAATCTACAATGTTCCCCCTTACCTCGGCTACCAAGCCCTTTACACCTGATTACATGCTGCAGTGGACGACGGAGCCAGTGTGGTACCTAGGAGTCAGAATACATACGGACTCAGAAGTGGTGTTCAGAGAGAAGTAAGGGGCCGCAATCAGCAGACTGGAGGATGAGACTGAGAATTGGATCCGGCTTTCGTTATCGCTTGTGGGCAGGGTCTCCATTAGGAAAATGGTAATACTCCCCCGTTTCTGATTTCTTTTTGCCAATATCCCTATGGTTCTACCAACCGTCTTTTAAGGCACTCTCACATCGTTTCTGATAAAATTAGCTTGGGCGGGAAAACAAGCACGAATCAAGTGGGACATCCTTACTCTCGCTTACCGACAGGGGGGCCTAGGTGCCCCAGACCTCGACCTATATTATAGAGCACCGCAAAGCACTCACGTATACCACTGGATGCATGGTTTACCTGATACACCACATTTACAGATAGAGAAGATAATGGCGTCACCATTCCCTCTATCTGTGCTGCTGTTCCCTTCGCCGGACCGCAGGATTGGGATACTAGATTCTATTAACACGACTAGACATGCCTGGCAACACCTACTGAAATTGCAAGCTGGGGCGATAATGTATTCCCCGCTGACTCCGTTAGAATGGTGTAACTGGCTGCCCCCATGCAAAGATAAAGGGGTAACAGAAGCGCTAGGCTCTTTAGGCGTGCAGACAATAGGGGAGATGTTCGCTGAGGGCACAGCAAAGAAATGGGACGAGGTTAGGCCAACTGATCACATTGTCACAATGCTCCAAAAATTCCAGTTTTACAGAACTAGACATACCCTGACGGAAATCTTAGGCAGTGAACATGCAGAGCCACCTGAATTAGACTCTCTCACATATGTGATTAAAACAGATTCCCCGACCATAATTGTGTCTAACATCTACAAACTGTCAATGAGATATCGGGAAAACCTTTACACTAAGGCTCGACTTGCATGGCAAACTGACTTGAGCATAGACGACGCAACGTGGAGATACTGTTGTGAGAGCACAAAACCTATTTCCCTCAATTGTAGACACAGGCTGATTTATTTCAAGTTTTTGAATAGGGTTTAATATACGCCCGAGAGGCTATGGAGATAAGGGTTGCGGGACACAGCAGAATGTGACCACTGCGAGGAACATTTCGCAGGTTTGTTGAACTTAGCCTGGATATGCCCAAGAATAGCAAACTTCGGGGTCTTGGTATTTAAAGAACTGGGAAACATTATAGACATGAGACTCTCACCTGATCCCATGCTAGCTTTACGGGGGTTTTCCAAGTCTCTGCCGAAAGCGGTCAGGCGGCTTAGACATGGGACTGCTGATAGTCAGGCGCAGAGCTGCAATACGTTGGTCAAGGGGCCCGACCCCCACTATTACTGAATGGTCTAGGGCACAGCTTTCCAAACTTTTCATGTTGGTGACACACCCTTTTGTGAAAACATTTTCAGGGACACGGTAACGCGAGGAAGCGCAGCGAGCCTAACGGGCCCCAAATTCTACACACACCCACACCCCACCCCACACACAACCCCAGACACACCACCCCAGACACACACACACCCGACACACACACAACCCCCCCACACACAGCCCCACACACCCAACACACAACACACACCCCCACCCCCCCACACACACACATCCCACACACACATCCCACACACACATCCCACACACACCCATCCCACACACACACACCCCACACACCCAACACACACGCCACACACAGAGACTTGAGGGGCACTGTTAAAGGGTACTAGTGAGGTAATCAGTGGCGGAGGTGGCCTTTCACTTCACCTGTCTCCCTCCATCTGTCTCCCTCCGACTGTCTCCCTCCCTCCCTCCCTCTCTGTCTCAATCCCTCTCTGTCTCACTCCTTCTCTGTCTCCCTCCCTCTCTGTCTTCCTCCCCCTGTCTCCCTCCCTCTCCGACTCTCACCCTCCCTCCCTCTCTCTCTCACTCCCTCTCTGTCTCACTCCCTCTGTCTCCCTCTGTCTCCCTCCGTCTCACTCTCTCTCTCTCTCCCTCCGTCTCCCTCTGTCTCACTCTCTCTGTTTCACTCTGTCTCCCTCCCTGTCTGTCTCCCTCTGTCTCACTCTCTCTCTCCGCCTCCCTCCCCCTCTGTCTCCCTCCCTCTCTGTCTCAATCCCTCTGTCTCCCTCCCTCTCTGTCTCCCTCCCTCTCTGTCTCCCTCCCTCTCTGTCTCCCTCCCTCTCTGTCTCACTCCCTCTCTGCCTCACTCCCTCTCTGCCTCACTCCCTCTCCCTCTGACTGTCTCCCTCCATCTCACTCTCTCTCTCTCTCTCTCTCCCTCTCTCCCCCGTCTCCCTCTGTCTCACTCTCTCTGTTTCACTTTGTCTCCCTTCCTGTCTGTCTCTGTCTGTCTCACTCCCTCCCTGTCTGTCTTCTCCCTGTCTGTCTCCCTCTGTCTCACTCCCTCCCTCTGTCACCCTCCCTCTGTCTCACTCCATCTGTCTCACTCCCTTTCCCTCTGACTGTCTCCCTCCGTCTCACTCTCTCTCTCTCCCTCTTTCTCACTCTCTCTGTCTCCCTCCCTGTCTGTCTCCCCCTGTCTCACACTCTCTCTCTGTCTTCCTCCCTCTCTGTCTCACTCCCTCCCTCTCTGTCTCACTCCCTCCCTCTCTGTCTCACTCCCTCCCTCTCTGCCTCACTCCCTCCCTCTCTGTCTCCCTCCCTGTCTGTCTCCCTGTCTCACTCCCTCTGTCTCACTCCTCCCTCTGTCTCACTCTCTCTGTCTCCCTCCCTGTCTGTCTCCCACTGTCTTACACTCTCTCGCTGTCTTCCTCCCTCTCTGTCTCACTCCCTCCCTCTATGTCTCCCTCCCTCCCTCTCTGTCTCACTCCCTCCCTCTCTGTCTCACTCCCTGTCTGTCTCCCTCTGTCTCACTCCCTCCCTCTGTCTCACTCCCTCCCTCTGTCTCACTCCCTCTCTGTCTCACTCCCTCTCTGTCTCACTCCCTTTCCCTCTGACTGTCTCCCTCCGTCTCACTCTCTCTCTCTCCCTCCGTCTCACTCTCTCTGTCTCCCTCCCTGTCTGTCTCCCTCTGTCTCACACTCTCTCTCTGTCTCACTCCCTCTCTGTCTCACTCCCTCCCTCTCTGTCTCATGACCTCCCTCTCCCCCGACCAACATATTCTGTGGGTTCCATAAGGGTCTGTGACAAAGAGGAAAATATGTTCCTTTCATTCTTAAATCGTTTTAATATTTTCCTGTATTGGAGGTGCCCAGGTGCGCAGGGCCCCTCCCCACTCCCTCCCCCGCACTACTCCATGCCCATGGCTCACAGGGGCATTCTACATTGAACTGAATGGTTTTTGTTTTCAGGTTACAAGCTGCAGCGTGCAGAATGATGTAAATGAGAAAGCTTCTACATAGCTGCCAAGGTTTCAGATTGCTTATGTGTGACATGTTCAAAATGTCATTGTACTTATGAGTGACATTCAGCAACCATGAGTGACATTTTCTCGCAAGCAAAATCAAGTAATGAAGACAAAGGAAACATATATATGTCAGAAATTACATCCATTTGAGGACTGAGAAAGTCTTTTAGAACATCTTAAAACTGCTGCAAAACACCATAAATGCAAGTGCATTAACTTCGCAGGAGGTCCTCGTTGTGATAAATGGATGCCAAATTGCCAGTTTAAGAAAAACAGCTTGCGAAGAGGTACACCACAGCTGCAGACTCTGGACCCCAATTCTCCTCATCAGCTCTGTGTAAAAGAAACAGTGCTAGGTGCTTGGCTAGGAGGGGAAATCAAAAACACCTGGAACACCTCCCCCCCCCCCCCCCCCGCCACACACACAGGCTGCACATGTGCTGAGACGAGTAAAATATTGATGTTCTTGTCAGCAAATTAATCTGACCGGTGTAATCTGGGCAGACTGGAGAGGCTGGGGACCGGGTGTAGTAAGTGGAGAGAGCCATATGATTTCTCTCCCCCATGCTGGTAAACGTCCTGCTCTAGTCTGTGCCTGCTGGCGTCCGATCTAATGGGTAAGCCTGTGTCCACCCTGGGGCCATCCGTTTGCCGGGCACCGCCTGAGCTTCTGGAACCAACTATCCTTCACCTCAAAATCAGCGCACGTTACAGTGACCAACCAGCTTAAGGGCCATTACCTTCAGATGCAGTGTTGTGCGGAGGCCAAGGGGAGGGGGCGGCGTGAAGTTGTTTAGTAAAATATATTTTGCAGGCTAAGATGCGGTGCTGTTGGGACTGTGAACCTTCCGCCCTCCCAGAACCACTTTATCCATCTCTTAACCCACACGGGGAAACTGGGGAACTGAAAGCACGTAAAAGCGGCAATGGGGCTAAACTTGCGGTGACTGCTGCATGTGCTGCCTTTTACCTTCTGTCTCCACATCGCAGCCCATCGCTTGCAAGGCAGCAGCCAGGCTCTTCAGGTCACGAGCCACTGACCACCACGGGCGGCAATCATTTCGGTGTGCCACCCTAAGTTCAGGCTGCCCAGTCTAATCAGGACACGAACATAGTGCATACTAGCGGACGCTGAACAAGAGGGTCAGTCACTGACTCTGTGACTGCCACTCTCCCAGGCTCGGCAAGAATTCAATTTGCCTCGGGCAGAAGCCATAATTACAGGCATAACGCTGGCAAGCCGGTCCGAGCAGCAGGCAGCGCTGCGAGGCCAGCGCACGAGTCCCTTAAATCAGGAGCCTCCTGCCTTTTTCACAAACTTCCCGCTCTGTCAGCAGGACCCCCCCCCCCCGTCATGTGTGGCAGCCGGGTACCGCTCACAGCCGCACCCGACCACTTCACAGGTCGTTAAAGACCTTGTGCATGTTAATGGGGCTTTGTTGTTGCTTCGCCCCTTCTAAGAGCCCCTGCAGCTCGACTGCCGATGCGACACACCTACATATGGGTCGCGACACAGTAATGTGTCGCGACACATAGTTTGGAAAGCAATGGTCTAGGGACATGATGTACTGCAGCACACCGACTGAGTGCTATAGCGAAGTTCTCCCCTCGCGCAGTCACCCCAAACATTTCTGGGCATAGTACATGACATACCTAGCGACTATGGATGATGAGATTGAAAGCGAGGACACTTCTGCACAAGGGGAAGAAGGTACTGTTACTACAGGGTAAGGGTGGCGGTGAAATGTTACTAGCCAGCAACACGAAGGTCAGACGGGTTGTTTGCCAGTAACTACTGAGAGAGCGAGTGGAGGAGGAGAAAGGTGGTTGTAATCCATGACAAGCTATGAGCAAGGTAGAACTGAAGGCTACTTTATGATGTGAACATTGGATGTTCTAGTGGAAAGTAGAAAATGCAGGACTTAAGCTAGCTTGACAGACTGTAATATTGTATTCTGTGCTTGACTATTGCCAATTCTGCCAAATGTACCAAATGGAATTAAGTCTTGTTGTTATTAAGAAAAAGTTAATAAAGTTTTTTTTTAAAACACCACTACACGCAATCTCTCAGCCAGGAGTTTACAAATTACTTTGGCATCTGTCTTAATCATGGTCAGGGATATATAATGGGAGGAATAAGCTGTGTCTCCTCCAAGCTATTGCACCACCTAGGCCATCCCCTCATGAATTGTGAAAGGAAGTTTCCCATTTTGCCTTCCCTCTTCAATATCTCCGGTACAAAAGGGGGTGGTGATGGACGGAGCATCTGAATCAATCAAACACTCACACCCAGTCAAAAGATCTGGGTTTAATCCATCACTGTTCTTTAGCCCACTCTGCCACCCCAGTTCAGACATGGCTATATGCAAATCAGTCTGACCCTGTGCCTCATGGGAACAGTCCAGCCCGAACTGCCAAGCCATGTCTTCCCTGGACCGGAAACATGCTTCTGAGTACCGGTTTCTGGCATTCCAGCCGTCTTCAGCCTGGCTTGCTTGAATCCAGTGGCAAAGTGAGCAAGGGACTCAAGTCTGAGCATACCCTGCCACACTTAGCCTGCTGGCCAGAATGATTTCCGAATCATATATCCCCAAACCTTTCAAAAAATGCTGCAAAAATCTTCAAACATAGATACTTAAAACCCAGCCAGAAACCCCATCAGACCCCTTCTTCTCCATCAATAAGGGTGTTACTATAAATTATCTCATCTTCTACACTAAACAGCACGCTAACTGGCGGAAGGCCATTTACTCTCTTCTCAAGATCTCAACTTGCCTTAAAACTCCTCATGGTCTCAGAGTTATAGTTGCACCCTCCTCAGCCTATAGAGCTGATGCCACAATCTCACTTTACAAAAACGGAACCATCCTTATCCAAGGCTCTGACCACAATCTAATGGTGTTTGACAACTTTTTCTTCACCATCATGAAGTCAGTCGCCAACTTCAGTGGCGCCACCCTTGGAGGGGCGGCACCTCAATGGTTCCCAAGAACGTGGAAATTCTATCTCCCACCTCTCCACCACCAACCGCTAACCATACATCTGTTCATAAGGG
Organism: Lissotriton vulgaris; assembly: GCF_964263255.1. Classification (NCBI taxonomy): domain Eukaryota; kingdom Metazoa; phylum Chordata; class Amphibia; order Caudata; family Salamandridae; genus Lissotriton; species Lissotriton vulgaris. Next base: position 1,964,690,653 of record NC_141687.1, read on the forward strand.
CCCCCCTCTAGCGACCTCTATTGGGAATAACAATTCCACTGCATTGCCTGTTGTGAATGAGCGGCGACAGCACAGTCATCACAAGAGTCAACATGCTTATCCCTCCTCACGGTTAGCTGAATCTAACTCCCCAAGCTCCACTGCTCAGAACGCTGCACGGAATCTCCCCAGGATCCTTTCCCCCAGCCCATCCATCAATCGTGACCTGGTCTGACAGGCGGGCAAGTGTCACCAGCTGTCCGTCCTCTCCTCCCCTATCCTACAAATCCCTCCAAACACGCAGTTCCATTTCCTAGAATCCCCTGCCCCAGGGCCCACTCACTAGCCACCTGCCCTACTTTTCCCTTCCCCCACTAGCTAACCTCCAACGCAGGGTCCCCCGGACCTAGCCTCACATCCCCATTTACACACTTCATTGGAAGCCCAACTTAACGAGATTGCACTCTGACCACAACAACTTAAGCAGATGTTCGTAGCCTATCACACATCACTGAGGATCTGATAGTTAATTCCAGACTAAGCCGCTCCATTATGATCAATCTCCAGCTAAGCTCGCTCCCAGACTGCAGTTGTATCTGGTTCCCTGCCCCTCCCTATCCTAGGCGAACCCCATCCCACACCACCCACACACCTCATAGGTGGGCCTCTGCTCCACACCCTAATGACTCCTCTCGCCCCTCTAGATGTAGAACCTCCCTGTCTGATAGTGATATTCATTCTCTCCTACTTTCATATGATCTGGCACTTCCCTCCACCCCATCAAACCTGCATCTAATTGAATCAATCCCCACTGACCCACTCAAGGAATCTAGGACAAACACCAGAACGTTAAATGAGAACAACCTCATGATAGTCACCACCACTCTACCTCCACCAACGGACACCCAGGTTAGTCTCAAATGTGTGCTCCTAAAGTGCAGATCGGCTGTTAAACACGTTGCGGATATTGTCGATCTCATTCTTGTCCTGGATCTTGACCTTGTAATGTTGACGGAAACCTGGGTAAAGGACGCAGCCGCTCCCATCTTGGACCTTTTAATGCCTCCCAACTTTGACATCATTAGGTTGAACAGAACTAGTGGTCAAGGGGGAGGCATCGAATGCTTACATCAGTAGTGATCTAACAGTGAAAGTCATTCATGCCGACCTCCTGCCATCTTGTGAATACCTTGATGTGACTGGAGGCAACAATCATTCATGCAAACTGCACACAATCTACCACCCCCCTTGTGACAACATTCCCTTCACAGAACAGATCATGGACATTATTCCGGCCAACGTGGATTTCCAGGGCACTCAGGTCTTTCTGGGAGAATTCAACCTCCACTGGAATGATGTAAACAATGTGATGGTCAATAGCCTTAAATCCTTCCTTCTTGAGCGTAACCTTATCCAAATATGGCCCTACGCATATCAAAGGAGCCACTTTAGATCTTGTCATTGGTAAGCCCAACTCTTTTCTCTTGGAGTCAATCCTCCCATGTGATTGGACAGACCACTATTGCATCACCTTCCTCGACCTTGAATCGGTAAGAGCAAGCAGATCCCAACTTAAGAACCCAAAACAGTTCAAAAGATGTTTATGGAAAATCGAATCTCAAGACCTGACAGCACTCTGGGATAACATCTTGACCACCTCCGCCACCCCCCATGAACATGTCGATGTCCATGAACTTACGGCCCACTATAATCACGCAATGCTTAATGTACTTGACTCTTAAAAGAGTGTCCTCTAAACTCTCCAAACCATGGTTCAACAATAGTATTAATGCTGAAAAAAGACTTGCAGAAAGGAAGTGGCTATCGTAACTCTCCCTTGAACATCTTTGTCACTTGAGATCCTTGCGAAGCATATACAATAAAAACATCAGATGCTCGAAGACCACCTTCTTCAGAACTCAACTAGATCAAGCAAAAAAAGTCCAAAAAAACTGTTTGAACTCATCCAGTCCCAAGTTAACAATCATCCTAAACTCTCGGCCCGATACAGTTATAAATTGCATGCATGGCTCACAAAGCCATCCACTTTAAGACCCCACTGTACCTCACGTAGAAACTGGAGCTCTCCTGTGGTTCTAGAGCCTCCAGAACCACCAGTACCCTTTTGCTTAAACCACTAAAATTCAAGTAAAAAAAGACCTATAACCGAGCCTTCTCAGGGATGGCTCTGAGGATCTGGAACTCCCTTCCCCCTGAAGTCAGGGTGAACACTTCCACTGTCTTCTTCAAAAAAAGAAGTCTAAGGGTACCTGATTAAGACATTTCTGCCTTAGCCTGGCCCCTTCATCTGATTCCGGGTCCATAACAGTTGCTTTGGCCCAGCCACCTGGTTCAGGAATATGTCGGACAATTCCAGACTGTGATGTTGGCGCTTTGTTGATTCTGTTGTGTTTGCTTTTCCCGCACAAGAATGTTGGACAATTTTAGACGTTGAATTTGTCGCCTTGTTTATTCTGTTTTGTTTGCTTATACCCTTTGTGATGCATAATCTGTAAAGCGCTCTGATACCCTTGGAGGTCATGTTGGCGCTGTATGAAAATTTCAAAATAAATTTTTCATTTGGCTTATTCCTAATTGGCACATTTAACTTGCCTTTTAGTCCCTAGCATATATATTAGAAAGTGCACCACGGTTCTGAAAGTTAAATGCCACTTGCAGCCCACAAGGTAGAGTGCATGGTATTTAAATGTAGAACATGTAGAAAGTTAACGTGATCACGTCTTTACAGTGACTAGCACCCAAAAGTTATTTTCACTTTAAGAAGGCTCTGGCTGGCAACATACAAACAATGGGAAGTAGGATTAAATATTACTTCTGCTATCTATGGATTGACATCAGCTAGAAATATAATAAAACCTCTTTTATCAATATTCATTACAAGCCCGAATTAACAATGACGTGGATTTTTAATACATGTTAAGGAATAGTAACTTTTGGAAAGTTACCTTTTTCCTTCCTGCAGCTCCTGGAGGCTAATCTCCATTATATCTTCAGCAGCAGCCCAATGGGTGATTAGCCCTGATGAGGAATGTAAATTGCTTGAAGACCAGAGACAATTGCTCGATTGAGGGGATATGTTTTCTTTTCCTCTAGGAGGAAACCAATCGGACTGAATTCAGGAACTTGCTTTACTTCAAAGGGGCCTCCCCAGTCACAAGCAAATGTTATGCAACATCTTGAATGTCTCAAGAGTGTGTCCTCCGAGTCATGCAGGCACTAATATCAGCTGTGGGAAGGCTGCTCACAGAACTGGTTTGAAGTGACAACAGAGAAGGAGACAGCTCATCACCCCGGCAATACTATTGGGTGGCAGAGAAGTTCCCCTTGAGGGGAGAAGGGTTTCCCTCTCTTACATTTTGGAAGTGTGGGGCACTGTGAGATTATGTGCAGTAGGACAAACAGAAACTGCTGGATAGTGGGTGGGATAACCCCTGGGAACGTTGACCCCATCTGGTTAGGGAGGGGGCATAAATGTGGCATCTCAAAGTAACCTCTAGTGAACACTGTCATGACTTGAGAAATTACAGAATACCTGGCCTTGCTATCTGTAACCTAAGAGGAGCCCTGAACGGCTGTATCTGCTCCCTCTTGTTCTCCCTCTCCCTCCAAAGTTCTTTTCCCGAGGTCCTGGGACCCTTGACTGTGTCTAACTATACTTCTCCTACCATGAATAAAAACTTGGGACATTTTAATAATAATAATAATAATAGGGGCATTTGTAGAGCGCTGAGTTACGCGCACCGGCGTGTCCCCGCGCTGACAGTGAGAAAAACATAAGACCGGGAAAACAGTGCTGGCAGATCAGGATTATCTAGAAAAGAGGTGAGTTTTTAGCTTAGCTCGGAACTTCATTTCCACTGGCTCCAGGCGAAGGTCCACTGGGAGTTTGTTCCAGTAGTTGGGGGCCAGGTGCCTGAAGGACCTACCTCCCATACGGGCTTTCTTTATCCTGGGAGTCCTCAGTAGTCCTCCTCCCGCAGATCTGAGCACTCTAGATGGTTCATAGGCTTCGATCAGTTTCTGCAGAGGTCGGGGCGCCCTATCCTGCAGAATCCGATGACATGTGCAGAGGGCTTTGTACACAACTCTGCTCTTTACTGGAAGCCAGTGTAATTTTTGGAGTGCCAGCTTCGAGGGCGCCCTTCTGGGCAGCCTAAGAATCAGGCGTGCCGCCGCGTTCTGCAGCACCTGAAGGCGTGCCACACTTTTAATCGGTGCCCCAAGGTACAGCAGGTTCCCATAGTCTAGCCTTGCGGTCACCAGGGCATGCACCAAGGTTTGGCGGGCTTCCACTGGCAGAAGGTCGAGAACTTTCCTTAGCCTCTTCAGGACCCCAAAGCAAACTCCTACCACCCGATTGATCTGAGGCCCGAAGGTCAGAGCCGCATCGAACCAGACGCCCAGGTTTTTGGCCTCCTGACAAGGGGCAGGAGTTGGTCCAAGACAGGATGGCCACCAGGCTGACGACCAGGCTGACTGGGCCCTCCCTACCACCAGCACCTCTGTCTTGCTGCCGTTTAGCTTCAAACAATTCTTGGCCATCCAATCGGCAAGATCTTTCATGCACGATTGGAAGCCATCTGCAGCAAGACAGGGCGCGTGCGACAGGGAGATGACCAGCTGCGTGTCGTCAGCGTAGGTTACCAATTGGAGGCCATGGCTCTCCACTATCGATGCGACAGGTGCCACATACAAGTTGAAAAGGGTCGGGCTCAGGGACGAGCCCTGAGGCACGCCCTGGCCCAAAGGTACCCCTTTAGAGTAATGGTCCCCCTGCCTCACTTGAAAGCTCCTTCCTGTAAGGAAGGACTGGATCCACCTCAGCGCGGTACCGGCGATACCACCTTTGCTCAGACACTGCAGCAAGGTGGAATGTGCTACAGTGTCGAACGCCGCGCTGAGGTCAAGCAGGATCAAGGCCATGGTTTGCCCCTCGTCTACGCCCTGTCTCAAATGTTCGGTTGCCATGAGAAGGGCGGACTCTGTGGAATGACGCGGCCTGAAACCAAACTGCGTGTCATGGAGCAAACCCACCTCCTCTACATGCTTCATGATTTGGGTGTTCACTACCTTCTCAGCCACTTTGGACAAAAACGGTAGGAGTGAGATGGGCCTCAGATTTTCCAACACCTCAAAACCAATGTGAGACTTCTTTCGAAGGGGGAGTACCACCGCCTGTTTCCACCCCTCAGGAAGCATGCCCGATTTAAAGGAGATATCCAAGACGTGCCTAATGTAAGGCTCCAGGACACTCAGGCTGTCCCCCAACCGCTTAGGAGACACCGGGTCCATAGGGGAGCCAGATTTTACCGAGAGGCACGTCCTGACCAGTTCCTCAGGGGGTGGCGTGATGAAATTTGTGAGAGATCCCAGAATCTCCATCCCCACTGCCGTGGTTTCAAACTCAGCCCCCGTGGGAGGCGGATTGGGGAAGGTCGAGTAGATTTTCTCGACTTTGGTGGAAAAATAGTTGGCGATGCGGTCACATGTTTCAACCGAACAGCTCTTCGGGTCAGCGGACGAGTCGATTGTAGTCAGTGACTTGTAGATACAGAAGAGCTCTTTAGCAGAGTTTTTTGCCCCTAGAATTTTCCCTGCATAAAAGGCAGCCTTCGACTTTTTGATCAGTCTGTGATGCAGCCGCCTCTTCGCCAAGAACGATTCCCTGGCATTAGCATCATAAGATACCCTCCAGGCTCGTTCAGCACGCTTACACTCAGCCTTTGTCCGCCGCAGCTCTCCGTTAAACCAGGGAGCAGATCTTTCCTTGCGGCCGCCCTCAGATGTACGGCAGAGTGGCGCTGTCTGATCTAGCGCCTCGGTAATGCGCCTATTCAGGTTGAACACAGCCGATTCAATGTCCGCACCTCCAGGCTGACCTTCCCTTGTCAGTGCTAGATTAAAATCCTCTAAGGAGAATTTGGCCCACTTCCTACGGGAATAGTTCAGGGGTGCCTGACTACACTTTATTGGTTTTATATTATTTATCGAGAATGCCACCAGAGAGTGATCTGTCCAGGGAATCGGCTCAATTGTAGAGACTTGCACCCCTCCCCAGTTAGCAAACACCGGATCCAGTAAATGTCCTTGGCGGTGCGTGGGACGAGAGAGCTTGAGTTCAAGCTGAAGTGCTTGGATGTCCCTACAAAACTGCTCCGCTCCTTTGTCCTCTGGGCTGTTAAGGTGGAGATTCAAATCTCCCAGTAGAAGAAATTTGTCCCTGCGTAGCGTTGCCTCGGTAAGACTCTCTACCAGGCTCTCTCTAAACTTGGTGCAAGGCCCAGGAGGTCGGTAGACCAAATAGCCTTTAATCACCGTCCCCCCATGAGTATGTACGGTAAAAGTGCCTGCCTCACTCTCTGCAACCGGGGTGGGCTCCAGTGTGCATTCAAGATTTTTCTTAAAAAGGATCGCTATTCCTCCTCCCTTCCCCACAGGCCTGTCCTGCCTGACCATGGAATAATTCTCAGGCATGGCCTCGATGATATCAGAGTCGGAAAACTGATCTAACCACGTTTCCGTGAGGAACAGAAGATCAAACTTTCTCTCTGTGAGCAGCTCGAAAATATCGAGTCTGTGCTTACACAGCGACCTCACATTGAGAAGTCCGCATAGTAGCGCGGCACACTCCTCGATGGTATCCGGCCCGGTAGTGAAACGATACCGGCATTGGCCACACTCCTTATCCTCACCTGACATACCATGCAAGCAGGGGCATGGAATCACCGGCCGTAGGCTGAGGAGCTGCTCCCTGTCCCAGCAGATTTTACCAACCGGACCAGGGGTTCCAGCCCCAGCCCGCTGTCGGCCGCGGACGGGCGCAGACGGGCTCGACTTTGGCGACACTTCGGCGCGCCTTCGTCGCGCCCGCTGCGCTCGTCCGCTGCGCTTCCGAATGGACATCCTCCTTTTGAATCCCTCAGCCCGTCTGCCTAACAACCACTAGACCGCTGACCGGTCACTCACAGGCGGAAGCGGAAGCGGAAGTGACTGTCTCTCACCTCCACGCCCTCCGCTCAATGGTGCTAGCCACCCTGTCGGACCGAGGCGTGGAGGAGGGAAGACAAGACAGTCACCCCAAATGCGTCCGGTGAGTCGGGTAATACGGGGGGGATGCGGGGGGGTTAACGGATCAACAGCCCACTAGGACTTGACCCCGGCGGAATCACCGCCACGAATGCCACCGAAAAACAAACAGGGAATTAAATTAAAAATATTGCAGTACAACACAGTCCGTAGTTAAAAACCCAGCGCGACCGCTGATTAAAACCCAGTACCTGCGCGCAAAGCAGCTGTAAGCCCTGCCACTGCTTACTCACCGCCACTCGCCCCACGTCTCTGGATCCCTTTTGAATCCCTCAGCCCGTCTGCCTAACAACCATTAGACTCCCAGACCTCCGAAGGACCAGGACAAACCACCCTCGCCTATCTGACCAAGGCACAACCATGCTGGAGTCAGAAATCAGATTTTTCCTGCCCAGAGCTTCTCCGCAGTAGCAAATCAGATTAAGGGAACATTCAGCAAATGATATCTGGCCTTGTTGATACTCAACATCGGATAGAGCCGCAGCCTTGTCTCGCTTAAGGATTCAGTGATCCGAAAAATAGACAGTAAAAATCTTGACCATGCAAAAGCACCAGAAGTATCTGATCAGTGAGAGGGCATCTATACGCACGAAATTTTAATTTCTCCCAATTAGAGCTTTTCCAGCTAAAACCAATGGCTTCCGCAGCAACTCATTCAATGCCTATTCAACTTTGTGAAAACTTCAGTTACAGCCTGCTGAAGGAATTTGACATCAGGATAAAAAGACTAAGTCCAGAAGCAAAATCTCTGTCCAGGCCAAACCTGGTTGATGTATCCAATCAGGGCACCATTGCAGTGAGCTTCAAATAATGCCTAGGTCACCATCTGCCATGAGCATTGAGAACCATTGGCACTTTATGCTTTTTGGTGCTATTTTTAGTAAAAACTTAAAAAATTCATATCTCCAGTTCCACTTATTGGATTTTTGTCGTTTGGTGTCACTCTACTTATTAAATTTTACTCCATTTTAAAAAAAATCAATTTAGTATTTTCATTGTTTGGTGTTTTGGACTTTTTGTACTGTTTTGGTACTGCATATACACTTTACACATTGCTCTGAGTCAAGCTTGTCCGCTCAGTGCCCTATCGAACAGTGTATTGAGTTTCAGTTAACTTAGTGACTTTGAGGGCTCACCATGACAAGAAATGTGATTATTCATTGAGGTGGACAGTTGCCCTCCCAAAATATTATTCTAATTCCTTACAGATTACACACTACAGTCAATTGATAAGATCATTGCTGAGTCAATTCCATAACATCCATCTCTCTTTAATGGAGCAGAGATCTAACTTAGATGAGGGCAGAGGGGAATAAAGCCTCATAAAGGTGCTCAATGACAAAGTCCTTAAGTCACTTTTTTTCTGCTTACCAGTACACTACACCATCAATGTCACCCTTAGTCACACTACAGGAAGTATGTAATGACTTCTGACACTCTCTGTGAGTACCTATGATCTCCACAATTAAACAAATGTTTTGGTTAATCAATCAATCAATCGTGTCATTTGTAAAGCGCACTACATACCCGTGAGGGTCTCAAGGCACTGGTGGGGGGGGAGGAGGGGTGCTGCTACAGCTCGAAGAGCCAGGTCTTGAGGAGTCTTCTGAAGGCCAGCAGGTCTTAGGTGGCCGTAGGTGGGTGGGGAGGGTGTTCCAGGTCTTGGTGTTCATAACCCAAATCCATCACAACATTGACAAAATGTATTGTCCATCTAACTACAAAAAGAAGCTACCATGAATGAGTTTCTGATTCCCATGGGACATCTCAAACCCTAACCTGGGGTAAGATTGTGAGCTAGACTCACAGTATTCGTTTTCATGTGCACCACGTTTGCAGTGACACGTGTGTTCACATCCACATGCATAATAATGTTTATTTGCATAGCGTCTGTCTGATTCTTCTCCTTTTGGCACTTTGTTAACCTTTGCTTTACAGGTTTCAAGTTCTTTCAGTTGAGTTTGACAAAGCTCAACCTACCTGGTGGATACATCTTAGTCTTTAGAGACTACATAGGAGCCCTTACATCTCGTCCTGATGAATGCCATGGACTCTCCTGGCCACTTGGCAGAAACATGTTGACGACATTAATGGGGATGGGGTACTAAACCTCCAGGTCCCCAAACCCTAGTTTTTAATATTAAGCAAACACCCTACTAATAAATTACATTTTGAGTTTGCATTAATTTTTAAATCACTCACTTCTCCCACGGGCCCCTCCTCTTAACTTTTAGAAGTGCCTCCCTGTCTCCAGGTGAAGGCCCGCTCGCTATCAAACGCGCTTTTTAGAGAGCGAGGACTGCAGATGATGAAGCAGGATACCTGGTGGTGTGAGGACAGTCCTTCAAATTTTTTGATATGGCCAGCACCACACAGGAGAAGGTGTAGTTCACCTTTTTCCACCTTAGAATCAGACACTCATTCAGGGTAGCTTCTTTGTGTGTGTACTTGGAGGCTAGCTCACCCTGAATACCCTGTAGCCTCTTGTCCCTCTCCTAGCAATTACTAGGGTTTACTGTGTGTATACATCTATTAACTACAACAATGCTGGCAGGTAAAATCAAAAGGATCACAGTTTCTATACTTTATAAAAATGCAAATCTATATTCGTATGTTGATCCCTTTGTTATATCAGAGCTCTGGATTACAGTCTTCAGCTGTAGGTAACGGTTTTGGTCTTAGGTACAGTCATATCATTAACAATGAAAACGTAGTTAAGTTTAATATGGCCTTTTCAAAGTTACTAACGCAAATGATATTAAAATAGAAACACTATGGGGGTACAACATAGGCCAGCATTGCTTAAAGCGCCAGGACTGTCAGGTAGAGCTGGGGCTTAATGCTGCAATGCACTCTTATGGATGCATTATTTAATTATGACTTCTATACAATAAAAGAAACAATAACTGAAAGTAGAAACCTCACTTGTGAAGAACCATATGAATACAATTGATATTCTTTTTCATATAAAAATCATGTACTTAATTTTAGACCTGTGACTCGTAACTGTGGTGTACTAAATGTGCTTTGTTCTTAATGGTTTCATTCAAACTGTTATTTTGAGGGGAAAAAACATTTTTTTAAAGTCTGAAACATTCTTACCCATTCATCATCCTCTGCCCCATCTCCTTGCCCTCGGGGCTGCTCAACAACACTTGCTTGACCTTTCGTAGCCATGATATTGTCAGTCCAGGAAGCACCTGTCTGTTGGTCACCAGCAAAATTACACTTGGTCACTGTCCCAGAATTGAGTATGGAGAAAGAGGCTTGAAAGAAAACAAAACAAAACAGATAGTTTGACCTCCAAGAATGATTAAATACACTTTCAAAGTATTGCTCATAATGATGACATGTATGAATCATAAAAACACTAGCCTTCCTCCCCTTACCTAGACACTCTGTCTTCCCTCTCTCTTTCTCGAAGTTCTTTAGGATTTAGGTTAGCGGATATGCCACTGGTAAATGTAGCTGTAATACTGCAGGCTATTAGAAGTATGGTCTCTGCCTTATTCTCAACTTTTTGCTGCTGACCACCGACTGCTGCATTACACCGATTTCTCAAGAGAAATTAGATGGCAATTCAGGGTCTTTATTCTCAAGTATTTAGAACATTGTAGTAGTGCTACATACAAAGTAGGAGAATGTTGAACCATATTGAGGCCACACAGTTCCATTCCTTAATCTGTTATGGGTTCCCCACTACCCTGTTGAATAGAACAACCAAATGCTCTCAGATTCATATTATCTGGGTTTCACCCATTTTTTCCCCAAAACATCCCCATTTGCTGGATGAAAAAAGAAAGGAAAATGCTACTTACCCAATATGCATCTGTTCTTAGCATATAGAGCGGTAGAATCATATGCTTTAGCATAGATCGTCATCTAGTCTTGGGGCCGGATGTTTGCACTTTGTTTTTAGGTCTCGCCTGTCGATGCGCATGCGCATTGAGCTTGCGAGTCTATGGTGGCTTATCCACTCTTTATCCCCAACTTGCAAGGAATCGTGGCGATTCCTTGCAGTGCACGAGAAATTTAAGCTCAATGCGCATGCGCATTGAGCTTAAATGCGCGTGCACATGCCCCCAGCCGCCTGCCTTGCCTACTCTCTCACACAGCCTCCCCCAGCTCCACCCCCTCACTTCTTGATTGCACGGCCGCTAGGCCGTGCCTCCTCTACTCTCCTCCTCCTACTCTCCTCCCCGTCTGTTCCCGCACTCCTCCCACACCCCCGCTCCGCCCCCTCCCCTGCCTGCCATGTCGCGTTCAAAACTTTTACTTCATGCATAATCACGTAATAGTGTAAGAATTACAGAAACAGCTGGCCTGTCACAAGCAGAAAATCTATTTGCGTTTCAGGACTTTGAGCACACGTTTTGCTGGGCGATTTGTTTGAATTTGCATTTTTGTATAGTCTCTTATTGCCGTCCTTCGGGGTACATTATCAGATCTTACTACCTGCTACAAAAGTAAAGAAGCAAACAAAACATGCACTGGAGAGGCTAGAAAAACAAGTACCGACTCAATGACCTCTCCACTTAATAACGTAACCCGAAATGCAATAAAGTGTTTTATATCTTCACCAGACTTGCTTAGAAAGGACCTCAAGCTCACGCACAAGCAGGCTTTCTAATTGGAAGGGAGACTCCCTCCATTTAGACCAATAAAGTGTTCTGTCTCAATTTGTGTTTACTTTCTCCATCAAACGGCAAATCTTCAGGGTATGGTGGCCATCCGAGAAGCTGCCATTCCTCTCGACCGGAAACGCTCTCTTCTGAAATGGCCGCCCCGTTACCCTACCCTGGGGAAGCGTTAGTCCTCTGTCTACTTCTTACGCATCTTCAAAAACTACGAGGCAAGGTACGTCAGAACGCTCTTCGACTCTTGCGTTACAGTGGGTGTTTTGTACAATTAGCGAGGATTAAGGGGTTAAAGGCTGTATTTAAGATCCTTCAGCGCGCCATATTTTAAACTATTGTTTGCATTGTTTTATTTAGCAATGGCAGCGGCTTCTGTTGCCCCGAGGGTGCCGCTCAGGACAACAACGATACTGGATATCAATGAAGCGAAATCTGCCTGCCTTCGATTTGGTTGCTACTCATCTCAAGCGCATTTTTTCTCAAACTTCCTTTAGGAGTTCAGCATCAGTTTTGTCAGCCTTGAGCTCCTGACACATAGAACGGAACAGCCAATCCGCGTTCGTCCAAGGGCATGAAGTGTAGACCGAGCTGTCACGCTATAGACCCCACGCCTCAGGATGGAGATGTCAGTAATGTTTAGATCATACTTTCGCCTGTCAATTTGAGGCGGCGCTCTGGATCGTTTCATACGAAAAAATGAAGCAGGGTTTTCCGCCAAGGCTATTCAACTAACCCTTGTATGGTCCTGACTACACTTATAGAAACATATACATTGGTCTGGCCCAGTCCTACCAAACTGTGACGTTGGACATATATTAGGGTGTTATCAGGGTCAATAGTACTTACTATCGACAGTGGTTGTAATTTAAACAGTCTATAAGCAGTCCTCTGAAGTCATTAGATGTAGCTCACTCACCCTCACCCTCTCACCCTCACTCACCCTCACCCTCACTCACCCTCACCCTCACTCACCCTCACCCTCACCCTCACTCACCCTCACCCTCACTCACCCTCACCCTCACTCACCCTCACCCTCACTCACCCTCACCCTCACTCACCCTCAACCCCTCACCCTCACTCACCCTCACCCTCACTCACCCTCACCCTCACTCACCCTCACTCACCCTCAACCCCTCACCCTCACTCACCCTCAACCCCTCACCCTCAATCCCTCACCCACACTCACCCACACTCACCCACACTCACCCACACTCACCCACACTCACCCACACTCACCCACACTCACCCACACTCACCCACACTCACCCACACTCACCCACCCTCACCTTCACCCACCCTCACTCACCTTCACCCACCCTCACTCACCTTCACCCACCCTCACTCACCTTCACCCACCCTCACTCACCCTCACCCTCACTCACCCTCAACCCCTCACCCTCACTCACCCTCAACCCCTCACCCTCACTCACCCTCAACCCCTCACCCTCACTCACCCTCAACCCCTCACCCTCACTCACCCTCAACCCCTCACCCTCACTCACCCACACTCACCCACACTCACCCACACTCACCCACACTCACCCACACTCACCCACACTCACCCACACTCACCCACACTCACCCACACTCACCCACACTCACCCTCACTCACCCTCACTCACCCTCACTCACCCTCACTCACCCTCACTCACCCTCACTCACCCTCACTCACACTCACTCACCCTCACCCACCTTCACCCTCACTCACCCTCACCCTCACTCACCCTAACTCACCCTCACCCTCACTCACCCTCAACCCCTCACCCTCACTCACCCTCAACCCCTCACCCACCCTCAACCCCTCACCCTCACTCACCCTCAACCCCTCACCCTCAATCCCTCACCCTCACTCACCCTCACCCACCCTCACCCACACTCACCCACCCTCACTCACCTTCACCCACCCTCACTCACCTTCACCCACCCTCACTCACCCTCACCCTCACTCACCCTCAACCCCTCACCCTCAACCCCTCACCCTCACTCACCCTCAACCCCTCACCCTCACTCACCCTCAACCCCTCACCCTCACTCACCCTCAACCCCTCACCCTCACTCACCCTCAACCCCTCACCCACACTCACCCACACTCACCCACACTCACCCACACTCACCCACACTCACCCACACTCACACTCACCCACACTCACCCACACTCACCCTCACTCACCCTCACTCACCCTCACTCACCCTCACTCACCCTCACTCACACTCACCCACCCTCACTCACCCTCACCCACCTTCACCCTCACTCACCCTCACTCACCCTCAACCCCTCACCCTCACTCACCCTCAACCCCTCACCCACCCTCAACCCCTCACCCTCACTCACCCTCAACCCCTCACCCTCAATCCCTCACCCTCACTCACCCTCACCCACACTCACCCACCCTCACTCACCTTCACCCACCCTCACTCACCTTCACCCACCCTCACTCACCTTCACCCACCCTCACTCACCTTCACCCACCCTCACTCACCTTCACCCACCCTCACTCACCCTCACCCTCACTCACCCTCAACTCCTCACCCTCACTCACCCTCAACCCCTCACCCTCACTCACCCTCAACCCCTCACCCTCACTCACCCTCAACCCCTCACCCTCACCCTCCCCCACTCACCCTCAACCCCTCACCCTCAACCCCTCACCCTCACTCACCCTCACTCACCCTCAACCCCTCACCCTCACTCACCCTCAACCCCTCACCCACACTCACCCACACTCACCCACACTCACCCACACTCACCCTCACTCACACTCACTCACACTCACTCACACTCACACTCACCCACCCTCACTCACCCTCACCCACCTTCACCCTCACTCACCCTCACCCACCTTCACTCACCCTCACTCACCCTCACCCTCACTCACCCTCAACCCCTCACCCTCACTCACCCTCAACCCCTCACCCACCCTCAACCCCTCACCCTCACTCACCCTCAACCCCTCACTCACCCTCACTCTCACTCACCCTCACTTACCCTCACCCTCACTCACCCTCACTCACCCTCACTCACCCTCACTCAGCGCAACCACAGCATCTTCACTAAATATATTTAATAAACTTTAAGCTATTGGCAATATAAAATAAAATCCATTTTATTTACGTATTAATTATTAATTGTTTTTTAAAGCCATTGATTTTTTTTAATATCAATACATATAAGTCACATATAAGTCCCGTTAATACAAAACATGTTGCTTTACAAATGCTAGAGGTGTCACATTTACAAAAATTATAACTATTGGCTTTGTAAAGAAGAAAGCTATTAATTTAGCTATTTAGAAAAAACAACACATAAATAAAAAACAAAAAAATAAATAACACCTATAGCTCAAACTTTCCTACTGCGAGACCTATTGCATTTCCAATGCAATAGGTCTCGGAGAATTTGAGTTAGAGCTTTTAGAAATGTTTATGGCTTTTTTTTAAAATTCTTTAGCATTGGCTAAAGGAAACAAAAATGCTAAAGATTTACAAAAAAACCCATAAACAATTCTAAAAGCACTAACTCTAATGCTGCGAGACCTATTGCATTTCTAATGCTTGTTCTTCTAAGAGGTCTTTCCAGTCACAAGGTAGGTGGCTCCTCCTTTTAGGTGATAGTGCACATTTGCATTTACTCCATCCCCAGATTGTTTTACTGTAAATGGGGATGATGGAGTTAATAAGAGTAGTAAACGAGATATCCATGTATATCGTATCTAAGTAAGATAGTACTGCAACAGGTAAAGGTACCCGTGGAAGCCGGTGGGCGCATATGATTCTACAGCTCTATATGCCAAGAACAGATGCATACTGGGTAAGTAGCATTTTCCGTTCGAGGCATATAAGATGTAGATCATATGCTTTAGCACAGACTATACAGCAGTTATCTCCCAAAGCGGTGGCTAACCTGTAGCTGTTGCAGTGGTCTGAAATAGTGTTCTTAAAACTGCCTGCTCCACACTAGCTTGTTGTCTTGCGATCTTGCTATCACATCTACACAATAGTGTTTTGTGAAAGTGTGTGGTGTGGACCATGTTGCAGCTTTGCAGATGTCATCTAAGTGTATATTCCCCAAGAATGGCATAGAAGCCCCTAGTTTGCCTGTAGAGTGTGCTCTAGGGAGAACTGGTAATGTGCGCTTGGCTTTGGTGTAACATATTTGAATACACTTAACTATCCACCATGCAAAACCCCTTTTTGATATGGGATTGCTTTTATGTGGTGGCGCAAAAGCAACAAAAACTTGCTTGGGTTTTGTCCTTTCTATGTAATATAGCGAAGCTCTTTTGACATCTGGTGTGTGAAGAGCACGATCTGACACAGAGTCTGGTTGAGGGAAGAATACAGGCAACTCAACAGACTGGTTGATGTGAAAAGCAGAGACAACTTTGGGTAAAAATTTTGGATTAGTCGTATGGACCACTTTGTTTTGGTGTATTTGCAAAAATGGTTCTTGTATAGTTAGTGCCTGGAGCTCACCCACTCTTCTTAGAGAGGTGATGGTGATAAGGAAGGCTACCTTCCATGAGAGAAATTGTAGTTCACATGTGTGCAATGGTTCAAAGGGTGGACCCATGAGTCTTGTAAAAACTATGTTTAGGTTCCATTCTGGAGAGGGTGGAAGTCTAGGAGGAATGATTCTTTTAAGTCCTTCCATGAAAGCTTTAATAGCAAGCACTCTGAACAGAGGCAAATGCTGTCGGTTTTGTAGGTATGCAGCTATTGTGGCAAGATGTAAGCGTATACATGTGTACGCTAAATTAGAAGGCTGTAGGTGTAGCAAATAACAAATTATGTTCTGTATAGAAGCATCTAGTGGATTGATTTATTATTACAATAAATAACAAATCTCTTCCACTTTGCCGCATAGCATGCTCTTGTGGTAGGGCGTCTAAACTCTTTGATGACATTCGTACAGTCTGGCGGAAGGTTGATGTAGCCAAACTCTAGGACTTCAGGTGCCAGATCGCAAGGTTGAGGGGACTGGGAGGGACCTGGATGCCTTATCTCTCCATAAGTCTGAGAGACTTGTGGGAAAGGTACAGTTTTTGGTGAGGAATTACTGATAATTCCAACAAGGTTGTGAACCAGTGTTGACGGGCCCACGTGGGAGTAACTAGGATTAGTGACAAGGAGTGCTGCACAAGTTACTACTTGTGTAACGATATATCTGTAAGAGACATTAGTTAGTGATAGATTCCTTACCTTAGAATATCCCCAGGCGTCAGACTGGATCCGGAAATTTTTGCGTAGCAATACCCCTGCGCGCTGGTAGGCGTCGTCTGCGGCTCCGCGTCCGTCGTCGGCGTCGTGAGCGCCGGGATGACGTCATCGGAGTATATAGACGGCGCCCATGCGCGCTGACGTCAGTTCTGATAACACAGCTTTTCCGCGCCAGATACGCAGAGCCATGATAGAACTAACACTGGTGCCATTGAAACTAGGGCCCTGAAAGGGGATGACCTTAACCCTAAATATCGGTTCGCAGAACGGGGAGGATGGGAGGGCGGTAAGGAATCTATCACTAACTAATGTCTCTTACAGATATATCGTTACACAAGTAGTAACTTGTGCATCTGAAAGAGACACGTTAGTGATAGATTCCTTACCTTAGAATAGATACCCCAGCAATACCAACCCCGGTGGTGGGTCTGCGAACCAATATCACACCAGAAAGTCCTGGAGGACGGAACGGCCAAAGAAGCCATCCCTCCGGACTTGACTGTCCAGGCAGTAGTGTCTTGCGAACGTGTGCAGCGAGGCCCACGTGGCTGCCTGACAGATGTCCTGCAGGGGGACACCGCGGCCCAGGGCAGTTGTCGTGGCCCGAGTGGAGTGAGCCCGCAATCCAGCCGGGGGCTCCTTCCTCGCCATGGAGTAGCATGCTTGGATGCACAAGATGATCCACCTGGAGATGGTCCTCTTGTGTACAGCCTTTCCCTTCTTCGCGCCCACGTAACCAACGAAGAGTTGGTCATCCACCCGGAATTGGCGAGTGCGGTCCAGGTAGTAGGAGAGCGCACGTTTTGGATCCAGACGGTGGAGCCTCTCTTCCTCTTTCGAGGGATGCGGAGGCGGAAAGAAGGTGGGCAAGGTGATGGACTGCCCGATGTGGAAGGCCGTGACAACCTTGGGCAGAAAGGAAGGTCGTGTACGCAACACCACCTTATCAGGATGAACAGACAGGAAAGGCGGAGAAGAAGAAAGAGCCTGGAGCTCACTCACCCTCCTGGCAGAGGTGATGGCAACCAGGAAGGCCGTCTTCAGCGTAAGGAGACGAAGAGGGCAGTTATGAAGTGGCTCAAAGGGAGCGCACATCAGATAGGTGAGAACAAGGTTCAAGTCCCACTGGGGCATCACGAAGGGAACAGGAGGGAACATGTGTGTGATGCCCTTCAGAAATCTACTCACTATAGGGGACTTGAACAAAGAAGGCTGATCTGGTAGCCTCAAGAAGGCTGAAAGAGCAGAGAGGTACCCTTTAAGAGTGCCCAGAGCAGAGCCCTGCTGGGCAAGGGAGAGAAGAAAGAGCAGCACTTCCGAAAGGGGTGCAGAGAGGGGATCCACAGCCTTTGCTGCGCACCATGCCACAAATCTATTCCACCGGCAGGCGTATACCGACTTAGTGGAGGGACGCCTGGCTGCCAGAATGATGTCACAGACTTCGGGAGGCAAGTCAAATGGCCTCAACTGCCGCCGCTCAATCTCCAAGCTTGTAGGTGGAGACTGGACAGGTTCGGGTGCAGGACCGTCCCCTGCTGCTGCGACAGAAGGTCCTCCCGAAGAGGCAGACGAATCGGGGGATCGACTGACATGCTGAGTAGCTCGGGATACCAGTATCTTCGAGCCCAGTCCGGAGCCACAAGGATAACTTGGGCCCGGTCGCGCTTGATCTTCTTCAGCACTCTGGGCAGAAGTGGTATAGGCGGAAAGGCGTACAACAGGCCGCAGCTCCACTCGCGACGAAAGGCGTCTCCGAGCGAGTGCCGCCTTGGAAACTCCAACGCGCAGAACTGCTGACATTGCGCGTTCTCTTCTGTGGCGAATAGATCTAACCAAGGCTCTCCCCACTGTCGAAAGAGACCTTGCGCCACGTCCGAGTTCAGACGCCATTCGTGATCCATCATGCACCGGCGGCTGAGTTCGTCCGCCCTGGCATTCAGAGAACCTGCCAGGTGTTGAACCACCAGAGTCACGCCCTGATGTTCCAGCCACTGCCAGAGGCGCAGAGCCTCCTGGCAAAGGGTCCACGACCCCACACCGCCCTGTTTGTTGCAGTACCACATGGCGGTGGTGTTGTCGGTGAACACTTGCACCACACTCCCCCTGACAGAGGGGAGGAATGCCTTCAGAGCAAGACGAATCGCCCGCAGCTCCAGAAGGTTGATGTGGAGCCGGGACTCCGCCGGAGACCAGAGGCCTCTGATCTCCGCCTCTCCCATGTGGCCTCCCCAGCCCTGGAGGGACGCGTCCGTCACAACTACGTGCTCCGGCTGGGGTAGAGAGAGGGGTCTGCCACTGACCCAGTCGCGGTCCGTGAGCCACCACTGCAGTTGTCTCGCAGTGCCCTCCGAGATCAGGACATGATCGGACAGGTTGCCCTGATGCTGGGCCCACTGAAACTTCAGGTCCCACTGCAGAGCCCGCATCCGCCACCTGGCGTGACGCACCAGAAGGATGCAGGAGGCCATCAGTCCCAGAAGCCGCAGCGTCAACCTGACCGAGACCCGGGATAACGGCCCGAAGATAGGAATCAGAGCCTGAATATCCCGAACCCGCTGCTCGGGTGGGTAAACCCGAAACTGCGCCGAGTCGAGAACCGCTCCGATGAAAAGGAGCTTCTGAGAGGGACACAGGTGTGACTTCGGCACATTGACGGAGAACCCCAGCAAGTGCAGGAGGTCGGCCGTAGTCTGGAGGTGGCTGACGACTGTCTGGGGCGAGCCCGCCTTCAACAACCAGTCGTCGAGGTAGGGGAAGACTGACACCCCTTGCCTGCGCAGATGGGCTGCGACCACCGCCATCACCTTCGTGAACACCCGTGGGGCGCTGGTAAGGCCGAAGGGGAGCACGGTAAACTGAAAGTGCTCGTGGCCTACCGTGAACCGCAGGTAACGCCGGTGGGCCGGCAGGACGGGGATGTGGAAATAGGCGTCCTGCAAGTCCAACGCTACCATCCAGTCTCCTGGGTCCAGGGCAGCCAGGACCTGAGCCAAAGTGAGCATCTTGAACTTCTCCGTACGGAGGAAGCCGTTGACGTTCCGCAGATCCAAGATAGGGCGTAGGCCCCCTTTGCCCTTCTTGGGTACCAGAAAGTAGTGGGAGTAACAGCCACGTCCTACTTCTGGCCCAGGAACGCGCTCGATGGCCCTCTTGGCCAAGAGGGCCGAAACTTCCTCTTGCAGAAGTCGCAAGTGATCCCCCGACACACGGTGGCATTGAGGTGGCATGGATGGAGGGGAAGACTCGAAGGGGAGGGAGAAACCCCTTCGGACAATTTGCAGCACCCACCTGTCCGAAGTGACTGTATGCCAGTGGGAGAGGTGATGGCGAACCCTGCCTCCCACAGGCGTCACATGGGCCTGAAAACTCGGACTAGGAAGGTTTTGAGGCGGGGGCTGCTGAGGGAGGTGTGGACTGGCCTCGCCGCTGGCCCCGACCACCGCCACGGCGGTTCCCACGGCCGCCACCGCGTTGCTGAACATTCTGCGGCGCGTGGCTGACGGTCCGTGGTGGGGCGCCCCTTCCGTGGCCACGAAAGGAGCGAAAGGCACCCGATTGCTGGCGTGGGGCCGCAAGGCCCAAGGACTTGGCCGTGGCCCTGGAGTCCTTAAAACGTTCCAGCGCATGGTCTGCCTTGTCGCCGAAGAGGCGACGGCCATCAAACGGCATGTCCAGGAGAGTGGCCTGGACATCGGCCGAGAAATTGGCGGACCTCAACCAGGCGTGGCGTCGAACCGCCACCGTCGTTGCCATCGCCCTGCCCAGTGAGTCCGTGGTATCCAGCCCACACCGGATGGAAAAGCGTGCCGCATCTCGGCCGTCCGCAAGGGTTTGGCTGAGTTTAGCCCTGACCTCCTCAGAGCATTGTGGCAGCACCTCCGCAACCGTGTCCCACAGAGTGTGGGTGTAGCGGCCCAAGAGACAGTTGGTGTTCACTGACCGGAGCCCTAGGCTCACAGACGAGAAGACCTTCTTCCCGAACTGCTCAAATCTCTTGGATTCCCTGTCGGGCGGGGCCGACGGGAATGCGGACTGGGAGTTGGAGGCCTGGATGACCAGGCTCTCGGGGGTGGGGTGGGTGGACAAGAAGCAAGGGTCGCCCGGTGCCGGGCGGTAGCGTCTGGCCACGTTCCTATCCACAGGGGGACCTGTGGCGGGCTTGGACCAAGTGCCCAGCATAACGTCACACAAGGCCTCATTGAACGGCAGAAGGGGCTCCGCGGAGCCGGACTGCTGTTTGAGTACCTCAGTGAGGAGATTAGTCCTCACGGCCGCGACGGGGAGCTCAAGGTGTAGGGCCTTAGCTGCCTTCGTCAACACTACACTGTAAGCAGAACCCGCCTCCGAAGCCACAGTCGGGGCGACGTAAATCCAGTGTCTGGCGATGTGTCAATACCACTGGCCTCCCCAAGCTCATATGTCCAGTCCTGATGAGACTGGCAATCACGTGCGAGAGGGTCCTCGGACCCCTCCCACTGCTCCTCGTCACCCAGCTCCTGGAGACCAGGATCAACAGCCAGGGCCTCCTCGTGGAGATAGAATTCTCCGACGGCCGACGGAATCGGCGCCCAGCGGCGCCCCTCCGACGCCTGAGGCGGACCGTAGGAAGCATTGGGGTCGACAACCACTACGGCTGCCGGGGACGACACCTGAAGGGACGGCGCCGGTGAGGTCGTAAGGTCGACCGGCGAGGTCCCGGATCCGGAGCCGGATCCAGCGAGGTCGCGCGGCGCCGGGACCGAAGTCGCCAGCGGCGCCGGGGCCGAAGCACCCGACGTCGTCGGGGCCGAAGCGCCCGACCCGGAAGGACCTCCAGACGGAGCCGATCGGCCCGAAGGCGCCACGGGAACCGACTGAGGAGGGAGGGCCCTCATGGCCATGAGGTACCTCTCGACCTCCTCCTGCGACGCGCCGTGCCCAGGGACCCGAAGGTGTGGGGCAGGCGGCGACGCTTGCGACTCCCGCGGAGCCGCGTGGGCGGTGTCGCCCGAATCCCCTGTCGCATCGAGCGAGCGACGGGGCGGGTCGGAGGACCGATGGTGTCGCTCCGACCTCTCATGCCTCTTACCTGAGGACTTGGATCCAGACGATCGGTGACCACTCCCGGAGCGTCGATGACTCCGACCTCGCGACCTGTCCCTCGACCTCCCGTGGGACCGGGACCGGGACCTGGAGCGGCGCGGGGCCGACTGCCTCAGCTCGAGACGCTTGCGGGACCGCTCCCGCCTAGCCTTCGACGTCAGGGCCCGGCAGTCGTCACAGGTTCGATCGTCGTGGTCGAGGCCTAAGCACTTCAGGCACCGGCGATGGGGGTCCGTGACCAACATGAGTCGGCCGCACTTCGAGCAAGGCTTGAACCCGGGCATCCCTGGCACCGATAGTCGACAATCGACTAAGTAGAGGATCAAAAAGATCAAAAAAGTTTTCAGTCAAAAAGTGACTGGGGGTAGAGCTTCTTCCGGATCTGCGCTAGCTGGCGCGGAAAAAAGAAGAACTGACGTCAGCGCGCATGGGCGCCGTCTATATACTCCGATGACGTCATCCCGGCGCTCACGACGCCGACGACGGACGCGGAGCCGCAGACGACGCCTACCAGCGCGCAGGGGTATTGCTACGCAAAAATTTCCGGATCCAGTCTGACGCCTGGGGATATTCTAAGGTAAGGAATCTATCACTAACGTGTCTCTTTCAGATATTTGAGTTTACTAACCACTAATGGAATTAGTGGAGAGGTGGAAAAGCTCAAGCAAATCTTCCTGACCAGTCCATCCATAGCGCATTGCCTTTGGACAACAGGTGTGGGTACCTGGACGCGAAGCTTGGGCAGTTTGCGTTGAGGTGTGTGGCGAACAGACCTATTCCCGGGTAACCCCACATTTGAAAGTATGGACGAAAAACGTTTTAATGTAGTTCCCATTCGTGGATCTGCTGTCTCTGACGACTGTGCAGATCTGCAATCTGGTTGTTTACTCCTCGGAGGTGTTCTGCAAGAAGATATATCTTTGAGGTATGGCCCATTTCCAGATGCTTTGAGCTAGTTGTGAAAGCTGTAGAGTTTGTCACCCTCCCCCCCTGTTTTTGTATGTAGTACATTGCTGTTATGTTGTCTGTGCGAACTAAAACAGCTTTGCCTACTAGATGCAGTTGAAATGCTTTCAATGCTAGAACAATTGCTAATAGTTCTGGGTGGTTTATGTGGAGTTGTTTTTGTGGAGCGGTCCACATGCCCTGAACGGTAGGATTTTGAAGATGCGCTCCCCAACCAATGAGCTATGCATCAGCTGTTGGCACTATCTGTGGAACCGGGCCAACGAATGGCTTCCCAATGGCCGCCCCTTGGAAAGATTTTGTGTGTTCCACCACTGCAGAGAGCGATGGGTGCGGCCGTCCAGCAACACTAGATCTGTCAGCTGACCTTGAGCCAGTTTCCAC
Organism: Lissotriton vulgaris; assembly: GCF_964263255.1. Taxonomy (NCBI): domain Eukaryota; kingdom Metazoa; phylum Chordata; class Amphibia; order Caudata; family Salamandridae; genus Lissotriton; species Lissotriton vulgaris. The sequence continues at coordinate 1,964,714,025 of NC_141687.1, forward strand.
TGACGTGATGAGCATTCCTGTAGGGTACGCATTTGGAGTCTCGCATAAGGAACGATTAGTTCCAAGAAGCCATCATTCTGATCAACTGCATAAACACTCGAGTTGGTAACGAGTGTTGAGGCTGAAATTGCGATAGTAGATTTTGCATGTTGCATATCCTGACTGGATTGGGGTATGCTAAAGCTTTGCAAGTATCCATTGTGGCTTCCAGATATGCATGTATGCGGTATGGCTGGAGACAAGACTTGGTGACCTGCGACTACTGCCAGGGACTTGGTGAAGACTCTGGGTGCTGTAGTTACCCCAAATGGGAGAGCTTTGAATTGATAATGTTGTCCGTCCACCCCGAACCCGATATATTTTCAGTTAGCTGGGTGTATGGGGATATGGAAAAAGGCGTCCTTTAAGTCCAGAATGGATAGAAAGTTGTCTTGCTGAAGCAGTAGGAGCACCTGGAAGTGTGACCATGTGGAAATGGTCTGACTGGAAATAGAGGTTTAGCTGTCTGTGGTCTAATGTAGGTCTCAGGGAGCCGTGCAATTAGGAAATACAGAGAGTATACGCCGGTCCCTTGATGATGAATGGGACTGGTTCTATTGCCTGTTTTTCCAGGACAGAGAGAACCTCTTGTTTTAAGAGAGTGAGAGTGAGATGTTCTGGTGACATTGCATTTGAACGTGGAAGAATATTTGAGGGAGTGGTGGTAAGCTCCAGGCAGTAACCATACTGGAGACGTCCCCAACAGGAGTGGAATGATTGGGGGTAGTGAAGGAAGTCACGGTTTGTTGACAGGGGAAGTACGCATGGAGTTAACTCGGTTTCTTCCCTTATTATTGTTTCCTCTGTAACCTCCTCGAAAATAGTCGCCGGAAGAGGTAGATTGGTTGTTACCTTTGTAAGAGGAGGAGGGATTCTCGGTGGACACAGTCTTTGAGCCACCCCTGTAAAAGGAGTGTCGAAAGGAATCCCTGTTAGTAGGTAACTGTAAAGCCCCCATAGACTTTGCGACCTCAGTGTCTATTTTCATCTTTTCGAGTGAGGTATCGACATCTGGGGCGAAAAGATGTTCCTTATCAAAGGGCTGATTAAGTATGGAAGATTGTACCTCTTGTTTAAATCCTAAGCCAAGGGGCTCTACGCAGTAGTACGCTAGGATTTACTGCACGACCTGCTGTGTCTACTGCATCCAGTGCACATTTAATGGAAGTATTAGTGATGAGTTTGCCTTCCTGGATTAGATCATTAGCCTTTGCTTTGTACTGATCAGGTGAATGTTGCATTAGTTGTTCTAACTCATCGTAATGAGTCCTATCATTGTGTGCTAGCAGAGCCTGAGCATTTGCGATATGCCAATAATTTGCAGCCTGCGTAGCCACTCTCTTACCAGAGGCATCAATGAGTTTTGACTCCTTGTCAGGAGGGTGAGCCTCACCTGTGGTTTGAGAGTTCGCTCTCTTGCTAGCGTTAGAGACTACAAGAGAGTCCAAAGGTGACTGACCTTTGATGTAAGCAGGATCGGTAGGAACAGGTTTATATTTCTTGTCTACTCTGGGTGTGAGTATTCTTGCCCTAACTGGGTCTTGCAATACCTAATCTGTGTATTTTAACATGCCTTTAAACATAGGCAAAGTATGAGTAGTTCTTTGTGAATATGTGAGTGTTTCAAAGAGGAATTCCTCTTCCAAAGGCTCTTCATGAAGCTCCGCCCTGTGATATTGGGCAGCTCTGTTAATAAGCTGAACGGATCCAATGTTATCATCAGATGGAGATGGTTTAGACGGATACAAGTCATGATCGTTGTTTCCTCAAGCCCGGCTAAGAAACATAAAGAGAAGCCTTCTGGCTTGGGCTCGAGCCGGCCCCATTCTGGTGTTGAACCAACACCTTTGGCACCGAAACACAAGTCGAAACACACACCTGCACCGAAGTCTGCACCTTCGGCACCGAAGACTTTAGAACCTAAAGCCCCCATACCTAAAGGGTTGGAGCCAAAATCCTCCACACCTACAAGTTGGGAGCTGAAAGCGTCCATGCCTAAAGGTTCGGAGCTGAACATTCAAGCACCGAAACAGTCAGAGACAACATTTTTAACACCAAAAGGCTCGGAGCCGAAGCCTACCAAGCAGAAAAGACTAGCAACCAAAGTCATCAACACCAAAAGGGTCGGAGCCGAAACCTTTGGCGCCGAAATCAGCGCATCAAGAAAAAGGACACTCCAGCCAAACAGCCTCAGTACGATGAACCAACTTTGGTCCCTAAACAAAAAAGACTTGTCAACCCTCAATCAGGCCATATTCATGCCACTCTTCCCAAGAAATGGAAGATTGATCTCTCAGAAGACCCTCCTATACCTCTTAAGATAAAGGATATGGGTACTAACCCTTCTCCCCCTTACATTCTACCTCTCTCTCCTCCTCCTATTCCTAATTTGATTATTTCACCATCAAATTCACCACTGCCTCCAATTTCACCCACTAGACATGATGATTATGGGGATGGGGATGGAGATACATACGGAGAGCAGGATATGCCACTGGATCACATTATACCACAAGACACTGACCCTTGGGAAAATTATGACAAGAAGCAGCATCTCTATGTGATTGTCACCATATTTGTGCCTGTGGGCTCGAGGGCGTGGCGTAAACTTTCTGTTGGTGCCGACCTGAGCCTGAAGGAGAAGGAGGTACCGGAGCCTTTTCTTTAATGTTCACTGGGCATAGGGGAATTAGTACTCACGGTACGCTGACCCGGATTGATGTGCTGTTCTTATTCCATGTTGGAGTCTGCTTCAGACATGGAGACCCGTTATTCCTCGGCTCCTTCAGCTGGTTGTTGGACACAATAATACTCGCCGAAGATGTCCGGTATGGAGCTGCTGTGATGTTGCAACTTGTGGCGTCGAGCCAGACGATCACGAATTGTCTTTTTCGATCAGAATGATTGACACGCGTCTCCGTCCTCTTCGTTGTGTTCCGGGGATAAGCAGAGGTTGAGGACCTCATGCAAATCGGTGCGTGGAAACTTAGCGCGACAACCATGACATAGTTTAAATGGAGTCTGTTCCATCGACTGCTAGCGTGGTCGGCACGGGTAGGCCCGACGGCCCGCCTAGAGTTTCCCGACCGAAGGATTTCTCAGTCGAAACGATGCGAGTCGAATTGGGAACCGCGATCGATGACAATACCATCGAGTGTAGAGGATTGCGCATCGAAAGAGTACTGAACCAGAGCGCAGCAATACACATCCGAATCCGATGGTGGAAAAAAACAATATGGGGATGGAGTCGATGCCCATGTGCACTATTTCAGAAAGGAGGAGTCACCTCGTGACTGGAAAGACTTCTTCGAAGAAAAAGAAAGTGCAAACATTCGTACCCAACACTAGATGGTGATCTAAGCTATAGCATATGATCAACAGCTCAAATGCTTCAAACAGGACCAGTTTAGTACACCTCCTTCATGCCACTTAGCTTCTCACTGACCACAGGAATCTGCATCCTTATATAAGGCAGCTTGCCTAGTTGCTCATTCCTTTTTGTTTCCTCATAGGCTAAACCGAGTGTAAGCCTCCTCTCCTATCTTTCAGCCAAGTATGTCATTGGGTCCCAGTTCCTGTCCCCGCCAGACCGCCATGGATGAATGAATATTCGCTGGTTCGCTGCTGCCACTGCTGTCAGTTACTGCATTGTTATTTGTGGGGATTATTCATTGAAATTGGGTAGTGTTTGCTTAATATTCTGTTATACAACTGTATTCTAACTCTATTTTGCACATGCCCTGTGCTGTAATTTTTTGCACGATTGGGGTACTAGAGGTTGCCAGAGACAGTACACCATGGCCTATGACAATGGTTCACTGTAATGTATGCTTTGGGTTTATTGTTGGCTGTATATGGTTATTTGATCCTTGACCATGTGCTGTTCTTGTGCCTGCCATTCTATGGAATCCTGTGCTGTGCGGTTACTGAATAAAAACAAGCTGAAAAAAAATAAAAGCATGTTGGGTATGAAGGCAAAAAGGTTGTGTATGCCCCACTTTCTATAGGTACCAATTCCATCCTTTTGCAGTATGTCTTGTCTTGTCTTCAAGAATGCCCATTGATTTGTTAGGACCACCATCTGTTACCCCTGCCCCTCATACCGTCTCTGGAAACGTCCCATTACAGGAAAGCACATTGCTCTGTCTGGCTTGCGAAATACACCATCCTCTCACCAACATTTGTCGCTCTCTGGGTCAACCTAACTTTAGTAGACACAGACCCCCATGAATTTTCCTGAACAACAATGGGTGTGTATTAAAGTATGGGTACTCACTGCTGTGTTTGCCAAGTATACACAGAAACAACCCTGAGAGTAGGTATTGTTCTTGAGTGTTCCTGAACATTGGCAGCATTAAGAATGAATAAGGAACATAATGAAATGAAAAGAACATTTGTACAGCGCATGGCTACCAGGAGGGGTCCCAGAGCTAGGCATGACCGGTGATCAGGCGCAGGAGATTGTTTAGAGGAACAAAAGGGTTTTTAGTTGTTTTCGGAAGGCAGGATGACTAGGCTCTTTCCGGAGGTGGAGTGACAGTGTATTCCACAGCTTTCTGGCATTCAGAGAGAATCGTCTGCCACCGCTTCTGGACCATTTAATTCTGGGGATATCAATTAAGTGAAGTTTGTCCAAGCGAAGCTTTCTCCTCGCTTTATAGGGGTGAATTATGGCTGAGATAAGGGAGGGCCCATCCCCTGCAGGGATCTGTGCATGATACAGAGGGATTTGAAGGCGATTCGTTCTTTCACTGGCAGCCAATGTAGGAAGCGGAGGGCCGGTTTTGTAGAGAGGAACTTGGATGTTCACGACAGTAGTCTAGCTGCACAGTTTTGAACAGTCTGCAATTTGTTAATTACTGAAATCGGGGCTCCTATGTGGAGCGCGTTTACGTAATCTAGCCTTGAGAGTACGAGGGATTGGACCATAATTTCCTTGGCTTGGAGGGAGGGGGTGGGAGCAGGGAAAGCACTCTCCTGGCCATTCTAATCAAGCCAAAACAGGTTGCGACTGTACATACATGGGACTCCCGCACAAACTCAAAAACAACTTCAAATTATCCATAATCCTACCACATCCCAATTGTTGGCCACAAGCAACACAACTTGCTTATATTCTAAATCCTCTGTCGCTTCTTGAGACGAAAAAGAAGGTTTATGGCGTACAGGCATGTAAACATGACAAATAGGTACTTCTAAAAAAGAAAATGAAGTCTGGAGAGAGTTGAAGAGCCATCATTTTGATCAATCTGTCACCCCTACATTATAGAGAATATAGTGAGGCACAGTACACGCAGTCTTTCTGCAGAGTCCCATTTGAGGTATATGTTTTTAGTCACTCAGTGGCTGTACAGTCCGATAGTATTACTTCTTCTTGTCACTCAGAACAAGCTTATTGGGGCATAGGGGGAGGTGGGGTGGGTCCGAGGAGGTGGAGGGGGGAAGGGAGTGTATGCTGCTGTTTTGGGGGTTGTTTTCCTATGTTCATGTCGTAGATTTACGTATTACACTGATAATTGTGGAACAAAAAGTTGCGCAACTGACGGACGGAGGCGGAATGTTGACGCCCTGCCGACTGCTGATTTTCTTCATTTATGATGCTTTCTGATGCAACAATAAAAAGAATTAAAAAAAAAATCTTATTGGGGCATATCACACAATGGATACCCTTCCACTTCTCACACCACTGGCTGAAGTAACGGATGCTTTTCTGACAAGAATGTAACTATTTTATCAGTGGTTGATTTGCCACCAATAAAATCATCTAACAGAGATTCTCTTCACAGGTACATTTTCAATTTTCAAAACAACTGTATAAAGTAAGGATCAATAATAACGGTGCTGGCTGCTGAAGTCCTCCACCTATAAGTGAAAAGAAGTACAGTCAATACAAATGTTAACATTTCACCTCAGCGCCTAAATATTGTTGAAGATAATATGACAGAGCCAATGGAAAGACAATATTGTAGTGAGACGCATCTACTTCATGATTAGCATGTAGAGAACACTAAAGTCACACTGGAAAAGGGGGACAAAATAAAGCGTGACTGAAGTCGAGCTGGAAGACTACGTCTCCATTTAGATATAGCGACTTTCTTTGAAAAAAATTAAGAATGGAAAGTAGTATATTCTTTTTCTGCATGATCTCCCCTGATTTTACGGCTGTCTGCAATTTGACACTGCATACTGTGCTCTGTCCTTAAACAGTGCATTTAAACTGCTAACAGCCAACTGTTTATTTAACTTTTCAGAAAAGCTATGGCTTATTTGGTGCAGAAAAGTAACCAGTCGTGTGGAAATTAAATGTTATGTGGGGGACACAGTGTGCATTTACATCATCCACTTATATGACCAAAACGAACGTCTTCCGAGAGCACCACTGTGCTCTGGGCGGACTGAAATTTAAAGGCACTACACAGACACATGGCAGTCCAAGTACATTCCCATGTAAGAGACCCACGTTTTAAAAATAGCTAAGTCACCGCTCAGTGTGCTTTGCACACCCTCAGGACTGGGTGCTTAATATAACAAGCATTTGCAATGCAATAGGTCTCGCATTAGGAAAGTTTGAGCTATTGGTATTGTAAATGACTTGTTTTATTTATGTGTTGGTTTTGAAAATAGCAAAATTATAAGCTTTTGTCATTTACAATGCCAATAGTTATAACTTTTGCAAATGTGACACCTATAGCATTTGTAATGCAACATGTGTTGTATTTACGTGACTTACATGCATTGATATTACAAATAATGACTTAATTTTTTTTAAATAATTCATACTTAAGTAAAGTTATTGTAATTTATAACGGCAATAGCTTAAACTTTTGTAAATAGCATTTGTGAAGATTATGTTCAGTGTATTTTATTGTGACGAAAATCCAAGAACAGAAGTGAAATTTTAACATCTTTTTGTGACATTTGTAATAAAGCTTGAAACATTGAGAGGACATATTTGAACCAGTTGTTGTTGAATGGTTGTACAGATTGATGCTGTGGTGACGCTGAGTGATGTTGTGGAGGCAAGCGAGTGATGCTGTGGCGTTCAAGTGATGCTGTGGTAGCGCATAGTGAGTGATGCTCCTGAGTGATGCTGTGGTGGTGCTGTGTTATGCTGTATGCTATGCTATGTTTTGTTTTGCTATCCTATGCTTTGTTGTGTTATGCTATGCTATGCTATGCTTTGTTATGCTATGCTATGTTTTGTTATGCTCTGCTATTTTTTGCTATATTTTGTTATGCTATGCTTTGTTTTGTTATGGTATGCTGTGTTTTGTTATGCTATGTTTTGCTGTGCTTTGCTATGCTATGTTTTGTTATGCAATGCTTTCTAATGCCATGTTCTGTTATGCTATGTTTTGTGATGCTATGCTATGTTTTGTTGTGCTATGCTATGTTTTGTTGTGTTTTGTTATGCTGTTTTTTGTGTTTTGTTATGCTATACTATGTTTTGTTATGCTATGTTATGTTTTATTATACTATGCTATGTTTTGTTTTGCTATCCTATGCTTTGTTGTGTTATGCTATGCTATGCTATGCTTTGTTATGCTATGTTTTGTGATGCTATGCTATGTTTTGCTTTGTTTTGTTATACTATGCTTTGTTTTGTTATGGTATGCTGTGTTTTGTTATGCTATGTTTTGCTGTGCTTTGCTATGCTATGTTTTGTTATGCAATGCTTTCTAACGCCATGTTTTGTTATGCTATGTTTTGTGATGCTATGCTATGTTTAATTGTGCTATGCTATGTTTTGTTGTGTTTTGTTATGCTGTTTTTTGTGTTTTGTTATGCTATACTATGTTTTGTTATGCTATGTTATGTTATGCTATGTTTTGTTTTGCTATGCTATGTTTGCTATCCCGGTGTGTGGTTGTGTGTGTGGGGGGGGTTGTGGGTGGGTGGGGTTGTGTGTGGGTGGGTGGGGTTGTGTGGGGTTGTGTGTGTGGGGTTGTGTGTGTGGGTATGTGTGTGTGTGGGTATGTGTGTGTGTGTGGGGTTGTGTGTGCGTGGGGTTGAGTGTTTGTGCATGAGGTTGTGTGTGGGGGGTTGTGTGTGTGTGGGGGGGGGTTGTGTGTGTGTGGGGGGGTTGTGTGTGTGGGGGGGGGGGGTTGTGTGTGTGTGGGGTTGTGTGTGGGGGGTTGTGTGTGGGGGGGTTGTGTGTGGGGGGGTTGTGTGTGTGTGGGGTTGTGTGTGTGTGGGGTTGTGTGTGTGTGGGGTTGTGTGTGTGTGTGTTTGTGTGTGTGGGGGGTTGTGTGTGTGAGGGGGCAGTGTGTGAGTGGGCAGTGTGTGAGTGGGCAGTGTGTGAGGGGGCAGTGTGTGAGGGGGCAGTGTGTGAGGGGGGAGTGTGCGTTAGGGGGCAGTGTGTGTGAGGGGGCAGTGTGTGTGAGAGGGCCATGTGTGTGAGGGGGCCGTGTGTGTGAGGGGGCAGTGTGTGTGAGGGGGCAGTGTGTGTGAGGGGGCAGTGTGTGAGTGACAAGAACCCCAATAAACTCTAAGCAATGGGCTGATGCAAAACACCTGCAAATAATGATATTGTACACAACAGGTATTCATCTAAAGCCCAGAATGCATTTTCACTGTTGAGTCAAATGGCAGTGATTGAGGCACGCAGTGTGTGTGGTGAGCTGTGCTCGTTATGTTGCCCACAAGTTAAGTGGGCTTGTTGGGAGCTATCAGCCGTCTCTTTGTATGCCCCATGACTCAACACTTACTGCAGCAGAGTGCAATAAACAACCTTCTTGGTGGATTTAAGACTTTCATAAATCATGCACATGAGGTGACAGTAATCCGGCAGAGGCCTTCCATTCTTCACTTGACCCAAAATGTGGTTTCACTGGATCTTATTTTTTGAAGAGGTGCTTTTTGGGCGAGAGTCAGTCTCTGTGGGGGTTCATGGAAGAGACTCATTCTCGGAAGGAAAAGGGGGGTGGAAGGAAGCATGACTTAGGCAGAGGAGATCAAAATGTGGGGGACAAGAGGCAGAGAGCGAGAAGAGTGGAAAGAAAAAAGCAGGATAAAACGGAGAGATAACTACTGCTTGTGACCACTGAGACAGTAAAGCCCTGCTGTGAAGACTGCAGGAGCTATCAGCCGTCTCTTCGTGCGAGGGTAGCATGCCACTCAGATTCCTATAATATGAACTAAATCACAGATGCGCACTCTGTTGTTCCGATTGTGAGAGGGAGGCAGACGGTGGAATTAAGCTGGAGATCTTTCATAAAATATTCTCGAGTGACGCTGTTGAGACCAGACTATGAAACTAAACAAAAGGGGTAATTTCTGAAGCGGATTTCATTGAATAGATATACAGCTACTTTCTGTTCCAGATAAAGTGTCACATTGGCACTAAAATGTTACACGGAATCCTCCCTAAAACAACAAGCTCTTGGCATTGCTGTGGGGAGGGGAAGGGGGGGGGGGGGGGAGAAACGAGAGACACGGCCTGGCGGCCGTGAAAGTGAAAGTAAAGCCGGCCGGCCGGGAATATTTAGGGGAGGAGAAATGCACGGCCTGGCGGCCGTAAAAAGTGCGAAATGATCCCTTTCAAGTGAAGCTGCTGGCAGCAGACAGTAAAGCCCTGCTGTGAAGACTGCAAGACGCAGTGGCTTGCCGGAGTCAGAACCAGGCTGGGCAGGTAACAGAGTCTCGGACTGGTGCAGATGGCAAGAGTGCAGCACAGAATTTATTCTGCATTATGCTTTTCGCATCTTGCAACCTCCCCAGCTCTTCCCTTGGCCTTAAACTGAAGAGCCTGAAATGCAGAACTCCTTCAGTGAGCTGCGTCTCTTTAGCCAACAGGCCACATAATCAAAACTGCAAATCCCAGAATGCATTTTCACTGTTAAGTCAAACGCCAGTGATTGAGGCACGCAGTGTGTGTGGTGAGCTGTGCTCATTATGTTGCCCACAAGTTAAGTGGGCTTGTTGGGAGCTATCAGCCGTCTCTTCGTGCGAGGGTAGCATGCCACTCAGATTCCTATAATCTGAACTAAATCACAGATGCGCACTCTGTTGTTCCGATTGTGAGAGGGAGGCAGACGGTGGAATTAAGCTGGAGATCTTTCATAAAATATTCTCGAGTGACGCTGTTGAGACCAGACTCCCACAAGTTAACTGGGCTTGTTGGGAGCTATCAGCCGTCTCTTTGTATGCCCCATGACTCAACACTTACTGCAGCAGAGTGCAATAAACAACCTTCTTGGTGGATTTAAGACTTTCATAAATCATGCACATGACAGTAATCCGACAGAGGCCTTCCATTCTTCACATGACCCAAAATGTGGTTTCACTGTATCTTATTTTTTCAAGAGGTGCTTTTTGGGCGAGAGTCAGTATCTGTGGGGGTCCATGGAAGAGAATCATTCTCGGAAGGAAAAGAGGGGTGGAGGGAAGCATGACTAAGGCAGAGGAGATCAAAATGTGGTGACAAAGAGGCAGAGAGCGAGGAGAGTGGAAAGAACAAGGTAGGCGCTGTCTACCACCGACAGATGATCGTGGCTGCAATTTACGAGACGTAAATGAGGATGTGAGTAACTAGGAGCAATCGTTTCACACCTGTAACTGTCCTGGTACGTGTATGACATGACATGAAGAGGGGGCTGTTAAATACTTAGTTCTAGCAGTGCAAATCTCTGGGGCTGCAATAGGGATTTAGATAATGTTCCGTTAAAAAACAAGAACAAAATGCAGGTGAACGTAGATGTTAATGGCGCAGCAGTTGCTATTCCAGCCTCAGAGTGCAAATGTTGTCGATTAGCAGACAAGTATATACAACAAAGAGGAGTGAAGAGTGTGAAGCAGGGGACGCGAGAGTGGATCCCTTTGAAGTGAAGCTTTCGACCGCTGGAGAAGTGTGAGCCTGGTGGGTGCGGGATGCCAGCAAGTGGGAGGGAACGGGCCAAGCGCGCGCTCGAGAAGTCACAGATGAACAATCAACACGCATTATCGGAAATCCGGCTGGTTGGTTTGAGAGACTTTGGTTCAGCAGTAATAGGTTCGAGTAAACTCGACCTAAATAGGACTTGCAATGCAAATAGGTCTCGCATTCACGCAAATTTGAGTTATTGGCATTGTAAATTAAATTGCCTTTCATTTGTGTTTTGGTTTTTAAAACCTAAATAAAAGGCATTTTTATTTACGATGCCAATGGCTTAAAGTCTCGTAAATGCGAGACCTATTGTATTGCAAATATTTTTTTTCTTATTTACAAGTAGGCGCTACCAGTGTAATGGGGCTAGAACCCCTTTCCTCCTATGATTTTTGCCCAGATCATCCCTGGAAATGAACTTCCCACCAGGAATGGACTGAAAGGAAACATCCATACATGGAGAACAGTTTCTGGTGCTAACAGTAAATAGAACTATACAACACCTTGCTATTAGTGCGGGGACTTGTACCCTTGCCACAGATGGGCCCGCGACATCAAAACCAAATATCCGAAAGCTAAAGCAGCCATAGTCTGAACAGGAATCCCGAGAAGCACTCGGGTGTTAAGTGCGAATATTGAACGGCTTACCAGGAGGAAAAAAAGTTGGTATAGTTTAAAAAAGGCACATATATAATCACTATTTAAACTCACAAAGTCAAAATATAATGTGAGGAAAGTAGTACACCAGATTCAGAACTACAGGGAGTAGAGAAGCAAACAGGTAGGGTCAGAAGGCAGAAAGTGGGATTCACAAGAGGAATTCTGGAAGGTGCGAAGTCAGCAGTGGAAACTTAACCTCACAAAGGCCACAGCTTACTGCAGCCCATAAGTTCAAGTGACTCAGGAAGGAGCATTCCTTTTATAGGAGTCATTGGCAATGGCATGCTCGGAGATTAGAATGACCACAAATTAACAATGCCAGCTAGAAGATAGCATGGTGAAGTGAGCGAGTTCACGACTAATCAGCTAAAGCATAACAGTACTAAACAGCAATTAAAGAGGAAAAACTTGTTTTGGGAACGGTTAAATTGACAAGCGAGCAGCAATGCAGTAATGTGTTTCTGCACGAGCATACATTAGAAAGACGCCCACCAAGCTATGGAAATGCAGAGTTCAAAGAATGCCAATCAAAGAAATGCTGAAAGTGAAACCAATTAGTAGCACGCAGTGGACCAAGCCGCAACGTAAATAGCCTGTCAAAACACTCTGCATATACTTACTGGCTTTTATGTTGTTGTACAGACTGTTATCGTTTTAAAGCACGCGCCTGCCTCTGATGAGGCTTTAGCACTAGAGTGGGTACCTGTTTTGGCCCTGAGGGGGCTGTTGGGTGTGCGTTGCGTCGGGGGTACTGGAGAGTGCTATTGCGATTGGAGCGTGCACCTCCTGTTTCATGGAGGGTTTTATTCTAGTGCAGCCACAGGGAACAAACAGGACATGCTGTGCAGCCGCGGTGCACAATGGAGAGCACAAGTGCTGCACAGGCAAAGGACGGAGCTGACGGAAGGACAGGTTTGCGTCCAGCCTACCCATCTGGCCGTCCCTTGGAGCATATCTGACTGACATGGTATCAGAGTCTATCGGAGCTGCAGCGCGGGATCACCAGAGAGCGGCCGGGCCAGCAAGGACCTCCGCTGCTTGCCGAGGGCAGGGCAGCTTACGGTGCGCAGTGACTTTACCTATGAGCAGACGTGTGCCTGGACATTCTTTCTGCACAGACGCTCTATCCTCTTCAGCTCTCTACTCCTCCTTAGTGCGGCCGGACGATGTAAGAAAGCAGGAACTAGCATTTGCAATGCAATACGACTCGCATTTGCGAGACGTATTGCATTAAAAATTGGAGTGCGGACATTTAACAAGGTACGAAAAAGAGTGGGCGGTGAGAGTGACGCGAAAAGTTGCGAACAGCGGGGGGGACGCAGGGGAAAAAATTGTGGTCAGTTAAGGGGCCAATAGCCTCAGAAGTGTACAAATTACGCCATGGCAAGGAGGAGGTACTAACAAGCTAAACACCAATCAGAAGGCAGAATTTCCGATGTAAGCCAAACAAAAAGATGGGCGGAGAGTGGGCGGAGCTTACATGAAACTTCCCTGGTTTAATATATACCATATGTTGGATGTGTACAAATTACGCCATGGACGTTAGGAGGAGGGACTAACAAGCTAAAAACCAATCAGAAGTCAGCATTTCAGATGCAAGTCAAACAAAATATGGGCGGGGAGTGGGTGGAGCTTACACAAAGCTTCCCCTGTATAGTATATACCATATGTCTCGCAAAGCGAGCAGCGCATGCGCTGCAACGCTAGGTGAGACCTAATAAAACTGGAACATGCTGAACAGTAAGGAAAAGTAAGTCTCCAAGGTGGACAGTTGTCAAAAGCGGTTTGTCATGGGGTAGATGAGCCTAGCTTTTCTTTACCAGGCCTAGTTATGCATAAAGCTCCCTGTTTTCCATTTTTACGGATTTTTACAGATAAATACAGACAGAAAACAATGTGTTTTCTGGCTGCATTTATTTTTAAAAGTGGATAAATACAGAAAATTGTGGTTCTTTTAAGTGACTCTCTGTGCCGTCTTTCATTAATTAGAGGCCAGCAGCTGAGCAGATGGACAGCATGGGAACTTAAAACAAGCATTGGCATAGCCAATAGGTCTCGCCTTTGTGACCTTATGTGTTTAGCCACAACTTTTGGCTATGTTGTAGAGCATTGTGACTGCTGTGCATATTGAAAAGTTATAACAAAAAGTGTTAGGCATTTTTGTTAACTTTATACAAACCAAGACGACATTATGTACAACTGAACAACCTGATTAAAAAAAGAGTTTAACATAAAAAATGTCTTAGTTTTTTTGTACTTGCACTGCTGGCAACTTCTTCCTGCCTGTTGTCATACTTGTTTGTAATAATTTGTTTTGTTATGGGGTAGCGGGACATAAATAATGGGGGAGTGGAGGTTGTAAAACAGTAATTTAATTAGAACACAAGCAGCGGATGGACACTAAGGGAGAATGAACAGATGCCAGATTCAAAGGGAAGACTGACGTGATGCCTAGGTGATGGGCTGATGAAAAATGGTTGCGGTGAGTGATTTTTCGCGCTCAGGTGGTGCCAGTCTATAGTGTGGATTGGAGGTACATTGTGGATTGTGGAGTAGTGGAGTTGAAATATGTTGTTTGGTGTGTAATTATGTGGGGTGTATTGGAAATGTGTGGAGTTGAATTGTGTGGAGTTCAATTGTGTGGCCTGGAACAGTGGTGTTGAGTGAAATTATGCTTAGTGAAATTGTGTCATGGTGTGGAGTGCATTTATGTGGATTGGTGGTATGTGGCATAGAGTGCTTCTGCGTATGTGCGCTGCCGCTAGGCTCGACCTAAAAAGGACAGCAATACATCAAACAACAAAATAATCAAATATGGCCTAAAGACAAACTGCCAGTAAAACAATGGCAAGATCTCTAGCACCTGCCCTGAACCACCTACACCTCTACACAAATTGCTTAACTCACGTGTCTATTGTGCCTATTCTGTAATCTTTTACTTCAATCCAGGAAGATGTATGCCTCCAACGTAATTGTAGGTGGAGTATTTGATGGATCCAAATCAACAAGCAAGCAATGCAAGAGTACTGTGCTTTTATTTAACAGTTGATTTCAGGTGTGTTAATTCAATTGGATCACCTGAAGTGAAAAAGGACTAAACCTACAATAATGCTTTAAGATGTTAAACAAATACCCAGTATTGTAGCACTGCTTCCTTGGTGACATGGAGATGTGTGTTAACCTTACCAGCTGACAGAGAAAATTTGGCGCGACCGATTAACCCGATCCTTCTTAACACACAGCTGACATGTAAAAACTGGTTTTAAGTATATGGCATTCATCTTGGAGCTAAACGGAAAGACCAGCACAGGCAAACAAACATTTCCACAATATAAAAAATGCCCCCATCCACTGAGTATGGTGCAAATATCACCAATAAGACTGCCATTGCGATGTTGTGCTTCACACAAGATATTTGTATTCACAATTTTCATCACTCAACCGAAATTAATATTCTTTCTGTCAACTGGAGAAGGATAAAAGACTGGATAGGTATTTCCAGGATGAAGAAGCAACCTTCTGATCAGGGAGAATTCCTAGAAGAGCGTACTTAAATGTCTGAACAATCTTACTGGTCTTACATCTTAATATCAAATGGTCTAGCAAACGAGGGTTATCAAAGTGCCTCTGGGTGTAATTCACAGAAAGATGGGTGCAAACATTGCATCTGTAAGGTGGTGTCTTGAGTAAAATCAGATAGAGGGAGTTCAAATGCCCCATACAACAACTGCAAATAGAAGTGTCTAGTAAATCTCAAATACTTTTCCCAAGTGTGCTTTAACATTGACTATTTGCCACACTTTTTCCCAGAAATTCAAAGATAGAAATCCCTGCAACACTGTGTGAAATTCTAAGCAGTATTAACCACAGTCCCTGTTAAATGCACATTAAAAGCCACATTTTTTACTAATCTCTCTAATTTCTCAAACATTTCTTGGGACAGGACATAGCAAAATGCCTTCTGTACTTTAAAATATTATCCTCTCATACCATTCTTTTCCTGAAAAATCTGATGGACAGACAACTTCTTTTGCATGATGTGTTCTAAATGGGGACAATGCTCTCATAATTACTTACAATTGGCCTAAACACAAATACAGTGCGAATCTACCGCCCCATCTAATTCATGGAACACTCTCCCTGCCAACTCTCTCGTATCACAAGAGTAAGAGCAGTAACATTCAGAGCTACACCACATACATTCTTAAACCAGGATAAGGCCAACTGACTGCGCCTTTCCCTAACATGCAGGAGTGATGCTTTGGTAGGATTGCCACTTGTATACAAATTAAATCCAAGCACTTTAATCCTTGATCTCCAATAACCAACAACGGTCCTCTAGGCGATTACATCATCATGGTGTCTCCACAGACCCCTTCCTCCCCTTAGTACATTGTTCTCAATGGTCATCATTGGCTCGGATCCACCTATAACCCCAAAAAGCTACATTACAAACACTCCCTTCTGTTTTTGTACAGATTAATAGTTATAAGATTGAATGACATCAGAATAGAGCTATGAGCAGTGTGCTACCTCAGTCAACTTCAACTGACCCCCAGTCAGCAAATGGAGAAACAGTTCTAAAATAGGCATACTATAGAAAGTCTAACAAACATTGCAAGACAACGGAGGACTCCAACTTAACCAGAGGCTGCAGGTCACACTACCTATATAGTTTGATCTTCAACTATCACCCTACCATGCTGATCACATAGTAGGACGACAGCCTGACAGTACATCCAGGGACATTTTTGATACAATCCTGTCCAGCCTCATAATATTGTAAGTGGTCCACCTTAACGCTGCAACCAATACAGAAACTAGGCTGGAATATCTTTTATAATAACTAGAAGTACCACAAAGGTTCATGAACAGCTCATTCTGCCACCATATCTTAAATGTAAATCAGGGATATATCCCTCACAACGCCTTCAATGCACCACACTTGTAAGATCTGCATCTCCCAACATGATTATTACAGTAAGATATATGTGTGCTGTCCTGCCAGGTACCAAGCATTAGGGGTGAGACTAATGCATTTTACTAATGGTGTCCGCATCACTATACTAAAATGCATTATTCTAGAATATTATAGTGCACTTGGACAGTGAGCATACTGCTGTGTCTTCACACATCAATCAAACTTTGTTTAGGGCACAGGGAATCATCATCACTTACAATCAAGCCAAGTCCGGCTCTGAACATACCATGTTTTATTGTCAGCACAGCGAGGTCATGAACATAAACATTATACAATTTGAACCGAGCAGTGCCCTGAGATGGATCAGGGTGCAGAGCCTTGCATGTTGTTGTTTTCCAGCAAGTCGCCTTGCCACTGTGACCACGCAGGGTCTAACTGGCCCCCAGAGCAGCAGCTTTGTTTTACATCCACTCTTGTCCAGGTCGACGGAATTACAGCAGTTGTACACTTCGCACTGAGACACCTCTGACTGCCTATGTGAGCACGACACCGCCAGGAGTGAGCTTCACAACAACTGCCTCATAAGGACCAGACTGGAGGTAATACAAAGTCAACAAAGCTAGACACCAAGACAGCTGAAGAGAGCCATAAGAGTAAAATAAAACACACAGATACTTTCCAGAATAGAAAGACCAAAAGTCCACTTTTAATCAAACTTCATGACCATTTGCCAAGAGCTTGCGATTTCTCCATATCTTGCAGATATTGACACACACAGAGCAGCAGAGTCCCAATCACAGCACAGGACGAACCAGTGTCAACAGTACAGCCCTGTGTACTCAAGTCTCCAGAGAGAGCTTGCAGACTAAATGCTCTTAAAGCTACATACAGTTTTCTAACTAAACAACCAGTATTTACATGGCACCCGTGTCTGCATCTCGGCTACAGGATAAGGGGTAAAGGAAAGGTTGACAGCTGTCATGCTGTGCACTGTTTTACGAGGCTGATGGTGGGTGGTCTCTGCTGTGTGCAGGAGCAGGTAAGTTTAAATACAATGGCACTGGTGAAGTAGTGTGGCTCACTGGTTAGAGGCGGCAGACCCGAGAGCAGAGGACGGCCCGGGACCAGGGTTCGATTCCCGACGCGGCAGGTTTCTGGACCAGGGTCAGCGGACTCGATAATTCTCTCGCCTCGGTGCCCACTCTGATCAGCGATCACACTCGGCAACTCTGGGCATTAGCTTGCCTCATCTTCACTAACGGCCCCACCAGACCGCCGGGGATGCCTGGTCTCACCCTGGAGATACCCATTAAGGGACCATCTCTCAGGGAAGCCAGGAAGGGTTTCGCAGCGGTTGAAGCGCGGAGATACTCCTCCGGGAGTCGATCCTAGCGCTATATAAACCTGCAATTAACTGGTGCAGTGAGCAGCATCACCTCAGTGCAAGTAAGTTGATTAAAAAGTATTAAGTACTTAAAGTGCTTTATGTTGCGCCACAGGAGACTCTTTCTGATTAGCTAAATAGCAATTTAGATTTTTCTCACAGTATCATACATAAGGCACAGAATGTCACACATGAGCACACTTAAAACATGAAGATGTCACACATAGCCAATCTAGCAACTATGCGTGTGGGCAAGTACTTCACCACCCAAATCAGGAATGGTAAGAGCCATATAAAGGTTATAATAGGACACCATATCTTCCACCACCACACCACGCCGGTTGGTCATTCGCATGCCTCGACCCCACATTCAAACATCTCTCCCAACCAAAACCTTGTACTCCTCACAAGTCTGCCATTCAAAGATCCAGGTCTTACCCTTATTTACGACTGTCCCCCTTCAGGTTGTAATGCTACTCCAGTGTCTGTCTGTCTACTCCGTTCTTATGTCTTCCCTCCAGTCCTCTGTCATCTAATATTCCCTTTTCACCCCAAGGTTTTGGGGCCAATGTTCTACCGGTTTCTGCTGCTGCTACCCTCACTGACACTGGGTTGCTGCTTTCATCTCCCAAGCCCTGTGCTCCAGTACTGTCATCTGCCAAACCCCAACGACCCTCACTCATGGGTAAGGAGGCCCCCGTTTCCATCTGTTACCCGGTAGCACTGCACACAGCCGCCGCCGTCTTGGTAAAGGTAGAAGTGACCTTCGGCGCGCAGTCACACTGCTCGTTAGCCAGGAAACGATAACTGGTCACGTGACAATTCACCGGCTCGCGCATGCGCACGATGTTTAAATCACCCTTTCCGTTCTAAGAGTCAGGCAGGACTTGGTCTAAGAGACGGGAGCGGCATGTAGATTAAAGGAGTGTTTTAGCTGTTCCAGAAAAGCCTGTGAGACCTGTTTAAAGCAAACTTAGGTTGGGGAGGTATGAATCTAATGGGGACCAAAAGAGAACCAAAAGACGTGTCGGCAGAGAGCTCTACGCAGCGCATGGATATGTGTAGAGGTGGGCGACCCAGCAAATTTACAGGGAGAGCATCTGCCGCCCGGCAGTGAAAGTGGCAGCAGGGGGAGGGGCCATGGGTAATTCCCTTTCGGGAGCGTGTGACCATATGGCACCACCATATAGCGATGCGCACTCCCGAAAGGAAATCGCCAAGATGTGCACGCGTTGCATTGCAAGCAATGCAACGCGTGCACGTGTTTACGGGGAAAGCTGTGCCCATGAAAAAAGGTCCCTTTCCAATGCAGCGCATGCGCGCTGCATAGGCAGAGACCTAAAAAGGAAGAAAGTTCTTTAAATAATGGCATATGTCAACATACACTTATGGTATAATGCTAGTATTTACCAGTGGCTGTATTGTTATGTAATATATGACGGCTTAAATAGCTAAAACATGACAGATATCAAAGTATGAGTGCGCGTCTATCAGTTAAATAGATATGGAAATGTAGAGATTTACAACTTCATGTATATGCAAAGCACAAAATAAACATGCATAAATACAAATAAAATGGCCAAAAAATAAAATATGGATAAATACAGACGGAAATGGCCAAAAAATAAATACCATAAATCGGAGAGCGCTAGTTATGCATAAAAACGTATTTTCTGTAAATTCATTCGGGAAAATGTTTAGAACCTTCATTCATAGATGTATTCCAATGGTTAGTGAAAATCTAATTGGAGGGGAAGAGGCGGCAGAGAAAATGGCTGCATAGAGAAAGGGCTCTTGTCCTCGCATCCAGATTAAAGAGGCAGTTCATTAGTGACTGAACAGATTAACTGAAAGCATAGCCAGGACTTGACTACAAGGTTTGCTCACTACGCCTCCTAGCCTTGGGTAGCTACTAAGCATCGGCAACTCGCGAACTCGCAATTCGCAAAATTCGCAAATTCGTGCGAATTTGCTGTTTTTGCCAGTTCGCGAGGGTTTTTTACAAGTTCGGGAACGCGAACTTGCTTTTGTGGTCGCAACGGTCGCGACCATGTTGTTTCTACGTGTCCAGCCTGTTTGTGACCCTGTGGTTCATCGCAGCCACCCTCCGGTTCATCACTGCCACCCTCTGGTTCACCAATGCCACCCTCTGGTTTGCCACTGCCACCCTCTGGATCATCACTGCCACCCTCTGGTTCACCACTGCCACCCTCTGGTTTATCACTGCTACCCTTTGGTTCATCACCTTGTGGTTCACCACTGCCACCCTCTGATTCATCACTGCCACCCTCTGGTTCACCAATGCCACCCTCTGGTTTGCCACTGCCACCCTCTGGTTCACCACTGCCACCCTCTGGTTTATCACTGCTACCCTTTGGTTCATCACCTTGTGGTTCACCACTGCCACCCTCTGGTTCATCACTGCCACCCTTAGGTTCATTCCGGCCACCCTCTGGTTCGCCACTGCCACCCTCTGGTTCGCCACTGCCACCCTCTGGTTCGCCACTGCCACCCTCTGGATCATCACTGCCACCCTCTGGATCATCACTGCCACCCTCTGGTTCATCACTTCCACCCTCTGGATCATCACTGCCACCCTCTGGTTCACGACTGCCACCCTCTGGTTCACCAATGCCACCCTCTGGTTTGCCACTGCCACCCTCTGGTTTGCCACTGCCACCCTCTGGTTTGCCACTGCCACCCTCTGGATCATCACTGCCACCCTCTGGTTCACCACTGCCACCCTCTGGTTTATCACTGCTATCCTTTGGTTCATCACCTTGTGGTTCACCACTGCCACCCTCTGGTTCATCACTTGCACCCTCTGGTTCATCACTGCCACCCTCTGGTTCATCACTGCCACCCTCTGGTTCGCCACTGCCACCCTCTGGTTCGCCACTGCCACCCTCTGGTTCATCACTGCCATCCTCTGATTCATCACTGCCACCCTCTGGTTCATCACTTCCACCCTCTGGATCATCACTGCCACCCTCTGGTTCACGACTGCCACCCTCTGGTTCACCAATGCCACCCTCTGGTTTGCCACTGCCACCCTCTGGATCATCACTGCCACCCTCTGGTTCACCACTGCCACCCTCTGGTTTATCACTGCTATCCTTTGGTTCATCACCTTGTGGTTCACCACTGCCACCCTCTGGTTCATCACTTGCACCCTCTGGTTCATCACTGCCACCCTCTGGTTCATCACTGCCACCCTCTGGTTCGTCACTGCCACCCTCTGGTTCGCCACTGCCACCCTCTGGTTCATCACTGCCACCCTCTGGTTCATCACTGCCACCCTCTGGTTCATCACTGCCACCCTCTGGTTCATCACTGCCACCCTCTGGTTCATCACTGCCACCCTCTGGTTTGCCACTGCCACCCTCTGGTTTGCCACTGCCACCCTCTGATTCAAGGCTGCCACCCTCTGGTTCATCCCTGCCACCCTCTGTTTCATCACTGCCACCCTCTGGTTCCGCAATGCCACCCTCTGGTTCTGCACTGCCACCCTCTGGTTCTGCACTGCCACCCTCTGGTTCTGCACTGCCACCCTCTGGTTCACCAGTGCCACCCTCTGGATCATCACTGCCACCCTCTGGATCATCACTGCCACCCTCTGGATCATCACAGCACCTTCTGGTTCACCACTACCACCCTCTTGTTCACCACTGTAGATTATGGGGGGAAAGCAAAGCACACCTTCCCAGCCTCAACTGAGATGAATTCATTTGGGGCTGGTTAATGTGTCACTGAATTTGAGCTTCAAGTCTGGCACCTGCTTCCTTAGCTGTAAGTGCTTCCTGTTGCAGTTTAATTTTTTTTACAGGAACATTGTGCCATACTTGTAACTATTCTCTGACCCTGCTTTGAGGGTCAGAGCAGGGTCAGAGAATAGTTGCAAGTAGGCAACTGAACTCTGGAGGGGCCCCTCAGGAAGCACTACAGGGAATGGTTACAAATTAGCTTGAACTTTTGCACCTGCTAAGTGCTTTCAGTTTTCCAAAATTAGTTTTTCTGCCATTTCACGAGATTCGCGGGGCGCAAATTCGTGCGAAATCGAACTTACAATCCGCAAATTCGTACGAATTTGCAGATTTTTTTTGCGCGTTCCCGCGTTTTTTTGCTTATTCGCGGACCGCTTGCAGCGCTCCGACCCCGAGGTTGCCCATGCGGTCGTGTATGGGCACGGCCATCTTGTTTGCGTGACGTGTTTCCGTTTCTGGGCGCTAGTTGCATGCTTGCGTCGTATGCAGCATGCGATTACATATTCGCAGGCGTTTTTGCGTGCTCGCGGGGAAAATATTGCGCGAACTTCCCCATGCGGTCCTCTATGGGCGCGGCCATCTTGTTTTTCATTCACTGCTATCGTTTTGGGCATGCTACCTTTCTATCCATCTTACATCTTTGTAATCCTATGTTTTTCTGAACTTTTTTTGTTTTGTTTTTTGCTTATTATCTCTCTTCAATTTCCTACATCTATATTTTGTGGGTTTTTTCACTTTTTGTTACTTTATTACCCGCTTTATTTCTTTCGCTCTCTCTCATTTTTTTTCACACCTATTCTTCTTTCCTTCTTCTTGTGCCCAGGACCATGGCTAAGGGAGGCGACAAGGGCAAAGGGAAGGGCCCAGCACCCCGTACCCGGCTCCCTTGCGGGCGTTTGAGGTGGGAGGATGTCCAGGCCAGGGAGATCTTCTCTGCGGTGGAGGTGGCTGCCTTGATGGTTTTTGTCCAAGTCCACCTCCCTAAGACCGTGGCAGCAGGTGGGCGGATTGCTTCAGGTTACGGCCTCCGGGAGCGTCGCCAGCTGTGGAAGAAGGTGTGCCGGCGCATGTATAAGGAGTCTGGGGTCTGGCGCACCTACCAGCAAGTGATGCACCGGTGGAGTGACATCCTGGACCGGGAGCATGACATGCTCGACCTGCTAGGATTGGAGATCCCTGGCCTTGGTAAGTAGCTATTTAATAACTACTTTTTTCCCTTCTGCTCTGTTATATTGCTAATCTATTTTTTTCCTGAAGAGTACGAATGCTGCTGATTCGATTACATTGCAGGTAAATTAATGTTTAAATAGCTTCTGTCATCGCAGGTGCTCGCCTGGTTATTGGCGTTGCTACTATGCGTAATGCTAGAGACAGTAGACAAGTCTAGTCCTTCTTTGTACTCCTGCTGCTGCCACTTTGAAGAGATAGTGGTGGATTGATACGTTGAGCATATTATTTATTACTTATCAAATAGTGAATCCTGAGTACATTACCTTTAACAATTTCTTAATAACGGCCGACAATTTTACGCTATTGAGAATGAGCAACAGGTCACTTTTGTACATCAAGCTCTTAGTTATTTTCCCAACTACTGGAAAACTGGGAAAGGTGTTAAGGTTTCCCCCAAGGAATGCACAATCTCGTGGGCAAGATATCCTGTTTTTATCACTTGGAACTTTTTACAGTGAAGAAAAACACTTCAGCTGGATCTCGCAGGAAGGTATCATGCCTCATGGAGCCCAGCTCTGCAACAGCATCCAGCTTGCCCCAAAGAGACTTTCAAGTACCAAGAAAAAAACTAAGACCGAAGGTAAAACCTGCAACTGGGGCAAGTCAGCAAAGGTATTCCAACAGCCAAGGGAACTCTGCAGCTGAAGAATCCTGTTGTATTGTGCTCTAGGCTTTTGGCACCAAAACTGAAGACCTCGTGCAAATTCATGGGACACTTACAAGCTTCAGCATCCGTCTTGTACTGCTGGAAGAGTTTGAGAATCCAAACAAATCCATAATCGTAGATTTGAAATCGCTCCTAGGTGTAAGTCAACCACAAACTCTAACTTTCAATTGTGCTTAGCGTTTTCTTGGCCCTTAAAAATACATCTCTGTATTACCTCCATCTTAACTAATGCTGTTTGTTAATCCGTGAACTTATCGTGCATTACTGTGAGCAACTGCCTGATGCTTCAGCCATACCTATAAGTATTCTGTTAGAATTGTGTTGTGACCTAACCAGATTGTGTGTAGTAATGGCAGGGGTACTGCAATGATGCAGGTCTTCCCCGGAAAATGTTTAGTGTTTATGCTTAGGAACTGTTTGTGGGCCTTTACTTCAAATCTCTCCAATGGAATCTCACTTACTGTAAAACTCTATGCTAAAATAGTTGAAGTTGTAACCACTAGTGCCCACCTTTTAAAATAAGGCCCACTGATATGCAGCTGGGTTAAGAGGCTTAGCACACGTTATTCAGGAACAAAAGCGCTCTGCATCTGCACACGCGTAGCATGTTACAGACAAAACCAAGTTAAATTGGCTGTGGAGCTGCTAAGGCTTTTTTTTCATTCCATTTGTAATCTAAAAAGAAATGCCCCATTTCTTTCTTTATGGCGTGCAAACTTTGTTGAAATGGTTTGCACTTTGTGTAATGTGTGCCTAAAATGTAGCATTTTATTAGTACGCACAAACTACAAATATCATTGATGTGTCCTTCCCTATGAGTTCCTGGATTTTTCAATAAGAAATTGACTGTGTATTTATCAAATTAGGCATAGTTCCTTGACCTAGCCCTAATAGGATTTGTCCTTCCAGTTGCCATTCTAGGATAGTTAATTACACTTCGGTTCCAATGGCAGATGAAACTTCCATCCCCCAGAAACAATAGACTTATCCAAGGGAGATTAGATTTATTCTGGCAGAGAAAGTGGTGGTGGTGGTGAAATTCCCATAACTATTTAGTAGCACCTCCCTATTTATTTATTTATAAAAACATTTATAAAGCGCGAACGACGGCCCTTGGGCATCTCGGCGCTGAAGTTGCTGCATTGTTTTAGGCCTCAGAGAGCAGAAGTTCACTGGTTGAAAAGCCAGGTTTTTAGTTGCTTGCGGAACATCCAGAGAGAAGGGCTAATTCTAATCGATTCTGGTAATGTATTCCACAGTTTAGGTGCGGCTACCATGAATCTTCTGTCCCCCCATGAGACAGATTTGGTTCGGGGTACCACTAAATCATGCTGATAGGATGAGCGTAGTGTTCTTGGAGGACGGTAAGGGATAAGGTTTTGGACAAGGAAAGCGGGTCCAACATTTTTCAGAGCCTTGTAAACCAGGCAGAGGGATTTAAACAGGATTCTTTTTCTCACTGGCAGCCAGTGCAGCTGTCTTATAGTGAGTGCGGCCGAATGATGTTTGGGAATGCGCCCTAAGAGCCTAGCGGCAGCATTCTGAATGGCCTGCATTTTCCAAAGAACTCTCTCCTGGGCACCTAGAAACAGAGCATTGCAGTAATCTAGGGTCGACAAGACGAGGGAACTCACCAGTGTTTTGCCGGCACTCTCAAGTAGGAAAGGCAGGATTTTTTTAATAAGCCGCAGCTTATGAAAGGCTGAGGAAGAAATTTGATTGGCATGTGGCATGAAATTTAGATGGTCGTCAAAAATGACTCCCAAGTTCCTCACTTTGTTGGTTGGGTCCGGAGGTTGGCCCATCGATGATGGCCACCAGATGGGGGACCATTGCGGAGATAGAGTGCCAAAAATTACCACCTCCGACTTATCAGAGTTAAGTTTTAGGCAATTTTGAGCCATCCAGCTTCCGATGGCCAGCATGCCATGGTTGAAGGTATTAGCTTTTTTTGGACCGTCACTTTTGACTGCTAGGACCAGTTGCGTGTCATCTGCATAGGACGTGAGGCTCATCCCGTATGCCCTGATGATATTGGCAAGGTCCAACACATAGATGTTAAATAGTGTCGGACTTAGGGATGAGCCTTGGGGAACTCCACATGGCAGAGACAGGGGGGAGGATTTAAAAGGTCCGACAGTAACGACCTGGGATCTATTTGCCTATGAAGTGATTGAAGTATGGTACTGCCATCAAATGGGATTTCTTTACCGTCTTGGAGGGAAGAAATTACGCATGAGTAGGTAAGGCTTGGGTCAAAGGTGAAATGCATTTTACTTAAGAAGACAGCTGCCATCTTCCTTTTTCATAGAATGCTGTGCAAGGGGAGGGACAACCAGCAGGCTGATCCCTAGAAGTGTCAGTTGGGGGAAAGGGGTGTTGTGGTAACAATGGGTTGTCAGCTCTAAGGTTCTAGAACTCTCCAACTTCATTTTTAATACCCTGCACAGGAAAGAAGGGTTGAGAAGTACAGAAGCTGGACGACAGAACAGCATCACTGATTAAGCCTTTAGCAGTGTGGGGAACCACTGACTTGTACTTCTTGGACGCCATGCTAGTGGCACTAACTCCATGACTTCCTCCCAGAACCAGTAGAGGGTGAACCTGCGGACGACCCAAAAGGAAGATCGTGCCCCTGAACCTCTGTGGACTGGCCCTGCTTGGGCAGAGGAGTGGGTACAAGAGGCTCGGACACACTGCATGGCAGGGGCGGATAGGCAAGGCGGGCATTCGGGAATGGGCCGAAGGGCCGGTGCCTCAGTGCCCTCTGTGGGCCGTTTTTTTTCTCCCCTGTCCCAGTCCACAGAGAGTGGACTAGGAAAGGGGAGAAAAAAACCGGCCCACAGAGTGCACGGAGACAGAGACACAGAAAATGAAAGCAGCCTTGCTGTGCGGCCAGACAGCGATTGTCAGCTGTGGCCTCCCCTTCACCCCTGCCCTGCCAAGCAATCAAGCTGAGGCTGGGCAGGGGTGATTGTTTGCAATAATCGGCCTCCCTGGGGGCCAGGTGTTTCTCAGGCCTTTGAGCCATTTGCACCTCGGCCCCCTGGCGCCCATGCAGCCCAGAAACGGTGTTAGTCTTAACACCTCGCCCACAGCCCTTCACAATCAGGGCATAGTGGGCGAGGAAGAATGGGTCTTGCTGTGGGGGCCTGGTGATGTTTGGAATTTTTTGTTTTATTTATTTATTTATGCGATTTTATATAGCGCGGACTTTACCCGAAGGTGTCAGAGCGCTTCACACTAGGAACAGCAATGTTACATGAGGAGAAAATTATAAGTGGACAAATTACAAAAGCAAACGTTAAGTTACATGAATCAAAAGTGACAATAGTGAGCAACCAAAATACAAGAGGAGCAAACGATACATTACAGGAGGAAAAAGTGATATGTGTGCAGGTTACAAAAGCGTACAAAATACAAGTAGAGGTATAATACTGCAATTAATGGCAGACACTCCAGCACAAGAACAAACGTTACGTAGGCAATGGTGGCACTTGTGCAAGTATCTAAAGCAAACAAAAATGAGAGGTAGCAAACAGTGGGTTACAAGAGAAAAGTGATGTGTGCAAGTTACAAAAGGATACCATACACAGGTACAAGGGTAATACTACAGTAAATGGTAAATACTCAAACTGCCAGAACACACTGGGAAGGCACTTCCCATGCACCAGCTTCACCTCAGCCTCCCCCTTGGCTACCTGGCTACCTGGCTACCTGGGATGACCCAGAAAGCTGTGTTTTGTGCTCCCCTGCCAGGACATTTTCCCAAGGCCTGGAGGGTTGATTATTTTACTAATTGCAGGGCCTTACCTCTGTTCATGTGCTCCTGAGCTGAAGGTCTGGGGAGGGCTAAGTAGGTTAGTAATAGCAGGGGTTATGCTGCTTTTCAGGTGCTCCTGTGCTGGAGGGCTGGAATAATTTTGTGACAAAAAGGGGTCTTGCTATTTTTTTTAGTTGCTCAGCATGTAGGCCATTGTCACCTTGGCCCTGTATCCTGTGCAAGAACAGTATCCTCCCACTTTCATTCCTTGTCTGTGCAAATGGTGTTTCATGAAAGGGCACGCCCCTTGAATGTGGGCCACGCCCCTTAAATATGGGCCACGCCTCTTGAATGTGGGCCACTTTTTTCGTCAGTGCCCGGGCCGAATTGTGATCCCAATCCGACCCTGCTGCATGGTACTGCAGGCAGGGAGCATGTTCTGCACGGAGACCTTTGGGGTGCAACTGCCAGAAAGACCCAACTTCAGAAGATTACCATGTCTAGATAGGAAGGAAGCTGCAGGCCCGTTTAGCCAAGAAGAGAAAAGAGCAGCACCGGAGGCTGTAGAAAGCAGTCCGATTTCTTGAAAACAAACATCTTGAAATTTGTCATCAGCAGGTCCCCAACAGCACTCCTGTTGTCTGGAGCGCACAACAAAGAACTTCGTGTAGAAAGCCCACGTGTTATCTGGCTCAAGGGGTAGATGATGTTAAAAAAACAGCTATTGATGTGCAGCACCGGAAGAGCTGCAGTAGTTTGTAACTTTTGACCGCAGTGACACAGTAAGAAAAAATACACGACACGTCTAGATTCCTTAGTCCCCAAGACTGGTGGCCAGGCATAATGACATACAACAACTACTTTGAGATAAGAGAAGCAAACAAACGTACGTATATTGTTGTACTTCCACCTGTATGGAAGCACATGTATTTGAACAAGACATTGTAATACTTGTCAAAGATCCATAGGTTAATATTCAAACAACTTCCGACACAGTGACTAAGACCAACATAGATTGTATCAGACCGTTTTGGTACATGCTAGATAGATGACGATTTAATCAGGCAACAACTAAGGGCTAGATGTAGGTCATTTGGATTTACAGATTCATAAATACCGAATTTTACCGATTCGGTATTTATGAATCGGTAAATCCAATGTAGGTAATAATTCGGTAAAAAATACCGAATTGGTAGGATTCGGTATTTACCGAATCGGTATTTGCCATTGATTCCTATGGGCCTGGAGGCCTGGAGGCCCATAGGAATGAATGTCAATTACAGAATCAGTAATTACCAATTCGGTAAATACCGAAAAATTCAAGGGTGGAAGGGTGTCACTTTGACACCCTGTTGCACCCCTGATTAGGGCTTGTGTACCATGTGGCACACACACATGCCCTACGGGCACAGGTGTACATGCACAGATTTGCATATACAGAGGTATTCGTTATTTACCACCAACTAATAGTTGGTGGTAAATAACGAATCCTTAAAGCCCTGTGGCACTGTTGACAGTGCCACCTACATCTAAAAAAACAGATTTTGTAATTTTACCGAATCGGTAAATTTACCGATTCGGTAAAATTACCGAATCTATATTTTAAGATGCCCTTCACCTCAGTATCCAAATACCGGTCGGTTACGACCGAAAATCGGTATTTTCGGCCGTTACCGACCCGTATTTGGATACCTACATCTGGCCCTAAAAGTAGAGTCAGGTCATATATTACAATGGGGAGCAAGCCCCAAACTCAGGAACAGATTCCAGCAACAAGAACTGAAATCACCGAATTGGTGACCGTTACTGGAAATTCATTTTTTTTATTGTATTAATGGCAAAGGCTGTGTTCCAGACGAAGATATCAGTGTAGAGCAGAAGATAGAGAAAACAGTACCAGATAGCTTAGAGAAGTCACTGCCGTTCATTGTCAGAATTTAGCCCAGATCTTATCTTAAACCACAAATCCACACTGTTTCTAGTTGACGTTAACCATATTTTTCTGTCCCCTCCCCTCTGGTCTGGAAATTAAAGTTAGCCCTATTGGCCCCGCTGACAGAGTGGTGTGAAACCAAGGAGTAGAAGCATCAAGTGTGGCACATACTCTGCGGTGTTACCCCTGACTGGTTGCCTCCCAACTATGTGCAAGCGATTCAGTAAAATTAAATGGCAGGCAAAGCAAGTTCTTGTCTTGTCCTCACATTTCAGAGAAAAGAGAGGAAGAAATGCTTTAGAGAAATGATTTAAGTTTTTCGTCACAGCACATAAGAAAAAAATATATTTCTGAATTACCTTTTATGTTAAACACATAACTAATCACATTAACAAAAACAAACCGTTCATAAGAATTCCTTAATTTAAATCAAGGTTAATGTGTAACTTGTTAATGCTTTGTATAATAGCTTCATCATGCTGCACTATGAAGTAATAATTTCACCAGTGTGTTTAAATGTTGGGGGAACATGGTGTGATAAGGATAGCCCAAGGGGGCTCTGGAATTCAGCAAGTTCGTATGGCCTTAACTTCCGCCTCCCTCCCCCCCCTCCCCCCCCCCCCCCCCCCCCCCCCACAGGGTTCCAAGAGAACAACAGCTCAAAGGCCAACATTCACTGCCATTTAGAGGTGGAGGAACTCAGAAACAAATAGGTCCCCAACTATATAGAGCCCTCTGCATGTTTCGCTGCAACAATACGTGCCCTCTACCAGCATCAAAAGTGCATCCTGTGCTCAACTTCTCACCGCGATCCCCAAGGAGACCAGAGCAGGCCACAGAGGAGAGGAAGGAATACACTGACTCCTTCAATCAGCACCAAGCAGACTGGTGTTGGGCAGCAGAGGAGTCAGCAAGATGTGCGTCTGCAGAAGCCTGATTCACAGTCTGTGCGACTGCCTGCAAGGGTGGCCAAGAAAGCAGAGGCCCTAACATTTAGAGCCGATGAAAATGGGCACATCAAACACAGATTTAAAGAAGAGAAAAAAAGTTTAACGGCCGCATCCACATTAAAGGGTTAAGGAGAAACTTGCCTTAGGGAGAAGAAAGCCCTAAGAGCCATTTGACTTGTTCAAAATACTGCTTATTTTGTTTCTCGATGCCCACCGAAGTACAATACACTGGAAGAGTGTAAAATGAAGTTCAGAGGGCTGCTCCTAACACTCGACACATCCCAGCTACAGCCCCACATGCCGGAAGAAAAGTTGTCTCGTCATAAGTCTTCATATGAAATTAGTGACACTGGGGGAAGCAAGCCTTGATTCCAGTGGCTCCCAGAGCTGAGCCTTTCAGTTGCAAATTGTGAACACCCAATGGTCAGTCCAGTAGATGTGGATTTTATTACCTTCATACCTTAAGTGATATTCTTTATGCATTTACAGGCATAAAGTTAGGAAGTAGGGTCTGCTGGAGAGCAAACTGTTAAATGTGCTTCAGAGCTATGGGGCCAAGTCTGCATTTAAAGGAGGGATCTTCAAAGAGTGGGACCTCCTCTGTCGCCACACAGAGGCCTTTCCTTCCAAGCTGTCTGTGTTTACAAGGACAGGTGCTTCAATGGAGAAGAGTTGTGAGTCGGAAGGGGGAGGAGTGCTTTCAGCTGTTTTGCTTAAGATCAGATTGGGAACAGTGGTTGTATTCAGAACCTTTCAGTGTCGCGGCTCACTGGGACATCAGAGCCTTAGCCTTCGGGTGGGTGCTATCTGCAGGGGCCGATTTACTTACCAGGGGGACTGGGGAATAGACTGCTGGGTTTGCGGAGGCCGAGGAGAGGGAGGTGTACTGCTGGGCTCATTAATTTTTTGAAGCTCCAGATGAGGCAGACTCCTAGGGGAGCACTCGCGTTTCAACGGTCAGGGCATCAGTAGATCATCCAGTCCACGTTTTAGGCTTTGTATTCCATAATTTGTAATCCTGTTCTTTACATTGGTAAATCACATGTATGAGTGCAAAACAACAAAGAAAAAAGCCAGTTTTAAAAAAGCACATACCTGACAAACACCAGAGGTTTTCTGATAGCCTCTGAGCAATAATCGAAGGGAGGATAAGGAAGAAAAATAATAGCTTTTACTTCTTTAATACTTTTTAACAGTTTTATCACAAAAAATGCTAATGATTGAAGAAGCAGCACCTTGCCTGGTCCATCCGGCCCTCTTCTTCCTGACCCTAAAGGTTTGGAGGGGACCAGACATTTTAATCTGGTGTGTGTTGTGGCTTAGTACATTAATGGTGGAAATCTTCTGATTTATGTGGTTATTTGGCTAATTTATCACCTTAAGTGTGCTCCACATGTAGGTCTAAAGGGCTCTGTAGGGGGTGTTCTAATTGTTTTTTCACTGGGTAATTAGAGCATATTTTTAATTTTGTGTGTATAATTTCGTTTTGTGTGTATTAAAGTTTGCTTCCTATTCAAAAGAAAAAGAACTGACTAACATGATTATTGAATGTTCCTTTTGGGGCGCTGAGTTCCACGCACACAACACCTTGGACATACCTCTGCCTTGCTATCCTGAAAGTCAAGTACTAAAAGGGGTAACTGGCAACAGATTTAGGGTATGCAGTACAGGGGTATGAGAACACCAGAAACATAAGAACTCCGCTCATGCAATTGGGGCACAGTAACTTCTGAATTCGCTGGGACTGCTGACTTAAATTTTTCAAAGATACTGACTTCAAAATTAATAACCTAATAATAAAAAAAGAAAACCCTGCACACAGATTAATTCTGACCGTCCATAAATATGAAGATTGAAGCAATCCTGGTTGGTGCTGAACATGTTAACAACTACCTTCATTCAAAAGAGGATGATGGAAACCACAGAGCTGCTGAACATGGGTCAGAATTAACGGCTCTCAACTTCATTTTGTTTAAATGCCTGTGTGAATCCCACAAATCGTCTTTAGCATGAAGATGGTTATTTAGAACCCAAAGAGTGGTCGCCATGATGCCTAGGTCCCACTCCCACCCACCCAGTAGCATACTGCATTACCTAAATACGGCTGCAGCCGTGTAGTTTTCTGTAGAAAGTGCTTCCGTCGGTATGTTTGAGTACTTTTGACAGACATGAATAAAAACTACTTACGCAGGGGTTTATTTCTCAGAGAGAAAAAACAATAGCACCAGTTTGCGAGTTTATTATGTGTAAAGTGGCCATTGTTGATGTACCCCTCTCTTTATTTGCAATGCTTTGCATTACATGGCAGACATGGGTAATGTAAACCTGAAACAAGGGGATCACCATCCATATCATCTATCTATGGATCTATGTATGCTCTATATAGGGATCATCTGATGCAAAAGTAACACCCATGGAGTAGAGGACAGGCCTTCACCTTAGACCACCACTGGAGCCAGAAGAGGCTCCACTGGATGCAACCAGGAGTTCCTCCACCTCTAAATGAGACTGGGGAATTATAGATTTGGCAGGGTGGCAGCCCTGTCGCTTAGCAGAAGGCCTCTTGCTCTTCCAAACCCTAAATGGGTCCCCAAGTCTGGAACATAAACCAAAGTTGTTAACAGTTATGGATGTTACTGTGGCTGTGACTACACCTGGAATGGAAATTGTGATCGAAATATGAATACCTATAGAATTGATAACTTGAACATATCAGATTGTAAGGTGATATCATACATGCTTGATAGTAGAGATGCACAGCATGCATGGAGATCATAATACAGAAGGTTCAATACCTGGTGCTGACACTCGTGCAGAGTGGACAGCAGGAAGCTATGCACAGAAATCCAAAAAGCAAGGACATTGCTGAAACGATGTAAACAGGCAATCAACCGGAGATTTCTCCAGGCAAAATACAGGCAATATTCTTGATGTAATGAGCCTCAATCACAAGGTTTCCATCGCCAGCAGAACAAATGTGCGGCGGCTGACAAAAGAATTACATGGGGTCCAGCCAACATGAACAACTGCGACGGCTGGAAACACACTGTTACAACCCGGTCATGGGAAAAGTAAATAAACTTAGTAACATATTGGTCCTCACTGCTAGACAAGCTCCATCCATCATTAATACAACAAAAACATAGAAAATGTCAAGCAGTGCCCAAAAGAGGCTTGTCACCTCGATTCCCCAGGACATGGAGGATCCTAGAGAGCAAAAGGTTGTATCGACACGCTGAACAACATATAAAAGAAAGAACCACCGTCACAGAAAGCAAAATGCAAGAGGACTGGAAACAACATTAAAAGAATTGCATGGAGTCAGAAACAACAACAAACTCAGGAACAATTACAACATATGTACTTTTTGTTACCACCCTGCAAGTCTAGAGAATTCTCGGGCTACATAAATGGCATAGCAATCACAACGTGTAGCAAGGGGAATGTTGTACCGGCCTCTGAATGGGAGACGCATGTGAAAAAACGATATGTAGACTCTGATAAAACACAGTCTATCCACACTGTCCAGTTGAAGAACTCCTTAGAAGACTTGGAGGACAGTCAAATACTAGCAAATAGGAAGGAGATGCTGAAGATATTGAAAAATAGCCGGAGAGACGGGACCCATGACAGAATAGCCTACCCAGGATCATATTCAAAGAAGATCAAACTTTTTGGGCTCCACTGACGCTTAAAATGTTTAAGGAATACCTTGCCACATCAGTCATTCCGGAAGCATGGAAGGGCTCGATCCTCCACCCAATACACAAAAAGGGAGATCCCGTTCGACGTGAAAATTACAGGCTAATTGCCCTACTAAATGTGGATGGCAAAACTTTTGCCAAAGTGCTTCTACAAGAACAATGGATAAATGACAATAAAATCATTCCAACCTACCAGACAAGGTTTAGCCCCAATGTCTTTACCATGGACAACGTTATTGCCAAACCTACCCGAGTTCTGAAGCCAAAGAAACAAATACTCCTTTGTATGCCTGCTTTGTAGAATACAGTGCGGCATTTGACAGCATTGGCCGTAATATCTTATGGAAAAAACTGGCAGGATGATGCATACCGAGACAACTGCTTGCAGCCGTAACAGCGCTATATACGGACACCTGGGTGAAGATCAAGATAACACAATCACAGGCAACGGCACGGATCCCCACCATAGAGGACTCAAGCAGGGACGCGTACTTGCCCCAACATTATTTAATCTGTATACAGCAGATCTTGGGAAAGAACTATTGAAATTGTAAAACTTTCCCACCCACCTTAGGCCGGATGAAACTTCCAATAATTCAATATATTCAATATATGGACGATTTGGTCCTGAAGGATCAGACTCTCATTGGAATTTGTAGGTCCCTGAACATACTACACACATACAATACACGTATTGTTCTACAGGCGAATGCCTGATAAACTAATGTCCAGGTCTTCGGCCAAATTACCAAAAAAATGCTAGCTTGAATGGCAACTCGGCCCACTAAACATAGATACAGCCTCCGTATCTAAAAATACATGTCAGAAAGGTCATGAGGGAACTGGACACAAGCCAAGTAAAAAGCATCTGAGACGAGGAGGAGCTTGCGGTATCTCAAGAAGCCTAATACCGATAACCATAATTGAGAGAAGCTTTTGGAAAATACGCTTTCAAGAAATTTTTTAGCAGTTAGGCTACTAATAACGCTCATAAGGGAATACAGAGCACACTGGAAAAACAGGGATCAGGGACAGGAGCAATGTAGGCTGTGCCAATAACACTTCGAATCGGTTGCCCACATTGTATGCTGCATCGTTAGTTTAATACAACAGAGACAAAGGTACTTAAGGACAATCTTTGTGCAGCATGGAACAAGTACATGTAAGGAGGCTCTATGACTCATTTAAACCTCAGCGACCCCAAAGGAACTGGCACAGTTTGACAAATGTTTTGCGGAAACCGGCAGGCTTCAACGAGAGGTTGGAAAATAACAAGGGCTGCTCGCCAGGGGCTAACTACAATTTCTTAAATACCTTACTGTACTTTTATTTGTATTCACCGAAGGATAGCTTAATTCATTTTAAATTTAATCAACTTACATAGGTGCAGTCCGGTCTAGTTAAGATCACATAAGTAGATTAAATACTAGACTAGTTAATTGAACCTCAAATTCAGCATGATACGAGGTCACTCACTCTCATGTAGTACACAATGGGCTGAATTTTCAATGAAATCCAGGCTATTAGTGCAGGGTTTCACATGTACTGCCTGCGCAACTGCTCATTTGCATAAGTTTTCATTCTACCCAGCTAAGTTTGCACATGTCGTTTTGGCATTATTTCATAAAACACTTGATTGAATTATATAATGAGAGGTGTATTTGTACAGATTTTTAAGTTTGCTTAGCCCATGTTTGCACTACTTTCGCTTTTTATCTGCTATTTTAATGGACTTAATTGTCTAAATGTTCGTGCTATATAAAACTTTATAAATAAATAAAATAAATAAACAAAACAATCATTCCATCAACAACAAAAAAAACAGAACACACTTGACCGGCTACAGAATATATTTCCAAGGAAATCTAAGGAAGTACTACTCGGGAGGATGAAAGAGGCAGTAAAACTGTACTACATGTAGGATCAGAGTGTGAGCAAAAATTGAATAGTGACAATAAAGAAGAGTACAGGCAACACAAATGATAAAAAATAGCCTTAATGAAAAAATGAAAGTAAATAACTCAAAATTTGACATAAGAGGTGGGGAAGCCAATTTTCCAATGTTAATGTAGTCTTCTAATTAGAGTAGACAGAAAAAGCTCAAAGGAACCACAAATATAACAATGAACAAGAGAGCTTTCTTAAATAATAGCTAAACCAAGGAAAATCTAAACTGAAATCACATCACGTTTCAATTTACAGAAGCAGGACTGAAAGAGGTCTAGCCTACTGCTGGCCAAGTTTCTGAGACTATCACGAGGATACCAGAGGCAACCTAGTAGCATAACACAAGTAGTGGGGCGGTAAACATTGCAGAATTATAACTGCAGCTTATAATGACAAATAACAAAGAAGGGGGAGAATAATACTAAGACAAAACTTATTCAAATGAAAATAAGCAAACTGATCTCTCCCAGGAGATTACAAGGGGTCACCAAACTATCATTAATAAATGTAAAAATGTATCACTAGTCAATATATTAGCACTACATCACAAGGTATTCAAAGAAATCTTTAGAATTTCATTGCTAGTGGACCCACCCTGGAAGGTAAAACGTTAGCTGCAGAAGAGACAATGATAGAAACAATTTTGAATTTCATACTGGATGCAATACCTTGCTTGAATGCTACCTATCTAGTTTTATTTAATTATTCGAGATTTGGTATTGCTAGACCTAGGCACAAGGCTAGTAGAGTGCTGAACAAGGAAAATAAATATGCATGGAGTACTTGAAAAGAACATGAGAATATAGAAGAACTTGGATAGCACTTTCAGATATTGAGGTAGTTTCTAGTGAGGTGAGTTTCGAGGTCTTTAAAGAGGGCCAGCAAATGTGGATTCAATTGGAAATCTAGAAAGTGGTTTAAAATGTGCGATGTCCCACCCAGCAACATAAGGTGAGGATTTATGTTTTTATTTTTTTGTAATGGGACTTTATGTAGGAGAGTAGCTTTGCCTCTAATCTCAGTTTCTTCATCATGCAGTTAAAACTTATGCATTAGGTGACTGAGTGGCTTAAAATGAAGAGGCCTGTGTGTCATGCAAGCCATTTTGAAAATGATTCAACTTGAAGGGAAAGCCAGTAGAGGGATCTAAAAGTAGGAGTGATATGGTCCAACTTCTTTCCATCTTTGACCAAGCATTCTCTTGAGTGCATAAAAACCTTAGCAGGTTACGTGTGGATTAAATAAAAGTAATGTGATATATGACGATTTGATTAGTGGTAAGGGGACATGGTGAAACACGAATTCACACATTACAAGTCAATGCACTTAGGAATGCATTTATCGACAATATGTGCACATTTACACTTTCCGTGTTTAGTACTGGTGATGCAGGGTCACTTCTTCAGGAGCCTAGTCGTTCCAAGTTTATTAGTAAAGATTTGAGGCTGCGTTTAAATTCAGTGAGGGTGGAAGTGGCTCTGAATGGGTGGGGGAGGCTCTGAATTGGTAAGGGAGGGCTCTCTGAAGATGCCCAACAGTTTAAATGATCTGACCCTTGACAGGGGGCACAGGGGTCTAGGTGAAGAAAGGAGATGAAGATTGGTACAACATATGGAGAAGCATTGCTGTCAAAGACTAGTATAGAATACATGCAAAAGAACCATGCTGTGCTTGACTTTTCATTCAAGATGGAATGTCTTGTATTGGGCCGTGTCTTCAGCTGACACACATCTGCTTAGTGTCAGTGAAATTAAGTAAGCGGTGTATGGTGACGTATATATCTGGGTGTTGAAAATCATGTTTTCATTTGGTGAAAACATGCACGATAAAGGTCTCATAAAGAAACGGTTATATTAGTCCAGCTTGTTCACTACCAATAGTTTGATCATTGACTTGAGCATATGGAAGGGGCGGTGCAGGTGAATATTTTGAATATTTAGTAGCTGTAACCTAGCACTAGTATTAGTGGATGGGAAATATGGTTAAGATAGAACTAAATTATACCTGCCTGTGGGAGAGAGAGTTTGCCTCCCTACCACCGCAAGGTAAAAGTGGAAAGAGGACTTGGTAGTACATAAATTCCCATTTTACACAGCATAGAACATTTCTATTCAATCATCTGATTTCCATTTTTTTAACTACACCTAAAAATAAGTATTAATTTGAACCACAGATACCAAGGTGGTAAACTACCTATATCATGCCAAAATATCAGCCTGCTAAAATATTGCATGAACCGATGCTCGTGACGGAGCGGTTCCGTCACGAGCATGGAAGGAGTTAAAGATGATGTCCCTGCCCGCTTTCTGTACATTTTGCACAACTCACCCGCTCCAATCCCAGCGATCTATGTTGTACGAAGAGAGAGCGAACAAAGAGCTCTACTATTGGTCAAGGGAACACCACTAATATCATTCTCAAATTGGTGCAGGGTTGGTATAATGGAGGTATTGGGATCCCAGATATAAAAAAATACAGCTGGGATGCGCTGTTGGCAGAGATTAACGAAGGCATGTACTGACCATACGACGATCCAGGATACTGAATGGATAGATGGCTCCTACCGGGTAGATCCTATACTAGGGCACTAATTCCAGACCTGCTAAACTACAACTGACGGGACCTACGTCACACTCTGTCTACATTTGGCATACAGCTCATAAAAGCTTAGGATGAGACAAGAAAATCAAGCAGACCACCCCCCTGTGGAACTCATACCTGTTGGGAACCCTCCGGACAATGAAGGGATTTGACAAATGGGATCTGATTAAACTGTCTCAGGTGGGTGACATGTGGAGGGAAGGCAAGGTAACAGAATTCTCAGTACTGCAACGAGAATACGAACTGGCAGATTCAGAATTATATAGATACTACCAGATGAGACATGCCTTGCATACATGCATTCTGTTAGGGGAGACAACACCTGAAGCAACGCCACTAGAGGATAGATTCCTTGACAGATACATGCCTAAAAACAAAAAGTCAATATCCCTGACCTACCGGAAGTTAATTAATCATGGTTCCGATCCACTGATAAGGCTCCATGAGAAACGGGAAGATGATTAGAATTGGATGACGAGGGGATCGTGGCTTGGCCGGCGATCATGGCGGTCGTGTAGAGCTTGAACTCCGACCAGCCTAATCTTATCCTGCTAAAATATCCTTGCTCTGGCATCCACTGGGCTCTTGGACAGTGATCCTTGCTGCTGGACCGGTGTGCTACACTTGGTAGTGGGATCAGCCTGGTGGAGGCACCGAGGACGTCGAAAACCACCCAGACACGCCGCGGGCCCTGACGATCCGACGGGGCCTACGCAGCCGGGACCTCGATTTTGGCGCCATCCGGATCGGGTGCGGCTGTGGGCAGCGGCGCTGGGCGCGGCGGAGTGCCGGGGCTGGGCCAGGGGCCTGGCTGTCCCGGGGGGGGCCCCACGCCTGATGGCAGGTGCGCTGCTAGTACTCGGAGCGGTACCCGGCCTGGAGCTATAAGGGCGTACTTGGAGGCGACACCCTCGTGAGGGGGCCACCATTTTGTGTTGCCCTGTGTGCTGCGGAGCCCCTCGGTTGGGGAGGAGACCCTATGGAATTGGTGAGGGCCCTCGGCTGGCCTTGATCGGCAGGAGCTGGGAGACGCTGATTTGGGCCTCACACGGCGGAGACCCCCGACGTGGGGAAGGCGGATCTGACCAGCCCGACACCAGAAGGGAGGGGCCGCGCTGTCCAGTGAAGTCGTTGTGGAGGCGGTGAGTGGAGCTTGCCCAGAGTCTCTGTGCCCTGGGGGCTGGATCGGGGCCCGGCGGGGAGGACAGGAGGCACCTAGTACGAATGGGGGCTGCGAGTGGTGGGTCCCCCTGCGGTGGCCTTGAAGTGACAGTCGCTGGCTCTCGGTGAGAGCGTGCCCTGAACTGTGTCCGGCGAGCCGGGGGCCCAGTGAGACTGGGGACGGGTGTCGGTTGCTTGGTGTGTGGCCCCAGAGGTTGGTGACCCGCCGTGACCTAGTGTGGGCTATACCCTGGACCCCTAGTGGGCTCTACTGTCCGGATCGCCCTGTGTTGCTGCATCTGCCCGGAGGGGCCCCCCGTTGAGACAGGGAGTGAGATACCGCCCGCTCCTAAATAGACGGAGAAGCACCCCGGGCCAAGGTTGAGAGAGGCGAGCGGCAGTGGAACACCGCCATTTTGAGCCGGGAGCCTGTCGCGGCATCAGTGGAGAGCCTCGGTGGGGAGGCGGGCGCCTGCTGAGGCCCTGCCGGTGGCCGCGGAGATCAGTGGTGAGTGCTGTGCTCCCTCAGTTGGGAACTCGGGGGTCAGATCGTGCCCCAGTGGGAGGGAGCCTGGAACTGTGTGTGACCGGTGACCAGTCTGGACGGGGGCGCCTGAGTGAGGGTCCCCGGGACGCTTGAACACGTGGCCATGTCAGGCTTGGTGTGACACTGTGCCAGTGCACGTGAGGGTGGACTCCGGTCTCATACCCATCGACCACGGGGACTCCTGACCCTCCGACCCTGGTATGCAGCTGACAATACTTGAGCCCCCAGTGGGTTTCATATCCCGTTCGGCGCTAGCAGTGAGCCATGACACGAGGAGGAGCCGGAGGGGGTCAGGGTAAGCAGGGGCCCATGGACATATTCACAGATGCGGCGGGATCTATTGGCCCCTCGGCACCCGCTCCGGACAATGCGGCGTTGCTTGCCGCAATCATGCAATCGAGGGACATGCTTGACGCGAAGAGAGGGGCTGTTGGGGCGGATGTTACCCTTCTCCGACAGGACTTGAGGAATGCGGTAGAGCGTATTACAAGTGCGTAGACCCGATTATCTCTCGTTGAAGATGATGTGTCTACCCTTAAACGGAAGGTTGTAGACATGGAGAAAGTACAGAAGGGCCTGGTCCTAAGAGCGGAGGATGCGGAAGGACGGGCCCGACGCAACAACCTGCGCTTTGTTGGCTTTCCGGAGGGGTGTGAGAAGGGCAGTGCGGAGACATTCATAGCGCAGTGGCTGGAGGGCTGGATCCCGGCAGATGCCCTGTCTAGGTGCTTCGTGGTGGAGAGAGCCCACCGGGCGCTGGTGCAGAAGCCCCCGGTCGGAGCGCGCCCGAGACCGATCATTGCCAAATTCCTGAATTACACGGATCGGGACGCTATCCTGCGACAGGCAAGACTTAAGGGCACTCTCACACATGACAACGCCACTATCATGATCTTCCCGGACTATACGAGGCTGGTGCAGCAGCAGTGCCAATCCTTCCACGCGGCCAAGGCCCGTCTCCGGGATCTGAAGCTCCAATATGCACTACTCTTCCCGGCGCGGCTGCGAGTCTATAAGCCCCGCACATTGTTCTTCGATACTCCAGAAGAAGTGTTTCAGTGGACTGATGAGACGGTCAAAATTCGGCTCAACACTGCCAGGGAAGGAGAGTCGGACTCTTCCTCGAGTGGGTTTGCCAGGGAGGGCTTGCGGAGCCAGCGTCGGTGACGTAGAGGATCGCGATCAGGCAGGAGTTCGCGCTCGGTCGCCCATCAGGCCAACCCGACACAGGACCAGCATTCTGAAGTGCCTTGATGACAGTGGGACATGAACGCTGCTTAATGACTACGTTCTTAGTGGAAGCCCAGGTGCAAAGTAGACATAGGCTGGGAGCCCGTCCTGTTCAGTATGGGAGGGTGGGAGTGACGGCCTAGTTCCTATGGGTTGTTATTGGGGATCCATTGGAGGATGCGGCGCTTGCTCTCCTGTTGGGAGCTTGGTCGTCATTTGTCCGTGACAGGTACTTCCATGTTTGGGAGGTGCAGGGTGGGGGATGGATGGGGGGATGGGTGTTCTTGGGAAGTTTGGGAGAGGGGGCCTTGCTTGCGTGCGCTCTGTTGCCTGTTGACTGCCATGTACCATGCCGGCTAGATGCTGGAACTGCTAGTCCTATATTTGCGGTATTGCTCAGATGTCTATTGTTAGGAAGGGAGGGCGGGTAGGCCCCGGATCACGACGGGTCATGAGTTGGAATGTGAGAGGGATGCTAGACAAAATTAAGCGGGGTGCTGTGTTTCAGTATGTCAAAAGGGTGGGTGTGGATGTTTTGCTGTTGCAGGAAACCCATTTGCTGGGCACCAAAGCACTGTGCCTGCAGCGCTCAGGATACACACAGACATATCACTCTGGCTTTACGAGAGGCTCTAGGGGGGTGGCGGTCCTTATACACTGCAGGGTGCCATATACCCATTAGCGCGCCTGGACAGACACACAAGGTAGATACGTGGTGGTGCAGGGGGAGATAGGCGGAGACAGGGTGACCTTTGGTAGCGTATACGCCCCACCGCCGCTCCAGTGGCCACTGGTTGAAAGGATCATGTCCCTGTGGGGTGAGATTTCGGACTCTTTGTCTATTGTGGGGGGGGGACTGGAATGATGTTGTGGATAAAGGCTGGGATAGGTGGCGGAGGGGGCCGGCGGGTCAGGATCTGGGGAGTGAGGGAACCGTTACCAAACTGTCAGCATTGATCACAGGGCTGGACTGGCTAGATGCTTGGAGACACAAACATGGTGCACGCAGGGAATACACCTATTCCTCAGCGGCGCGGGATTCGTTCTCCCGGCTGGATTACGTGCTTATCCCTAGGGGAGCTGCCTCTTGCATAGCCTCGGCCACAATCTTACCGCGGGCCCTGTCAGATCACTCGCCGGTGCTGGCCGTGCTGCGCGTGGGCCCGGCTAAGCAGCAGTTTCGGTGGCGGATGTCGGCCTGGCACTTGCCCCAAGATAAATACGCAGCGCACCTTACGGTAGAAATAGATCATTATCTGTCTGCGAATAAGGGGTCCGTTGATTCACCGTCTACCCTCTGGGAGGCCTTGAAGCCTACGGTGCGAGGGGTGGATATATCCTGGTGCGCGGCGGCGAAAAGAGAGAGACGTCAGGACTTAGTGTGACGGGAGGCAGAACTGGAAGCATTGGAGCACAGAGCCCGAGAGACTGATGGTGGGCTGGCGCGGCGACAGTTGGCCCTGCTGCAGCAACAGCACGCTTCGGTCTTGCTGGATGAGGCGCGGCAGACCTGGTTGGCGACCCGTAGTCGGGTTTACCAGTGGGGCGATAAGTCATGCAAGATGCTGCACCGCCTTTGCCAGGGCATCATGCATGCCCAACCGTTGCCTCGGATAGTTACCCCGGAGGGGGAGCCCATGCTAGATCCAGTGGAGATTGCGGAGAGTTTCGCCGGGTATTACGAGGCCCTTTATGCCCCTCTGGAATGCTTGGAGGCCGATACCGTTCAGCGGTTTATTGATGATCTCCCGCCGAGAGCCGTCTCGGATGAGGTTAGGGATCTGCTGGATCAGCCCCTGACCGATATAGAATTGGGCGCCGCCCTGGGCGAACTGCGCCCGGGCAAGGCGCCGGGTCCCAACGGATTCCCAAGTGAATTCTTTTGGAAGTTTTC
Organism: Lissotriton vulgaris; assembly: GCF_964263255.1. Lineage (NCBI taxonomy): Eukaryota > Metazoa > Chordata > Amphibia > Caudata > Salamandridae > Lissotriton > Lissotriton vulgaris. The sequence goes on from NC_141687.1 coordinate 1,964,757,284, forward strand.
GGTTCAGTTGGACCCGCTTCTTCGACCAGTCACGCGAGAGCGGTTCACTCGCGCCGGACTGGCCGGGTTCATGCTGCAGCGGGCTACCCGTCACATCAGGCGGGCTCAAGTGGCAGTGTCAACCTGAAGAGATCTAGGGGAGCCGGCCGCGTTGTTCCTGGCGGACATGGCAGGGCCTTTGATTCACTCAGCTGGATGTATCTCTTTGCCCTGCTGAGCCGACTGAATCTCAGCCCGCGGTTTTTAGCGTACGTCCACTTGCTGTACACGGGTCTTACGGCATCGATGCGTGTCGGAGGCGCGGTGTCTCGCTTGTTCCCGGTCCGGAGGGGGACGCGACAGGGCGGTCCCCTCTCCCTATATTTATTTGCGCTCGCCATGGTGCCCCTGGCGGCGTGGGTGCGCATTGATGCCCAACACAGAGGTTTCCGATGGGCGCCGGGGCTTACCAACAAAATAGCTCTGTACGCCGATCATGTATTGTTTTTCCTTACTGCCCTAGATCGCTCTGACCCGCGACTACTGCGCATTTTGCAGATTTTTGGAGATTTTTGGTGAGGCCTCTGGTCTATACATGAATCCGGGCAAATTCACGCCGTGGCTGCTGGGTGACCAGCGGAGCGTTGGGGACTGGGCGTCGGGCCTCCGAGTAGCGACGGATGGTGTGAAGTACTTGGGAGTCTTTCTATCCGAGGATGCGGCTCTTTCCGGGGGAGCGCAACATCACCCCAGTGTGGGATCGGGTACGCGGATGCCGTTATCTATACTCGGGCGGTCTGCGATTTTTAAAATGGCGGCGCTCCCACGCCTGGTGTACCAACTACAGAATCATCGACATGTGATTCTCCCCCCCCCCCCCCCCGCTGGTTTCGGCAGCTTAATTCAGCTTTGAGCGGATTTTTGTGGGAAGGGGGCATGGCCGTTGTGGCTCTACGGACGTGCTTTTTGTCAACTTACACGGTGGTCTGACCACGTCGGACGTGCTTTCGTATTATCAGGCGGCGCATCTTCTGGTGTTGAATGACTGGTGTTATGGTGACCGGGGGACCCGGCTTACGCCATTGAAAGACATTTAATGGGCTCGGCGTCCGTGCATACGCTGCTGTATGTGGCACCCCTTCGGAGGTCCCTCCCATCAGCCAAGCAGGTGGTCTTTCACGTGTGGAGGCAGGCGCTGCACGGGCGGGCTGGTGGAATGTCCTTACACAGGAAACCCCCCTTTGGCGCAATGAAAGGCTCCTGCAGTTAGACGCCCTGATGGGCTTCAGGGGCTGGGACGCCATTGGCATTTCCACCCTGGGCGACGTTCTGTCTGGTGACACCCTTAAATCCTTTGCAAATCTGCAGGAGGATTATGGGATGCCACGCATCCAGTTCTATAAATATCTTCAATTCCGTCATGCTCTGGCGCCCTCCCTAGCTGGACTGGAGCGGATTCCCGAATTCAGTCCCATAGAAGCGAAAATCTTTATGGGGGAGTTGCCAGATAAAAAACTATTGCGTATCTACCAGATGTTGCTGCGTCACTGCTCTTGGGGATGGGCTTGGAACAACCTGCATTCCTAGCGAGGGGCTGTCCCCGGAAGCACTTCAAAATTTGGAAACGGTGGGCGGACTATCAGGGTCTAGATCTGGACCCGCCACCCGAGGAGGCCACCCTCCCGACGATATGAGGACACGGATCATGAGCAGTGGCAGTTGGTACGGACTCTACATGGCTTGAAATGTTTTGCTATTCTATGCGTCAGATGGGCAAGTTGGCACGCAGGACGGGTGTGGGAGAGGGGGGGGTTGCACATTGATTACATTCTGTAACTCAAAACTTTAGCGGGGGTGTTTAGAAATGTTCCAATATGCCTTTTTGCTATATGTGACCATAAGAGGTTGATGATGCATTGATGGTGGCATTTGTCTCTGGATGTCAGAGATAATCATGACATGTGAGTTCACACAATAAAATCTGTTTTTAAAAAAAAAAAAAAGAATTGGACGACGAGGACAGGATGGAAGAGCTTGCTTCGCAACGGGAAGCCGCAATCTCATCACAGCTTAAACTGGTGCAATAAAAAATACTCCATAGAGGATACTATTTAGGACCAGCTTTGGTCCGGATGGGTTATAGAGAGGACTCACGATGTAGGAGCAATTGTAGGAGGGAAGGCACATTCCTACATATCCTGTGGAAGTCCGCCAACATCAGTAAATAGTGGACAGAAGTTCTCAAATGTATAGAAGAAGTGCTAGACCTGACCCTAGAGGCTTAGAGGCGTCTGTTGAATGTGTGAGGATCGACAGATCTGAGTAGCAAGGATAAAGTATGGGCAACCCTGGGTCACATGGTGGCCAAGCGCAACATTGCTAGACTGTGGCGGGCAAGGGAAACCCCAGGCCTAAATTCATGGAAACAGGACATGACTAATACATGCAACAGCAACAAAAAAATGGTTTCACACGCTCCATGTGGAGTTCGAACTCCAGAAAACCTAATTATATAAATATTAAAAACTGCGCCACATCCTGGCATTTGATGCTGGTTGACCTACCAGAATATACTCCATTAGAATCTAAAATGTTCCCTGATCCCACTAAGCCAGGGCAGCATACTTTGTCTCTACGAGTCCCTGGTAATTAGTGTGCCAAATTGTTTCACTGCTTTGCGACTGGAGAAAATCCAGGATGGCACAGTGTGAACTGGTCATTCACTCCAGTCTAACCCTTATAGAATAGTATTGCCTACATACATCTTATCTTACTCCAAAATAAATGGTTTCTCCACCCTTTCTGGAGTACTGGAATGGCCGATGAATTGACCTCCTTGTATTTCTCTATTGGGTATTCTGGAGGATATAGGTAGCATTAGAGGGGAACATACCCTGGTGGCTATTGGTACAACAATATTCAAACAAGGCATTGCCTTGTATTGGAAGTTCACTCCTGGCTAAATGGAGGGCGGCAATGGATTGGAGAGCCAAACTGGAGGTACCGATTATCAAAGCAAGGGGGTTGCTCTCAAACACAAGATCTGAGAGACATGGTGGTGCTTCTAAAATGTGCTCAAGAATTAATGTACTGCAATGCATAGTTTATGAGGATTTCAATTGATATGAATATTGGTGCTCTGTCTGTTTGATTTGTTTTGTCTTTGAACAATAAAATGTAATTATAAAAAAAGTGCTCAACATGTAATTAATTAATTGATCATTATTGGTACCATCAGTTCTGGCGCCACCTTGAGCATTGCCACTTTGATTAAAAACCAGTATTGCATAGTTCCTATGCCAATTATAATTCATATGAATTATGATGGACTGAAACAGGGATACCACAATACCTGTAAAATACTCTCGTTTAAGATGGTACAAATATCATGGTGTTCTACCAGCTCCCTTTTTTGTGGATTGAACTGTAAGAACTTGAGATAGTTCCCATTACTGTTTTCCGTTGAAATGTTTAAATAACTATGTGCATGGAAAAAAGAGGGCCGGGACCCTGCTCACACTTCGTGGATGCAATCTATTGTTCCAATAGGGGAAACAAAGGAGACATGTGCAAAACAAATTGTGTGTACTGCATATTTGTCATGGCTGTTAAAGGGAAAGCTGACTCTGCAAAGGGATTTACTTGAGGTAACTAATAATGAGATGGGCGAAATGATAAATTCCATATTGTTAGGGTGATGTAGTAAGCGGTTGAGGTTTACTGCTACTATTTAGTTAGTTTTGAAATGTGGCGTGGTCATCTTTACCATACCATATCAGTAATAGAAGGGAAGTGATTTAGCCAATCAAGGAGTTGTTGTGGGAAGAACTTTAATAATCTCTAAGATTAGAAGAGGGAAGTGAATGAGTACTGTTGTATTCTTTCTTCATATGTTGGGATCATTTTAGTACATGCTTTCCTATGTATGCTAATTAAGGATGCAGGCAGTGCCTTATCTACTGTATCCTAGCAACTGCTGTTGTGACTACTGGAATTCAGTTGGGGCAAGAGAGATTAGAACTGTGAGCTGTGGATGGCAGCTGTTGAGGGTTGCTGCATTATATCATGAATAAATCCTTTTTCTTACATTTAATTGTGTCCTTTCATCTTCAAAAATGGCGATGAGGATGGGATACTGATTACTTACAAGAAGAAGAAAGGTATTAAGAAGTTTATATGAAGATTCAGAGCAGCTGTATGTTTTGACACATAAACATCGAAGACCCTCAACGAGGTACCTTCAGCATCATTATCCATTATCACTGTTGGTGTGTCCCTGTGAAGATTGTCTGGTTCTTAAATGAACTTAGAGATGAAGACAAGGGAACTTGCTACCAATTAACATGAGTGACGTACTGAAGGTACCCTTACCATCTGTGGTTGAGCATATGAGAAATGTAAAATACGGCGAGAATACCAGAGGGGTTATGTGAAGTTGAATGGTGCGCATTGAGCGAAGTTATAATTATGAAGGGAGTGGTCAGAGCTTAAAAGTGCATTTATCGGAGTTATAATTCTAACAGAATTGTTCGGAGTTTAAAGTAGCGCACTGGTAAGAAATTCAAATTTGCACTTAAACCAGCATATTCAGAGGTTTTTATCATCTTTAATTGAATTTTTTGTTGCTTACAATTGACTCTTGGTTAACTGGTGTGGATTTAAAATTGCACTTACGTTACGTTATTTATGCACCAATGAGCTCCTATTAAAACAATAACAAAAGCGCACAACATGTTTTCATTTTAAACAACAAGGGAGCGCTGACGGCATTCTTCATTCCGAATTCTATTACAGGACCGGAGGCTTCAGATTATGCTTCTCTTTCTTTACTGTTAAAATCACAGCAGCCAATAAACATACAGTTTAATGAAAATAAACTACAGAGGCCATGATGCTTAGCCTTAGCCACGCCTCTATGAACCCTATAAGAGTCCTGGCAACACTCCTAGCGTCCTCTTTCTTTGCTGCTCACACAGCAAGAGATAAGTGCTTTGCTCCCTTCATTTTTCTATTCATTTAATTGCCTGTTGGGCATTGCTTATGCTGGTTCCTATGAATCGTTAATATCAGCTGTTCGCTGTGACATTTGTGCTTTATGTGCCTTGCTGCTTATTCAGCGTTGTTTAATTGCGGATCGCGGGCGCTTCCCGCGTTTAAGGAGCCGCTTACGCGGCTTACTATCTGCGCGTGTCACCGCGCTCACCGGAGCCCTGCTCCGACGCTCTGTGTGACGATCCCTACTCAATTGCAAAGCGCCGATAGACGCGCCAGTACCGGACCGCTTCGCGGTCCCTTCCTCTCACCTGCGGTGTGTTTCCTCGCCGGCAGGCAGCGCAGGGGGCTCTCCCTAATCGCCCGTACGCGCAGTAGAGCCGCGAACCACACGGCAGGAGCGTGCAGCCTGACGCGTGCCCTTTGGGCTATGTTTTGGTAGGATTTGGGCGCGCGTTGGGCTGCACACGCCGATTGCCGTTTTTTCCACCATAATTTACCGACTTTCATTAGCGCTGGTGGTATTTACGCCGTAACTGGCTGGAATAATTGTTTTCTGCCCATTTTGGAGTGCGCACACGCTCCCTGTACATTTTTCCTTGGCTCAGACGCCCTTTGGGCTGCAATAATCTGAATACAGCACCTGCTGAGGGCGTCTGGTACTGGTTTTCCATATCTTGATCTGTGTGCATTGGGGCTGGCCTCCCCCCTTAAACACCCCCCCCCGACACCCCTTGGGCCTGCCTCTTATGAACTTTGTTCTTCCTGTATTTTTACCCCACTGTTGAGGTCATGGAGGAGTGGGTGTATTTTGATGAGGAGGCGGGGGAGGAAACTTATGAAGAGCAGCCTTCTACTGCTGTGGAGGACAAAATTGTGGAGGCCCTGGACGCTTCCGTCCAGGCCTCGGTCAGCAGGGCAGTGGAGAGCACGGTTCCTGTGACAGTGCATCAAGCATTGGCAGCTGCACTCAAACCGATAACTAAGCAGCTGGAGAACTTTGCAAAGCGTCATGGCTTTACAAAGGACAAGTCCACTAAGAAAGCGCCACCAGCTCCCAAGATTGTTTCCGGTTCAGCCACTATTGAGCAATGGCCACACGCTGGCGCTCTAAGTTCCCTCCCGTCCGCACCTGCAAAAGACCATGCCTATCCGGCTGGAGGCAAGGCTACCAGTAAACAGCATTATGTGGATAATGACACCACTACCACCACTGGTACTGACACCATTGATACGGATTAGGAACAGCCGCCGAAGAAGAGGGCTAAGATGGACGTCGCTTCGGCGTCAGAACCTCCCCCTAATACTTCCATTTACCTTCAATCCATCTGAAATTGTTCATCCCAGATCATCTGATTGGGTTCCAGCCCCGGCGGTGGCAGAGTAACTGCAACAGAATCTTAGAAAGGGGTTTGACAAAGAAGTTCGGAATCGCCTTAGATCGGAATGTCCGCGCCCCGACCTTGCCCACAAGGTGGCAGAAACCCCGGAGATAGATCCTAGCCTCCCTACCTTCCTCAAGAAGTTCGCTAAGGACCCTAAGAAAGGTTTAGACCGAGCCTGGCGAGGGTGCCAGGACAAGATGCTGTGGACGTGGTTGGCCCTCTGACCAAAATCCTGGAAATGGCCTTGCAGGCAAAGGAATCCAGTGTGCCAATTGATCCGGACATCTTGGCCGGCTGGACCCAGCGTGCCATTTGTCTTTTAGGGAACGCTAATTGCACGGTGTCCACGGAACGGCGCAAGTCCCTCTTGATGCGAATGGACTCTAATCCAACAGAATTTGCGACTGCAGAACCGGGACCCCTTGCTGAGGGCAATCTTTTTGGCGACCGTTTCGTGAAGGATGTGTCCAAGTACATGGGAACCTTCACTTCTCTGGATAAGGCTCAGTCGGGCATCAAACGTGTGCTTCAGCAACACCTTTTTAACAGGGCCGGACGAGGTCGGGGACGCTCGCCAGGCCGTTTCGCCAATCAAGGTCCCCCCAGAGGTGACTTCGGACGAGGCAGGGGAGACTGGGACTCGACCAGAGGTGGCACGTTCTACCCCACTCGTCGTCCATACAACAAAGGCAGATACCATGGAGGAGGCAACAGGGTAGGTTTCCAGGCCCAGCATTCCTCAGGTGAGCGCAATAGATTATTTCCATTTGCCATTGGGGGCTGCACCAGTCACTTCCTTCATACTTGGAGTCTCCTGACTCAAGACGCTTGGGTTCTTCAAACAGTTCAGGGGTTTCACCTGGAGTTTTACAAGACACCGAGGCAGATGCAATACCCGAGGGTTCTCCATTTTTCCCAACCAGACAGGATTTGTATAGACAAAGAGATAGAAGAATTGCTTTGCAAAAGGGCCATAGCCGAGTGCGAGTACGACCCGCACGGGTTTTGCAGCAATATCTTCCTTGTGCAGAAGAGGGGTGGGGGTCACAGACTAGTGTTGAATTTAAGAGATTTCAACTATTTCCTGGTCTACAACCATTTCAAGATGGAGGGGATCCATCTGCTTACAGACCTCCTACATCCGAACGATTGGATGGTGCGCTTGGATCTCAAAGACGCCTACCTTTCTATTCCCATCAACCCCCCTCACCGTCGTTTCATGCAGTTTCAGTGGAACGGACGGTGGTTCGAGTACTCGGCCCTTCCTTTCGGGCTTTCCTCGGCTCCTTGGCGCTTCACCAAGGTGTTGAAACCGGTGGTAGCACACCTGCGGGAGCAGGGTGTGCGCATGATCATATACCTCGACGACATCCTGATCATGGCTCACAGCCCAGACCTAGTATCACGACACCTTCAGATGACAATGTCCTTGCTCCAATCATTGGGGTTTGTGATCAATCAGGCCAAATCGGCATTGACCCTAACCCAGTCAATAGACTTCCTAGGGTTTGTGATCGATTCTCTGTCAGCACAGCTCAGTCTTCCTCGATCCAAACTGAAGGACCTGAAGAAGGAGATTGTATCCCTTCTCAACAAACAGATGATCTCACTCAGAACGATTGCCAGAGTAGTGGGTTTGCTAGCGTCATCTGTTCAGGCGATATTTCCGGGCCCTCTACATTACAGGACGTTGCAGAGATTCAAGATTCAGCATCTCCAGAGAGGTCTGGCTTATTCCGACCTTGTCCCGCTGTCCCAGGAAGTGAGGGACGAGATGCGTTGGTGGTTAGGCCACGTGGAAGCGTGGAACGGCAGGGCTATCTTCGGATCCCTGCCCGAGGTGGTCATCGAGTCCGACACCAGCCGCTGGGGCTGAGGGGCACGTTGTGGAGATGTTTCCACAGGCGGAAGATGGTCTCCGCAAGAGCTGGAACTCCACATAAATTGCCTGGAGCTCCTTGCCGGCTCCTTCGCCGTCAAGACCCTGTCACCGCAACGGACCTCTTGTTGCATCCTCTTTCAGATGGACAATGTCTCGGCGGTTCGTTACATAAACAAACTAGGGGGGATGAGATCCGCCATGTTGGTGGAGATAGCCAAGGATTTTTGGCATTATTGTCTCAATCATCAGATCACGATTATTGCAGAGTATATTCCGGGTCAGTCCAATGTGATAGCGGACAGGAACTCGAGACATCTTCGGGACTACAGCAATTGGCAGCTGCTTCCCAGAGTGTTCAAGTGCCTCCAGGACCTATGGGGTCCATGTCAGATCGACTTATTTGCATCCAGACTTAACCGCCAACTCCCCAGGTTCTTCAGCTGGAGACCGGATCCGGCAGCGGAAGCTACGGATGCGTTTCTACAGGACTGGTCGGGGAAGGTGAACTATGCGTTCCCTCCCTTTCTTCTGATTCCACGAGTGGCCTCTCACATTATCAAGCAGAAAGCGGAGGTGGTCCTAGTGACGCCTCTGTGGAGGTCGCAACCGTGGTTCCCGATGTTGTTGGGGATGTGCTGCGACCTTCCCAGGATGCTCCCGTGGTCGGAGAATCTCCTCCTAGGACCTCTGCAGGAGCAACATCCGTTAATCCTGGACCAGCGAATATCGCTGATGGCATGGAGGCTTTCCGGCAGCAATGGACATTGCCTGGAGTTTCAGGAACGGCTTGTGACTTTATCAAACAGGCCTGGGCCCCTTCCACAAGAAAACTATTCTTCAGCCTGGAAGGGTTGGTTATGTTGGTGCGTGGAAAGGGATCTGGATCCCGTGGGGGCAGGTCTTCCACACATCATAAACTTCTTGTCAGAAAAAGCGGCTGGCGGGTTGGCCTATAGATCCGTGAACAACTTCCGGGCGGCCATTTCCGCGGGGCACACCCCTGTTGATGGGAAACCTGTGGGTATGCACCCTTTGGTATGCAAGCTCCTCAAAGGCATACGCGTCACGAATCCTCCCAAGCCCAAATATTCGGGACTTTGGGATGTTTCTTTGGTCATTAAACTTCTGGGTAATTGGCCGGCTAATGATTTGCTTTCAAGAAAGCAGTTATCGGCAAAACTAGCTATGCTCTTATGTTTGTCTACTTGCAGAAGATCATCGGATGTACGCGCCTTGGACGTTACTCCAGAGGGAGTTTCTTTTACCATCACAGGTCATACAAAGACATTTTTGTAGACAGGTTGATTATAATGCTTTCCCTACTAATCACAAATATGTGTAGTCCAATGCTTGAAAGCTTACGAGGAATGTACTCGTTCTTTAAGACCAGCTGGGGTCACGCAACTTTTGATTGCTGTTCAGAAGCCATTTAAGCCTGTGTCCTCCGCTACTATTGCAAGATGGCTGAAATTTATCATGAAAGAAGCTGGGGTTGATGTTCAACTGTTTGGGGCTCATTCTGTACGTGGTGCCATGGCTTCAAAGTCATATTTACTGGGAGCTAACATTCAGGATATCATGCATTGTGCTGATTGGTCGTCTGAATCGACATTCAAACAGTTTTATTATAAGCCGGTGGGAGACATTACATCTGTTGTTTTTGATACAGTGTTAAACTAGCATAATCTGAAGCCTCCGGTCCTGTAATAGAATCAAAAATTAGCTAGCATTCGCGCCAAGAATTTTCAATTCTATTAAAGACACGGAGGCGAGGATTATCCCACCCGGCTATGTTCAAATGCTTGATCATGATTACCCACCCATTATGATATGTTTAAGACTGTTTTATACAGAAATTACGGGTAGTTATATTTCCTTTTTTCCTAGGCAAAGACAAGAAGTCCGAGTGAAGAGTCTTCCGTCAAAGAGTGATGTTGGAACAGTGTTCCCTGTTATTCCCTGTTGGAGAATATTATAGACTTTTGATGGTTGGACTTATTCTGCAAGTTCGTGCAAAGAAAGAGGACGCTGGGAGTGTTGCCAGGACTCTTATAGGGTTCATAGAGGCGTGGCTAAGGCTAAGCATCATGGCCTCTGTAGTTTATTTTCATTAAACTGTATGTTTATTGGCTGCTGTGATTTTAACAGTAAAGAAAGAGAAGCATAATCCTCGCCTCCGTGTCCTTAATAGAATTGAAAATTCTTGGCGCAAATGGTAGCTAATTTTTGATTGTTGTTGATGTTCCGAATCCGGCTGAAGACTTTTCCAGAAACCGTAGCGCGGTAGTACGTAACCCACGTCAGTTCAAAGGTTACGCTGAGCGTGCCTCCATTTTTTTAACTTCATTTGTGGAATAAAGTTTCGGAGACAACATTTTTCTTCGCTCATATTTAAAAGTGATTTCAATGCTAAGGAGGACAACAGTGAGCTTATTAGGATCTAGCATCTTACCTCGCTCATATTTAAGGAGATTTCAATGCTAAGAAAGACAACGGTGAGCTTGTTAGCATCCAAATAGGACAGTTTGTTTTGGGGGAGATTGCACTATAATATGTTAATATAGACTCATTTTCAAATATTGTTATATTTGTAAAAATATTTTATTTTACAAGCTTTCCTATGATAGATTGCACTACAATGTGTTTATATTAATACGCATTTTCAAATATTGTAAAAGCAGTAAAAAATATATATATATTTAATTTTACATGTCTAATCAAACTATCAGTCCTCCTCCCACATTTTTACAAGAGCCAGGAGCCCCTTGTATGTCATGGGAGGACTGGAAAGAGTCATTTGTTACGTATTTGGAAGCAATTGGTTCAGAAGTATATGTTGCCAACATAAAATTTGCGATTTTAAAACACCATTTAGGTGTAGAAGGCAGAAATGTTTTAAAAACTCTCCCTAAACCCCTAGAATAATAATTTTAATTCTGAAGATGAAGAGGAGGATGTTTACGAAAATGCCATGCTTATGCTAGAAGAAAACTACGGGAAAAAACTGAGCATTGTTGTAGAAAGGCATACATTTATTTCTAGGAAGCAAGCACAAGGTGAAAAAATAGAATATGTGGCGGCCTTAAGGAAATTAGCCACTACGTGTAAATTTAAACATTTGCGAGATGAAATAATTAGAGATCAATTAATTAACGCCACTAATAACAAAAAAGTTCAAGAGAAATTACTAGACTTTGTTGTTCGAACTTTTGGATAAAGCGATACAAATTGACAAACGCATTGAAAATACTACACAATATGTGAAGGAATTAACAGGCACAGGAGTTCAAGGTGAACTAAATTCATCCAAGGTTTGTGAAGTGAGCACTAATGACAAAGCCATTAACAAAAACATTGAAAACAAAATTGAGAAAAAAAACAATCTTATGTTACTGTCAATAAGGTATGTTATAGATGTGGAAACAACAGACATTCTTCTGATGTCATTCATTGTCCAGCAGCCAGGAGTAGGTGTTATAAATGCAAGAAAATTGGACACTTGGAGAGTCTGCAAAGCAACCAGTGCATTTCAGTCCAAATCTAATGTGAATGTTATTTTTGATGAACCTACAGTCGAATCTGATGACAGTGAGGTTGAAATATATGTTATTGAGGATGTTAATGATGTAGATGCGAAAACTAGTGATAATTACAAGCCTCCTAAATGTGATATTTGTGTAAATGACATAATAATTCCTTTGTGGGCAGATTTGTGTTCTCCCTTTACACTTATTGATAAACAAGTTTGGACAAAATTGGGCTTGATAACTTTGCAAACTACTAGTGTCAATCCTGCAGGGTACTGTGGGCAGAAATTACCTATAGTGGGGTGTTTTTCAACCAAGATTACATTTCAAGAAAGGGAAACTGATGCTAAAATCTATGTAGAAGAGAAAGGGAAGTCACTACTTGGATGGAGGGAACAGAAAAATGTGGACATTATTCTTAACCCTAACCATCCTTCCCAAGTATTGCTTACAGAAACACAAGGTAGTGATGTTTGGACAACAACATTTCCCAATCTCTTTAAAAAAAGAGTTGGGTTGTCTTAAAAAATGTAGACATCGACTAATTTTAAAGGAAGGAACCATTCCAAAAGTGCACAAGGTAAGGAACGTTACATTTGCATTAAGAAGCTCTCTTAAGGAAGAATTAAATAGATTATGCAAAGAAGGCATAATCGAGCCCATAGAGGCATCAGAGTGGTTAAGTCCCATAGTTATCGCACGCAAACCCAACTGAAATATCCGCATGTGTGTGTATTTGAGAGATTTGAACCAGTGCATATGGGTTAATCGCTATCCTTTGCCTCATATTAATGAGATGTTATCGAGCATAGACAATGGTACATTTTTTTCCACATTGGATTTGTCACATGCTTACCATCAAATTTTGTTACAACCTGAATCCAAGCATTTGACATCTTTTATTACACCGGAAGGAGGATTTCAATTTATCTGAATGCCCTTCCGTCTTGCTTCTGCTTCAGCAGTTTTTCAGAGGTATGCAAAGTATTGTGAAGGATATACCCAACTTATTGGTTTTCCAAGATGATATATTAGTGTGGGGAAAGGATAAGTTTGATCATGATAACTCATTAGAAATTGCACTAAGCAAACAAGCTGGCTTAACTATAAATTTATAAAAATTTAAATTCTGTAAAACAGAAGAACAAGTTATTTACCTTCGGTAACGCTTTTTCTGGTGGATACAGCATCTGCCTGTGGATTCCTCACCTTTTGAATATCCCCCTGCGTCAGCAATATTCGGAAATTCTTTTGTAGCTATTCAAGCCGACGTGGACGACGTCACAGAACGGACGGCTTTGCGCGCGCGGCTCCGCTGACGTCACGGATTCCATAATAGGACTCAGTCGGCATGATAACATCAGTTCCGCACTTTTTTCCGTGCCTTCAAGGCACACGGTCGGACCGACAACAGTAGATATACACACAATGAACACAGTACCAAATAATCAAAATAACACACACAGTGTGTAGTCAATGCAGGAAAGCAATTATAATACCACATTTCCTTTGACAATAAAATATTTACATTAAAAAAATGACACTAATACAGGTATAGAAGAGTGGACAACGGGAAGGCGGGTGGGCCAGTGAGGAATCCACAGGCAGATACTGTATCCACCAGAAAAAGCATTACCGAAGGTAAGTAACTTGTTCTTCTGATGGATACATCTGCCAGTGGATTCCTCACCACAGCAGTCCCCACTCCTGAAGGAGGATGTCCACTCTCCTGTACCAGAAAATCCTGGAGGACAGAACGCGCAAAGTGGCCGTCCCTCCTCACTTCGGAATCTAAGCAGTAATGCTTCGCAAAAGTGTGGAGGGAGGCCCAAGTTGTCGCTCTACAAATGTCCTCTACAGGCACACCCTTAGACAAAGCAGATGTAGCAGACCTTGCTTTAGTAGAATGAGCTCTTAAACCTTCAGGAGGTTCCTTACCCGCCAGAGAGTAGCATAACTTGATACACAAGACAATCCATCTTGACAACGTGTGCTTGTGCACCGCCTTGCCTCTTCTGGCTCCAACAAAACGTACAAAGAGCTGGTCATCCACTCTGAACTCTCTGGTTTTGTCCAGGTAGAAGCTCACAGCCCTCTTAGGGTCCAAGTGGTGAAGTCTTTCCTCCTCCTTGGAAGGGTGAGGGGGAGAATAGAAGGTAGGCAGGGTAACGAACTGCCCTAGATGGAAGGGAGTTACCACCTTTGTCAGAAAAGCAGCCCTTGTCCTGAGTACCATTTGTTCAGCATGAATTGTCAAGAATGGGGGCTTTGAACTAAGAGCTTGAAGCTCACTTACCCTCCTTGCCGAGGTAATTGCAATCAGGAAGGCCGTTTTAAAAGACAACAGTCTCAAGGGACACTTGTGCAAAGGTTCAAAAGGTGAACCAATTAAGAAAGTGAGCACAAGATTCAAGTCCCATTGAGGCACAATAAAGGGAGTAGGAGGAAATGTATTTGTAAGGCCCTTTAAAAACCTTAAAACAATAGGAGATTTAAATATGGACGGCTGATCCGGCAGACAGAGAAATGCCGACAAGGCCGAAAGATAACCTTTGACCGTAGCTACAGCAAACCCCTGCTGAGCCAAAGAAAATGCAAACTGAAGTATGTCAGACAATCGAGCCTTCAAAGGGTCATTGGACTTCTCCCCACACCAAGAAACAAACTTAGACCATCTATAAGAGTAGATAGACTTGGTGGAATCACGCCTGGCAGATAAAATGACATCCACCAAGTCATGTGGGAGAGAAAAAGAATTCAGGTTGCCCCGTTCAATCTCCAGGCATGAAGGTGTAAGGTCTGGAGGTGGGGGTGTAGAACCTGCCCCTCCATCTGAGAGAGGAGTTCTGCCTTGAGAGGGAGACGGAGCGGCGGGCACGAGGAGAGGTGGAGAAGATCTGTGTACCACACCCTTCTTAGCCAATCCGGGGCGATCAATATGACTTGGGCCCGGTCTTGACGTATCTTCCTCAGAACCAGAGGAATCAAGGGTATAGGAGGAAACGCGTAAAGAATTTTTGAGTCCCAACTCAACTGAAACGCATCCCCCAAAGCTCCCTGCATTGGATACTGGAGACTGCAGAATGACGGGCAGTGAGCATTCTTGTGAGTGGCAAACAGGTCCACCCGAGGAGTTCCCCACGCCCGAAAGATGTGACAAACCACCTCCGGATGAAGCCTCCACTCATGATTGGCCGAGAACAGCCGACTGAGACTATCTGCACGAACGTTCAGAACTCCGGCCAGATGATTTGCCGTCAGACATATCTGATGGTCCTGAACTCAGGACTAAAGACGCAGAGCCTCTCTGCAGAGACACTGCGATCCCACTCCTCCCTGCTTGTTGACATACCACATCGCGGTCGTGTTGTCGGTCAGGACCTGAACTGACTGACCGCGAAGGGAAGGGAGGAAGGACTTGAGCGCCAAACGAATCGGCCGCAATTCCAGTAGGTTGATGTGGAGTAACCTTTCCTCTGGAGACCAAAGACCCTTGATCTCCAGATCCCCCAGATGAGCACCCCGCCCTAGGGTGGATGCATCCGTTATCACTGTGGCCACCGACGGAGGCAGTTGAAAAGGCTTTCCTTGAGACAGATTGCCTTCCACGCCCCACCAAATCAGATCCGCTGCAGCTTCTCTTGAGATCCTCACAGACTCCCTGAGATCTCCGTTGTGTTGATACCACTGCCTGCGGAGGCACCACTGGAGTGCCCTCATGTGCCAGCGTGCATGGTTGACCAGCAGAATGCAGGAAGCCATCAGACCGAGCAGACGAAGAACCTTCAGGACTGGAACGACCGCTTCATTGTAAAATAAAGGAATAATTTCCTGTATGTCGCG
Organism: Lissotriton vulgaris; assembly: GCF_964263255.1. NCBI lineage: Eukaryota > Metazoa > Chordata > Amphibia > Caudata > Salamandridae > Lissotriton > Lissotriton vulgaris. The sequence goes on from NC_141687.1 coordinate 1,964,772,892, forward strand.
AATCCTTTGAGGAGGAGGGAATGCCCGACACACAGTTGTATCCAGTACAGCACCTATGAACAGGTTGCGCTGGGAAGGCACCAGGTGAGATTTGGGTACATTTATCGAAAATCCCAATCTGTACAACAACTGAGTTGTGACTTGCAGATGATGGAGCACTTTTTCAGGAGATTCTGCTTCGATCAGCCAATCGTCCAGATAAGGGAATACAGTTATCCCTGACCGTCTGAGATGTGCTGCCACCACAGCCATCACCTTGGTGAAGACTCGAGTTGCAGTAGTATGATCAAATGGAAGGACCGCAAACTGGTAATGCTGCGAACCCACCGTGAAACGGAGATACTTCCTGTGGGACTTCAGGATGGGGATGTGAAAATATGCATCCTGCAAGTCGATCGACACCATCCAGTCTTCTTCCACCAGCACTTGAAGAACCTGGGCAATGGTGAGTATCTTGAACTTCTCCTGCTTCAGAAAGAGGTTCAAGATTCTGAGGTCCAGGATTGGACAAAGCCTGCCATCCTTCTTGGGGATCAGGAAATACCGGGAGTAGCATCCCTGACCCCTTTTCTGCTCCGGAACCACCTCGATCACACCTTTTCTTAGTAACACCAGGACTTCCTCCTGCAGAAGTAGCAGGTGGTCCTCCAAGCAAAACCCTTGGCAAGAAGGGTAATTCAGAGGGAATTCTCGAAAGGGAAGAGCATACCCATTCTCTACAAGATTGAGAACCCAAAGGTCCGATGTGACAGATTCCCAATCTCATAGAAAATAGGTAAGCCGACCCCCCACAGGACCCGCATGATCCGGAATGGCGGATCTAGGGCTGCTTTGCTGAGGTTGGAGAGGGGTGGGAAGAGGAAGAAGAGGAGGAGGAGGAAGCTTGACGTCCTCGAGGATGAGCTCTTTGTCTGCCCCTGTACGACCTGTACAGCGGATTTTGCTGTTGCTGCTGCTGTTGCGGCTGCTTGTAGGCTTGAAAGGAGGACCTTCCAAATCCCCTATACCTTTTACTCACAGTTCCGCTGGACTGTAGACCCAAAGACCTGGCTGTTGCTCTGCTATCTATGAACAGCCTCAGCCTTTTTCCAAAAAAGGACCAAGCCATCAAAAGGCAGATCCACTAAGGCACCTGGACATCAGCAGAGAATTTGGGAGTCTTCAGCCAAGCTGCTCTTCTGGTCGCAATAGAAGACCTCATGACTCTCGCCACAGAGTCAACTGTGTCCAAACCACTCTGGATGACTTGTCAAGCAGCAGCTTGTGTATCAACAAGCACCTCATTAAAGTTCTGCCTGTCCTCCTCTGGAATTTTAGGGGCCACCTGTTTATCAGAATCCATCAGAGCATGGATGTAATGCCCTAAGAGGCATGTGGCGTTTGTTGCTTTGAGAGCCAGGCTCGCTGAAGAAAAAAACTTTCTTTGAAGATTGGTCTAGTTTTTTAGATTCTTCGTCTCCAGGCCCCTGAGGGAAAGCACCTGCAGATTTTTTGGAGCAGGCTGCCTGTACCACCAAGCTCTCTGCTAAAGGATGAGAAGACAAAAAGTCTGGGTCTCCAGGAGCTACCCTATATCTTCTTGTAACAGCTTTCAAAACTGCTGGAACCGTAAGAGGCCTACGCCACACTTCCAAGATTGGCTCTGTCAATGCTTTATTAAAAGGAAGCATAGGCTCTATCACCGAAGATGGAGAGTGGAGGACTTCTGTTAATATATTTGACTTGCACTCCGCAGTATGCAGATTTAAATTCAACAGTTCTGCTGCCTTTTTAATGACCACATGATATGGTGCCACATCTTTTGAAGGGGCATCTGAGACAGAGGATTACTCCCAATCCGGAGACAGTTCCAATCCACTAACCTCCCTTAGGTCATCAAAGAAATCTTCCGATTCCTTCAGCTCATCTTCTTCCATCTCCCCTTCTCTGTACCTCTGTTCCTCTCGTCTCGACCTCTCCTTCGGGAACGGCGTCGGCAGATACGCAATCTACTCCGATGGAGCCAGAGCCGGCGTTGAGCTCGGAGCCGAAGGATCAGGCCACTGTGCTCAAGGTAGAACAGGAGCCGGCGCCGGTGACAAAGGAATCGGCGTCAAAGACCTCGGCGGCGCCGAGAGATGCCAAGGCGATGTCTGAGCCGGCATAAATGGCATGAACGGCGCCGGAGCATATGTCTGGGGGACTCCCAGATTAAAGGCCATCGGACCCATGGGACCAAACGGTGCTCCAAAGGGGTACACGGCTCTCGTGAAGACACTATACATAGCATTTAAATAGTGTGTAGGGTCTTGTCCCGGGCCCGGAAATGGAGGGTATGTACCCACAGGCTGCTCCCGAGGAGGCACCGGATTCGTGTTGACTTGTTCCTCAGGTTGGTGAACCGGAGTCATCGAAACCTCAGGTATGGGAGCCTCTTCCTCCTTTCGAGTTGGTGTTTGAGACGGCGCCGGAGAGGGGTTCGACTCCGGAGCCGGTGATTGCTCCGGCGACTCCATGGGCTTAGCCTCACCTTCCATATACAGAACCGGAGAAGGAGATACATCATCCTTACGATGTCTTCTATGTGACTTCGGCCTCAAATCCGAATCCTTCCCAGAATGGTGTCGAGATCCGTGCTTCCTCTTCTTATGCTTCTTTTTTGTCGACCTGGAAGCATGCCCTGATGACGACCTCGAAGGCAACCTCGAACTAGACCTCGACTGCCTCGAACGAGACTTCAAGCTCTTCCTGTCCTTTTTAACCTTCATCTTGGCAACCAGAAGCTTCGCCTCTATTTCACGAAGGGCCTTGGGGTTAATTTTTTGCAGCATGGACACCCCTGGACATCATGGTCTGAGGACAGGCACCATACGCAATCTTCATGCGGGTCCGTGATCGACATTCTCCTGCATTCTCCGCACGGCTTGAATCCGGTCTTCTTCGAGGACATCTCGACGGGAGACAAAAAAACAAGAAAACACTGAAAGTAACAAACAGTAACAGAGTTACTCAATAGCTACAGAGGATCTCTCGAAAACCGTTAGCGTCGACGACGCGGAAAAAAGGGAACTGATGCCATCACACCGACGGAGTCCTATTATGGAGTCAGTGACGTCAGCAGAGCCGCGCGCGCGAAGCCGTGCGTTCTGTGACGCCGTCCACGTCGGCGTGAAGAGGTACAAAAGAATTTCCGAATGTTGCTGACGGAGGGGGATATTCACAAGGTGAGGAATCCACTGACAGATGTATCCATCAGAAGTAGAATATGTAGGTCATTCTTTATCATCAGAAGGAGTCAAACCCAAATTCAAACTTGTGGAAGACTTAGAGAGAGCTTCCGTGCCACAAGACAGGGATCAATTAAGATCGTTCCTTGGTCTAGCTGAGTACTACTCAAGATTCATATCCAATTTTTCAACTTGTGTTTATCCCCTTAGGGAACTTATGAAGAAAAATGTTACTTTTGTGTGGTCTGAAAATTGTCAGCGTGCATTTGAATATGTAAAAAGAGCTGTTGCAAATGCAATTTAATTGAAACCATTCAATCCCAATGACAACAGTATAATAGTAACTGATGCAAGTGGGTATGGTTTGGGTGCAGTATTGATGCAGATACATGAATGAAAGAACGTGTAATAGCTTTTGTTTCACGAACACTCAGAGGTGCTGAGAGCACATACTCTACAATCGAAAAAGAGGCCTTAGAATGTTGATGGGGCGTGCAACATTTCAGGAATTTTGTGTGGGGAACAAGTTTTGATTTGCACACGGACCACAAACCTTTAATTGATATATTTTCCACTTCTGGGGCAGGCAGGGCCAAACCACGTATAGCAAAATGGGTTTATCGATTACAGGAATTTAATTTTTGTTTGAAGTATGTTCCTGGTGTGAGAAACATCAATGCTGGCTGTTTGTCTCGTCTTCCGGTTGCCAAGTCTGAAAATGAAGAAACTCATTCTGAAATAGATGATTGGAATGTGGCTGAGCTTTCGGATGTATGCCATGCCATTGAGGAAACTGAACGGAAACAAGCCATGGTACATGACGTGAGTATGAAAAAAGTAATAGAGAACTTGCCAATCAGTGACGGTTGGAAACTTCAAGAAGACACTGTGCAATACAAGGAAGTGTGGGAAGAACTATCTGTTGTGAATGGTATTTTGAGAAGGTGTGACAGGTTAGTAGGTCCAATTTCTTTGAGACCAAAATTAAAGGAACTTTTATATGAAGGTCATGGAGGAATGACTGCTTTGAAAAGGAAGGCTAGAGAAGATTTCTGGTGGCCAGGAATGGATAGACAGATTGAAAGATTTGTTAGAGATTGCTTAGCGTGTTCACGCAGTGATAAGTCTCATATTATTCAAGAAAGTCCTATTCACCATATAAAATTTCCCGAACAAGCATGGGTAAGAGTAGCAATGGACATATGTGGTCCATTTGACATTTTGGGAGTAGCTAACAGGTACGCAATTGTTTTAATGGATTATTTTTCCAATTGGCCGGAATTAACATTTGTTCGTGAAGTAAAATGCAGCAATGTAATAGAATTTTGTGAAGAAATCTTTAGCAGAGAAGGATGTCCAGCTGAAATATTGACTGACAATGGGTCGCAATTTACATCCAAGGAATTTGTTGATTTTCTCAAGAAATGGGGTATTAAGCATTGCAAAACTCCTGTATATCATCCCAGGGGACATGGTTTAATTGAACGCTTTAATCGTGTAATTGGTGAGTGCATTCAGATGGTTTTACAAAACAATGGATGTTGGAAGAGTGAAGTGAAAAACATGTTATGGAATTATAAAACAACTCCACATTCAGTAACAGGTGAAACTCCTATTTGTTTATTGAAAGGCAGAGTACCATGCTCTGTTGCTGTGCCTGCTTGGATGGGTAGAAGTGGAAGGAAGGTGGTAGATGAAAGTGCTTTGAGGATGAAACTAGAAAAATATCAAGATCGGTATGAGCAGAGGCACAATGACAGGTTGGTCAGGTGATCTAGATACTTTGAAGCTGGTATGTATGTGAGGGTGAAAACGGACTCTATTCATTGTAAGGGAAGTTCTAAATTGTCCGATCCCAAGGAGATAATTATCGTCAATGGGGATTTGTTGAAGTTGTCTGATGGAAAATGATGGAACACCAATCGTGTAACCAAATGCAATGAAACGGCAATACAAGCATTGTTAAAATCCAATTCCTCTAATGTGTATAAACAATCAGTAACTTCTAACAAAGTTGTGATTTCCAACAAAGAAGATTCTAATATTTGAATGAGAATTAGTAAACGTGTAACCAGACCTCCATGTAAATTACAAGATTACATAAGTGATTAATGTTCAATAATTATTTTAAGGAAAGAGGATAGGTTGTATTCTTCCTTCATACGTTGTGATCATTTTAGTACATGCTTTCCTATTTAAGCTAATTAATGATGCAGGTAGTGCCTTATCTACTGTTTTAGCAACTGCTGTTGTGACTTCTGGAATTCAGTTGGGGCAAGAGAGATTAGAACTGTGAGCTGTGGATGGCAGCTGTTGAGGGTCGCTGCATTGTATCCTGAAAAAATCCTTTTTCTTACATTTAATTGAGTCCTTTCATCTTCAAAAAGTACTAATAGAAATATGGGTGAATGTCTTGATATATTGTGCTAATAAACATAACAAACGTGTTATAACCTTGCTACATGACAACTATATTCCAAACAAATAACTGAATGACAGCAAATTAATACTGCAAATGTTGAAACCGTGTAAAGAGGGAAAAACAGTACCTATAAATGGTCCATCGCCTTGCGTTTTCAGACGAAGCTGCTCTCCTAGCTCCAGTTCCGTTTTCTCAGTTTCTGCCTCCGACAGCCAAAAACCCACAGTGCCGCCTGGAACATGCCTCTCAGTTATCTTCAGAAGTTCAGTCTTCGTCACAACTCGCTTCAAGTCCTCAAGTGATAGTTTATCAGTCTCTCCTTTTGCTTCTACCTCTAATGTGATGATACATTTAACAAAAAGAATTACAACTGATCAATTTGTATCAAGTTTTAAATGAGCAGTTTCTCAATAATTCACGGACCGACCTTAGAAAGGTGAAGTGCTGTTCTATTCGTATAAATTGATGTCAGCTTGCCTGTATCACTTTAAGCTAAGCATAAAGTATTTTGTGCACATGTGATTTAGTACAATAAATACAAAAATGCGTTGGAAGTGGAGCATTTCTGAAAAATATATCTAATGTTATGTGGAATTTAGAAAACACAACAACCATTCCAAGTGTTTGCGCTCATACTGAAACTGAAGGCTTTTAATAAGCTCTATATTTACTTTTACTAACCAGCTAGACCTTGTCCTATCACATAACAAAGAAATGGGACACCCCAAGTTTCAAGGACTTCATCCCTTTGCCCCAAGCACTCTCCCTCGCACTCTGTGGAAACCCTCCATCCGATGGTTGGGTAATATCATTTTCATTCCAAAACTCTAATCATTTTTAAATCATACTGATAAAAAAACAATGATATCTCATGAGGGATTCTTCAGTTTTAACAGTAGTATAGTGCTGCATAATTACAAACAATGTCTTTTTTTGTGAAAAGTCTGCATTATTTAACTTGCTGTTTTTTTTCCATTTGGAGTCCAACCCCTAGATTCATCAAAGTAACGTTGTGCGAGTCCTTAATAGCGAATTTTAAGGAATCGCTATTAAAGACTCGCAAAACGGGATGCATGTAGAAATCGCAATATTTTATGAGATATCTTCAGCTTCCTTATTTGCGATTCGGTAATTGCTTATCGCAAAGAAGGAATGGCTTTCCCATTCACTCCTATGGGCCCCATAGGAATGAATGGGGAGTCATTCCTTATTTGCGATTAGCAATTAGCGAATCGCAAATAAGGAAGCAATTTCAAGGGTGCCAGGGTATCCAAAGGACACCCTGTAGCACCCATGAAATGGCAATGTACACTGGTGTTGCGCACACACATGTCCAAAGAAAATAGCAAAAACTTAGAAAAATGCACTTTAGTGCATTTTTCTAAGTTTTCGCTGTTTTCCACGTAGTTAGACTTCGCGGTAAATAGCGGCCCCAGATTGCGAATTCGCAATTTTGAAATGGTTCATGAAATGCATTTAAGGAATCTCAAATTGAAATTCCTTAAATGCAATTAATCGCAATTTAGCGATTTCTAGAATTGTGATTTTTGCATTTGGGATGATGAATCCCAAATGCAAAAATAGCGCTCGCAAAGGGCCAGATTCTCAGAATCTGGCCCTTTGTGAACCGGATTTACTTTGATGAATCTGGCTGTTAATCTAAATTTACGAATACCCTCCACCTAAGGCCTTCATTACGAGTGACCACACACTACACCCCAAGCCCATTCCAACTTGCCCTTTGACCCTGGGTCTACAATTACCAGGCCTGCAAACTCCAGATCCAGTAATCCCAGGTGGAGGACATCAGAACCAGAACAGGGTGCAGTGCTGCTACGAAGAGAGCTGCAAATGCTCCCTCAGCTCCCCAATTACCAACTCTGCCATCCTATTGCACCCGCACCTCACCACGGGCCAAAAGAAAGCACACACATCGACTTACTGTCAGCATCAAGGAGGTAGCAATGGGAGTACTTTTGGGACTATTATTTATCCCAGAAGGAGAAAAACAAACAGAATTGGACACAGAATTCCTGGGCTCAAATGTGATTTCCCATTTTGGGGAAAATAATTCATAGTTCCCATATTTTGGAGCAGGGAATTAGTGAATTTGGAACTAGGGTCCCCGCATCAAGATAAGGAGAACATGTAATGAGGGCCTAACTGTTTAGCAATTAGCTTGCTATTCCCTGCATAGACATTTACTAAGAACATTTTATTTTCGGAGTTCATTAGTGTGTACACCCCATTTATTATATGTACAGAAAACCTCAACATGTTTATTTATACATCTTGAATGTATGAAATACACAAATTCCCTTACTGAGGTGTTTTGAGGAGAAAGATAAATATGTGGGACTTTAAATAAGAGTCCCTCTATAGACTGCAAGTCTTACACAGGGAACTCTCTCACTGCACCTGTAGACACAAGCAAGTAGACCACCTTGGAATATTTACATGATATCTCCAACTAGGCACTAGTTCTTGCCTCTGGTACAGTACGTAAGTGGATGTATTTAAAACTAAAAAAACAAGTCTAATGCTCGCGTAGAGATACATCAACTCAAATCAGGAATATTTATTTAGCACACATATCACCCGGAAGTCTCATTGCGCTTGCGGAATACTCAGGAGTTGGTTTGGACGAGGAGAGTCAGTTAATTGTCAAAAAGCCATGTTTTTAGCTCCCTGCGAAAACGATTGTGGTCAGAGATGATACGCAAGTCATAAGAGATTTGTTGCTAGATCTCATAGCCCTGCAAGGTTGGTACCAACTGAGCTTCTTTTTCCTGTAATCAGGCCCACTGCCGTACATGTTGTTATCAGTTAGGCACAGAATCTTGAAACAAGTCCGCTTTCTAACAGGAAGCCAGTGAAGAAGTCTCAAGTTGGGTGCCAAAGGGGATCCTGAGGGGAGATTCAGCACTAGCCTGGCAGCAGTATTCTGCAGAACCTGGAGCCTAGTGAGAAAATCTTCATTTATTGAAGGCAACAAAGCGTTTCCATAGTCCATGCGGTTGATAATCAGTTCCTCGACTAATGGCTACCTGGCTTCCATCGGGAGCCATTAAAAAACTTTGCGCGAATTTCGCATAGTGCCAAAACAGGAGCCAATTAGGTGGTTGACCTGGTCTTTCATTGACAATTGGTTGTCCATTTGAATACCTAAGTTCCGAACTGACTGTCTTAGCACTGGGCAAGTGCCGAGGGGTTGAGGCCAGCAGTCGCTAGACCAGAGTACATGTGCCTTGACAAAGAGAATTATTTCAGCTCTTCCTCTGTTTAGTTGTGTTTGGAGTTCATCCACCTATCGATATGGATTATGCAGTCTTTAAAACATGACTTTGTGTCTGTTGGATCTGAGCCAAAGGCGTTCAGAACCGGAGTATCATCTGCATATGACACTACATCGCAACCATAGGATCGGATCACCTTGGCCAGTGGGGTCACGTATAGATTAAAGAGCGTCAGGCTCAAAATGGAGCCCTGCAGTACTCCCATTCTGACTGGCCTATTGCAGGAAACGATGTCACCAATCTGAACAGCGGTGACTCGATCAGTTAGATAGCTCCTGAGCCATTTTTGGGCCTTCCCTTGGACACCAATCTCTCAGAGCCTTAGATCTAAAATGCTGTGGGAGATGGTGTCAAAAGGAGCAGACAGAACTAGCAGGATGAGAATAGATGATTGTCCTCTGTCCAATACATGATGGTAATAATTATAATAATACCAATATTACTACTAATAATAATAATAACCAAGTATGCATTCGGCGTAATTGTTAGCTAATTTGGCCCTCGTTACAAAGTGGGGTCTTTCATTCAGAGCAATAACTCCAGGTGAAGAGCCACAAGCTGCAATTCTCAGTTCGTATGTGATAAACTTCAGACCCGATAATCCCGGGCCCAAAGACACCGGCAGACAGTAATTACATAGAATAGTATTGCCTGCTCACTGCACCCCCCTGGAGCCAAATGGGAGCAGATAATGTTCCTCCTGGACAGGCACACACTTGCCCTGCACCCAGGGTACAAGTCCTAAAAAAATAAGTGGGGGGACTAACCTAGTTAATCAGTATGCAAGTGGCATCACAGCACATGACATCACAGCACATGACATCACAGCACGTGACATCACAGGAAATGGCATCACAAGAAGTGGCATCAGATCTTAAGCCCTCATATACATATATGTTTAGCAGGTGTATCATGAGTACATTTCGAGTATGCTTGCAAACCCTACTGATTTAGGCACAAGATTCACACTTTTGTATGCTACACATAAAACAATGTTGCCTTTTGTCAGCTTTATCCTTCGTGCTTTAACAGAAAAATAGTGAGATTTAAATTATTACAATGCCTCCTCAGGGGTAGTAAGCGCTATATAAATGCTATTTATTTCGTGCAAATACTGGGAAAGATCAACACATCTGAAGTTCTTACAATGCCTGCATATCTCCTAAACAGAGCCTGAATAAAGAGAAAAGCTGCCTCTCTTAAGTATGTGTAAAGTGCTAACAAGATTTGAGCCTTTGTATCCCCCTCTGCTACTTTTGCTTCTAGGTGTGAGGCTCCTGACTGGTGCCGGCCAGGAGACTCGAACAAAAGGAGGCCTGATGACCCCTCAGATTCGGCCTTTGTTATGAGCCATGCAGGAATCAGAAATAAGAGAGCCCCATCCCCTCCCAGCCTGAACGTTGTTGCGGATCAAAAGCAGATAACGTGCAGGTGCTGCTGAAAGTGTCCCAGTGTTTCGAAATTACACAGGAACGAGTTCAGCATCTTTTTCAGTGGGGCCCAACTTCTTGGCAGGGTGGACGGTGTCCACCCTGTGAAAAAAGTGGGTGGACGCTGGCCACCCGCGTGTACCCCTAACTCGTGCCCTGCCTGCACATGTGTTCCACCACCTCACCCCTACCCCTCCAGCCCTTCCTGTGATAATTTCCACCTGCCCAGAGTATTCAGAAAATCTCTGCAGCTTTTTGCCGAACTAGGGGAAAACTGCAGAGTAAAGGACCTGTTAACTCAGAGAGCTATTACTTATTCCCCATTTCAGGGGAAGATCTTCTGATGGCGGAATTTGGTGCAGAAATACTAAATTCGTACCCCCCAATCACGCATGCACGCACACACACACAAATTCCCCTTACTCCTACCCCTTACAACCCACCCTCTCCCCCCAGTAACTGCCCAGAATTCCAGAAAAGCTCATAATGAGGCCGTTTGTACGAACGGTATTGAATTAGTGCCATATTAGCTTCCCTTCCCTTTTGTAATTCGACATACACACCTCAATAGAGTTAGGAAGGAGGGAGCAGTAGGGCAGGTGTTCAGTGCAATGGAGCAGCTGAATTTACTTCACAGGTCTGTTAATAGGTGTTGAGTGGAAGGAGAAGAAATGAAGAATACATCCGATATCAGGCACATTTCACAGTGGCATACTAGTCCAGAGGCATACGTTGGCATACGTGGTGCATGGAGGCTTAGTCATACCTCTACTCAGCACAGCCTTTATCTGTCTATCTATGCTAAAGCTTTATATAGTGGTAAATGCTTGTAGTTTGATCACAAGTCGTTATCCTATTCCAAAAAGAATCATTTATTAGGGTGAATTCTTTCAGCAACTAATGAGCAAATGGAACTATTGAAAGTTGTGCAAACCTTTGACTCCCTTGCCACAGCTAAAAGTGAACTGACATGCTTACAAGACCAGGCAGAGGCATTCAATTGTTTCTTCATCTCAAAGATGAAGGTGAATTCAGGAATTCCTTCCTTAAACAGGACAATGATGACCCTGCTAAGAAAATTCTGGCCAGTTGTTTAAATACAAGGCCTGAATTCAGGCTTAATTGGTTGGAATATGTTAAACTACAAGCAGGAAGATCCCCTTCCATCAATAGCAGGAAGGGAGTCCTGTTGAGGTAGTAGTACAGACTGTGACAATGTGAACAAATAGTTCCTTAAATTCTGGTTCTGTCCCTAATTAATCATCTCCACATCTCATACCACCTCATACCAATAATCTCATTCCAGGTCTACCTTCAGTTAAGGAGATACAGGAGGAAGACGTGATGGGCTAACTACAAGTCTTCAAGGGGTACTATGTATTATTGATACTACAGTGGCTTTTAGTCAAAACATGGCATTGAGGAGCACTAGTGAATGTTTGGGATGTTACCTTGACAATGGTTTTGCTGGAGCCTTCACAGTGTATTATGCTGGATCGCATTGCAGAGTTTGAAGCTATGGGCCATGTGTTGCTTCTCTCTTAATAGGATTTAAGACACTTACCACTGATATCAACTAAGAGAGAAGCAGCATATGGACTACAGGTTCAACCATCTAAGAGTAGGATTTGAGACACCTACCACGGATTTTAACTAAGAGAGAAGCAGCATATGGACTACAGGTTCAACCATCTAAGAATAGGATTTGAGACACCTACCACGGATTTTAACTCTTAGATGGTTCTTCTTAGAGGGCTATCCCTAGTATGTATGTAGTATGTAAGCTTGGACCTTATAGTTCAAAACTATTTCCCTCCACTTATAATTTTCCGCATGGATATCTAGTCTCCCTTTCACTGTTTAATATGTATATTATGTTCAATCTAAAGCGGATTAGGTCGGAATCATTCATTCATATGCTTATGCACATTCAAATTTAACTATTAGTAAGTAGCAGTGAGAATAGCTTAAACAAGATTCCATGCTGTGTAATGGACAGGGGGCTGAAATTAAATGCTACCAAAATGGAAGTTATTCTTTTAAGCCCTAAACACGCCTTTATATGCCCTTCACTCTGTCTTTATTAGCAGTTGTATTAGTACTGAAACTAAATTTGCGTGCATGGTTCTAAGCTATTATCATAAGTACTCCTCAACCTTTATACAAATGCTTTGTTACACAGGATTGCTTTAAAATGCACTAATATATTATATCAGTAAATGTGATGTTGTTTTAACCTGGAGTGGTTATAAACGTTAATATGCATGCTACGCTTCATGATTCCCCTTGGCTCAGAAGCCATTTTAATTATTGCCGTACATTCACACATTTACTTAATCTCTTAGTAAAGTGTGGTCTCAGATTCAATGTTGGTATTCAAAGGCGCGATTTTGAGTGTCCAGCAGGAGGTTTATGTCTCACTATCTTTGTTTCAAGGACTTCCCACATTGTTATGTTCACGTTTTCATTTAATTGTATTGAAAGTGTATACAAATGTGTCAGAAATGTATAGATTTTAGTATTCTGTGCTTCAAATGGCTAGTGAGCAGACGCTCTGGTCGCTTGAATTGACAATTGTCATTTGTCGATTTTGTTTGGTTGTTCACTAATTTTTCATTAAAAGCAGGCTTGACTTTTAGCCTCTGAAGTGTAGTGTTTTATTTTACATTGGATTCCAGCAAAAGGAGGAGTTAATTCCGGGGCTGTAGAGCAACTGTGAGACTATTATAGAGGAGGTTAAAGTTACTATGTAACAGTCAAAAAGGAATGGAGCGATTTCCAGTTCGCTGTAGTGTCTGCAGTTAAGGAGCCTACTTTAAACTGAAGTCTCTCTCACAAAGGAGAAACCAAAATGTTGATATTATTCTGAGCAAAGCTGAAGGAAGACTAACAAGGTTTGAAATTCTGGAACCACGTTCTAATGAACCTATAATAAAACGAGGAAATGAATTACGGGAAGCAGAAACATCCATGTTAGACCCTGCTTAGGATGGCAGGGGGCAAGCATGGGCTATGGGGCCACAGTCGAGGGTGCTGAGGCCATTTCTTTCTTATGTCCCAGGGTCCTTCCTTCCTACTATGGTTCTGAAAAAATCGGTCAAGTACAACTCCTAAAGCACTGGACTCCCAGTGGTAGAAATGGTAAGCAGTCACCATATCAACAATTACCCAGAAGCACAACAATCGACTGTCCAACCCAGTGCTTTAAATCGGTAAAGAAAAGTACTTTAATACACACGTAAAACATAATACTTCACAGAACATGCTACGTGGAGCAATCACTTAACTGGTGCTTAGGCCACTATGCCTCGGCTGGCCCCTGTGGTCCCCTAGATACCCCCTTTGTGTAAATAGGCAGGTCCCCTCCTTCAGGGTTCGAGTTCGCTAGGGCATTTATTAAGGATCAGGTACAGATTACCCCTTTAAATAGTATCTTCGCCCAATCATCTCAAATAGTCTCCAGTGTTACTCAATGATGCTATATCAGTTCTTCTTGAGTGCCTGCTGGGACGTACAGTGCACGACTTTCTTGCTACCTCTTCTGGGAGGAGAAACGCCAGCTGGGGGTGCTTCCTGTGTTCCAGCAGAGGTTTTTGCAGGTAGCAGCAGAGGCCACCAGCCTGAGTCCTTTCAGGCATGCAGTATTATGGTGATAATGCAGGTCTCCAGCTGTCAACAAACTTCTGGGCTTGGGTCTCTAGAACAGTTTCTCTGATGCAGAGACACTGTCTGCTCAGCCACAGTTCTTCAATGCAACAGCACAGTCCACCCAGGCACATATTGTTTTTGTGGTTGCCTTCTAAACTAGGAGCTTCTAAAATGAGCATGTATGCACCAAGCATGACAGAAACACACACATACTCTCACAGAATATTAGTGCTGAGAACTGGATTAGCAAGTAGTAGAAGATTTCACAAGTGAGCCAGTAGGCGTCCTCCCCAGACACAATGAGTCTTGGGAGGAGTCTAGTCTACAACTTTGTTACTGGGATGGTGGAGGCTCGTAGAGCACAACGTACACAGTAGAAGTATAGCAGAAACCCCTGATCCATGGACAACACATGTTAAAGGCATTCTCCCATTCTAGTTTTTTCACGTCATTAATATCACTGGTACATTTTTAAGAGGAAGCTGATTGGATATGGAAGGAGCTCAGTTTCTCCAATGCCAAGGAAAACAAACGTTAAAAATACACCGGAATACTTAATGGCAATGTTATATGCGTCCTTTTTGAAAAATAAATAAAAGCCATAGTCTAATAAAGTGTTTGAATACAAATATATTACTTTTCTTTCCCCAAACTGTTTCCAAGAAAAAAACATTTCCACATTAGCCTTTTTAGGTCTCGCCTGAGCCAGATCATGCGCTGCCCTGGCGTGATATTTAGTGAGCGGGCTTTATAAAGGCGACCACCGCTTTTTGAGTGGCCTAGATCGTGCGGTTACGCGCACTGTTACGAGCACAGGCGCCATCTGGCTTTCTGTCTTGTCATGGCTCATTAAGTGCATCGCTCACGGGCACCCTTACAGCCCGCGAACACTTTTACTTTCGCGCACGCACGCACCACTCGCATGCTTGTTTTCACCCGCTTTTGATTTTCTCGGTGATTCTGCGCTTCTCTCGCTCATTCACTTTCTGTTTCTCCTTCGCCTCCCACCCCTACATTTTGTGGTTCTGTCACTCTCGCTCTATTTTTGTATCCCCCTCTGTATTTCAGGTCTCTTTCTTCTCCAGCCACTTTAAATCTCATCTTCCATCCCTTTTTCGTTTGTTGCTCTGCCATGTTGCTCTGGCTTGCGTCACATGGCTGCATGCCCCCGAGAGTGTATGCCTCACGAACTCCCCCGCTAGTTGCAGGTTTTTGCACAGCGCCCTTTTCTTGATAGAAGCATTACTACATAAGAATGAGACACTGCTGCTTACACACACACTTTTTGCATGGCAATCCCAGCAGGCATGTACGCACACACTGACACTACACGTGAATTCCGCTTTTTTCCCCACACACAATGTCGCCAGACACTTCTCTGCCTAACTCTCGCTTCCACACACAACACATGCAAGTCACTTCTCTCACTCTACATGAAAGTTTCTACTCAAGTACCTAAACATGTCAGTTCCTGTACACACAGATACCTATGCACGGCCACCGCCTCCCTCACACAGGCATAAAAATCCCATGCATATAGACACATGCAAGCACACAATACATGACAGTCCCTTACACTCAAACACATATACCTGCTTTACATAGCACGTTACACTCACATACAAGCGCTATGTGAATACAATATACAATACATATACAGCGATGCATAGTTAGCACCTAAACAAACATACCGATAAATCCGGCACGTACAGCTTTACATCGCAGTGCTTACATTAGCAAACACACATCTATACATCGGAATCCATGTTTACATATAAATACCCACACATATATACAGCATTCACACCAGAAGCAACACCTCTAAAATGCAGTGGTTGTCTCGACACACGTGTTATACATAGCAGTCATTTCGATCTCACTTTCTCTCACACACATTGCATGGCAGACCAGTGTGATATTCATATAGCCACACATTTATACATGCGAGATCCGGCACACACCTAATTAAAGCGGCCAGGTCCACGGATACACACACATCTATGTGGTGATCCCTACACACACACAGACATGAGATTAGCACAAGCTTTACATGTCACCGCCTACAGAGGTACAGGCACGCAGCAGACCCAGCACACACGCACACCTGATCACGACAAGCTTTGTACTCAAAACACACACCCAACCCCTCAATACCGCAGTCAGTGTCCATTGAGTCTCTCACGCATAGGTGTATACTGTACACATGCTCGAGCATGTATGACACCCTCTACAATCAGTCGATATACAAACATATGTATCAACGCTTTACACACATCTATGCCAGACCACACACATACACACCTATACATGCCAGTTTTAACCATTACACCTGTACTCTACAGTCAATGAACACACGCACAACTACGTCTATACACGATATTCCATTCTCAAACAAATTTGTAAATGACAGCAGCTAAACACACACACACACACACACACCACCCCATGCAATTGGCAGACAGTGCTCACACATCCACGCGCACCTATGTATGACAGTCCCACGCAACCAGTCTAAACATGACAACCAAGCAAACACACACCCAAGCGGGGTGGAGGGGGCACACGCAGCAGTACTCAAGGTGGGCGCGGGCGCCTCTGCCACCCCGGCTCTCCCCTACGCAGCCTCCTGCTCGCCCCCAGTCTCCCGCCCTCCCCTCTGCAGGTCTCCCTTCCCTGCTTGTGCATTCAGCTCTGAAAGCTTCTGGCAGGAAGGAGGGATTTCTGATCAGACAGTGAGGGAACCTCTACCCGCCTCCCCTCCCTCCCTCCCTCCCTCCTCCTACATTTCCTCCCCCCTATTTCCTCTTTCTCCTTTCACTCTCTCTATTCCCTTACACCCTTCTGTATGAGCTCCTCTACCCCTCTCTAATCCCTTGTACCAATTGATGCATTTCTTCATTCACCCTTCTCTCTCTCTCTCTCTCCCCTGCCTTCGGCTCTCCCTACCTCGCCATGACCCCCTCTCCCCGTTTTTTTCTGCCTCTTTCTCCTCTATCTATCTGTATCATTATTCCTTCCAGTTTTTCCCACCCCCCGTTTTATGTCACTTCTTACCTCCTGCACGCTTCCCCTCACAGTCTCGACTCGCTGCCCCCTCGGGTTTCTCCTTCTTGTTCTCCATCTGTTTACCCTGTATGCCCACCCAACTGCCCCCCCCGCTCGTGTCTCTCTGTCCCGTGTCTGCTGGAGAGGTTCTCACCTTCCACTGACCTCTGGTTCCTTCCTGTCAGGGGAGGATCCCAGTAGTCCTCCGGTGATAGCCACCACATTAATTCAGTACTTCGGGTGAGCACGAACTCCGCCTACCCACCCACATATCCCTCCCTCGTAACAATTACCGAAAGTCAGACCAGGGAAATGTGCAAGTAAAGCCACTCCCAGGTGCTGCACCTACCCTCTTCTTTTGAACGGGGCATAGCTCCCACCCGCCGTGTACCTCTGAGCCTGAATTGTGGTTTCGTTTTTTTATTCCTCCGTTCCCACAAAGTTCATTTCCAGAGTTCTTGGCAAACCAGATATCAAAAACACCACTATTATTCTTCAAACCTGGAAAAGTGAAAGGTGTGCGGGCTCGGAACCACAAACCCCAGTGCAGGAAAGGATAGACGACGAAGTGTTGCAGCTCACAGGCAGGGAAGCAGGCTACTCTTTACCCCTCACACAGCCTTGGCCAATAAGGTTGGAAGGTGTGCAGCAGGTCAGCCATGGAATTAAATGGGAAATCGGTCTCCTCTCACACCACAGCTTAGTGACAGCTTGATGTAAAGGTGCGGACCTCAGAGTCTTATAAATGTAAAGAGATCTAGCCAAAGACTTAAAATAGCCCCTATCCCTTTCTTACACCCATGGGATAGGCAGATAGGGGTGAAATCTTGACAGCCAAGGACCCTGAAGCACAAACTCCACGCTAACCCACACCCTGAGTCAATGCCATAAATGAGCTCACCTTCTCTCCCCCACATGCCAGCACACAAAGTGGTAGATACAGTGCTTAATGTGTAATGGAAAAACAAATCGGGCGAAATAGGCAGAAAAACCAGACCAAGTTAGAGTAAAAGTCCAAGGTTTCGTTTGTGGGGTCTTATAAGTATTAAGTTATGCAGTACAATAACCTTGGTGCAACAACATCAACAGTTGCATGGCTAAACACTTATAAGGTCCCAAAAGCAAGACCTATTGGCAGGGTTCATGTCCAACACGTGCATATCAATTTAAAGATTGGTGCAGTTTCCTTAACTGGATCTCCCCCCCATCTTGAATGCATATCATTGTTGCTATAAAATGTGAGGACTACATGCTTTCACAGCCACTACTGTGACTCCAGAGTAAATTGGCTCTCACTGTACATTACCCCACTCCACCAGCTGCCGAGTTATCATATTGTGTGATCATATATCCAGTTTTTGTCGGGAGATGCCTGGTTTGAGACTGAAATCAAACTCTACCAATCTATGCCGGTCTGTCTCAGTTTGCTGAGAAGAGAGTTTGTGAAAGTTGAGAAAATGTTCCCAGAAGCTGGCTGCCTACAAACTCAGCCGCTCCACATACAGGATCCTCCTCAGCGGCTCCACACACCGGATACTCCTCAGAACGCCTCCAGTGCCCCAGCCTCCCCGGAACCGCCTTTTTGTTGCGTAAGCTGGCGCATAAACACTTCAGGGCCGGTTATTCAGCGCTGCCTGCCACATCCCTTTCAAGATATTCATTGGAGACACGTACTCCTATGCATGTCAATATTTATTTATTTGGGGCTTGGTGATTTGTCGCGGTGACACGCACACCACAGTTCCAGCATTATCTTCAGCTTACGCCATCGGAGACACGCACTCCTATGCGTATCAATATTTATTATTGGCTCTGTGATTTATCACGGTGACACGCACACCACATTTCTCGTATTCCTTCAGCTTACGCCATTGCATTACTCCTAGCTTAGCCTTGTGTTAACTGGCACACCAATAACTTCGGAGACACGCACTCCTCAGCGTGTCAATACAAAGATTAATTCATTGCACTGTGACGTGCACACACACCTATCATAATTACCACTTGAAATCTTTGATTTATTTTTTACCAACAGTGTATCATTAGAGAACATAGTGACTCACGCATTTTGTGTACTTTCCAAGTATGTGAAACATATTGAACGCTCTTCCATACATGACATTTCTTGGTTAAGATTTCCTTGCGTGCATGTTCCTCAGTACAAATTCAAAGTGTATTGCCATAATTGTTATCCCCTCTATCTTACCAACTTATTATAAGTCTCCTTATGGTGTTTTTCTTATATCTCCTCCATAATAGTAGATTGTGGGGCGGTGTTGTTCTTTATTAATATACCTTAGAGTAGTACATAAGTGTCCCCTCCTTCTACTTTAGCACATTCTAATTATCTTTTTAACACATTTTGCTATCCTCATTTATCATTCCTGTGGTATCTCTCATCATGGCGGCTGCAAGCATGTCACAACCAGCTCCATTTCTAAATGAGTTTGGGGAACCCAGCGCCCCATGGGAAGATTGGGAAAAGGTATTTGAGTCCTACCTTGTGGCCATTGGAGGGGAGAAGTTCAGTGCTTTCGGGAAACAGCATATTTTATTACACAACTTAGGTCCCACTGGAAGGAAGGTATTTGAGTCACTTCCAGAACCAGAAATAGAAGAAGATGAGGAAGATGTGTACAACACCACGCTGATAAAATTACGTATTCATTTTGGGGACAAGGTGAACATAGTTTTAGAAAGACAAATTCTTCAGTCATGCACAAGGTAAACAAGAAAGCGTTTCTACATATGTTGCAATTCTTAGGGGTCTCAGCAAGTTGTGTGATTTCCAGGACTTAAATGATTCTTTAGAGACCAGTTAGTGCGCTGCACTAATAAGGAAATTCAGAAAAAATTATTACAAAAACAACCAGATCTCCAAGAAGCAATTAAAATAGCTAAATCCATTTAAACACACTGATATTTGCATTAACCCCTCGCATGCTGATGACGGCCCCCATCCGCCATGCACTACGGCGCTCGTGTGCTGATGACAGCTGGGGGCCGTCATAAACCCACCCACTCGCGATTTTGCCACACAGGCGCAGAATCGCGGCAGCATGCAAGGGGTTAAAGAAGTAAACTCCACTGACCCTGGAGATAAAGTGGCAGAGATAACCAACATAGAGGAAGAGTCAGAAGTATGCAAAATCATAAATGATCTATCCAAAACTAAGAAGGATAATGGACGTAACCACACTGGGGATCTGGAAAATTCCAAATTAAAGTGTTATCGCTGTGGAAGTAACAACCACTTAGCCAACGATCCCAATTGTCAAGCGAAATCTGCTTGGTGCAGGAAATGTAATAAGAAAGGGCACCTAGCAAGGGTATGTGGATGCTTCCCAAAGAAAATCTGCTTGGTGCAGGAAATGGATTAAGAAAGGGCACCTAGCAAGGGTATGTGGATGCTTCCCAAAGAAAATCTGCTTGGTGCAGGAAATGTAATAAGAAAGGGCACCTAGCAAGGGTATGTGGATGCTTCCCAAAGAAAATTTGGAGCAACAGACACAGCAACGACAAAGCTCAAGTTAAGAAAATAATTCAAGTCAACGAAGTGGGGGCTGGTAATCAGAAATATCCTGAATGTGAGGTTTACATTGATGGAAGAAATATTAAAATGTTTGCAGACTCTTGTTCCCCATTCACCCTGGTAAATTACACTGATTTCAAATCCATAATAGGCCAAGATCAAAATAAACTCTCAAAGGCAGATATAGCCCCCAGTGGTTATAATATAGACCTTATTCCCATGAAGGGAATGTTCAAGTCAATCATTTCCTTCAAGGACCGTTCCCCTGTTGGTAAGGTATATGTTGTAGAAAATTGATCCAACCTTTTGGGATGGCAACATCAAAAAGAGTTAGGAATTAAACTAGACCCCAACGACCCGGAGAGAGTGTTGTTCACTAATCCTGCAAACAACTGTGAGCATATCACCAAGGAATTTCTTGAAGTTTTTTCAGAAAAACTAGGGTTACTCAAAGACTTCCAACATAGAATTCAGTTGAAACACAACACTAGTCCTGTAGCTCAAAAAACAAGACCATTCCCCACCTGATGTGGCAACCATTAAGAAAAGAGTTAACCAGATTAGAAGAATTAAAAATCATTCAGCCAGTTGATTGCTCAGAATGGGTGGCCCCCATTGTTATCGCTAAGAAGAACCATAGTCAAGACATCAGGATGTGCATTGATTAACAGGACTTAAACAACAGCATTTTAATAGAAAGACATCCCTTACCCGGTATTCATGAGATGCTGAGCACTATGGGGAAGGCTACAAATTTCAGTGTCCTGGATCTCTCCATGACCTATCATCAAGTGGATCTACATCCAGAAGGCTCACGGCGTTTACCACTCCCTTGGGAACCTTCATGTTCCATCGCATGCCGTTTGGGCTAGCCTCGGTGGCAGCTGTATTTCAGAAAATTATGCCGTGCATTCTTGAGGGAGTGCCCAAAACGCTATGCTTTCAGGATGACGTCCTAATATACGGTGCCAGCGTCGAGGAGCATGACAACATCTTGAGACAAGTTCTTTCGAAGTTCAAGGATGCAAGGTATCATACTTAAAAAGGATATATGGCCAAATGCGTCAATCACTTTGCTGAGCTCACTGCCAATCTCAGAGAACTCACCAAAAAGAACATTCCATTTCCATTAGAGGAACACCAAAAATCCTTTTCTAAAGTGAAAGAAAGCAGACTTTCCACTCCTTATTTGTGTATTTTCAAACATAACCGGAAAACAATCCTTACCACATATGCTAGTGGAATAGGTTTGGGGGCTACTCTATCACAGATGATTGATGACAAAGAAAGATTCGTTGCATTAGCCTCACGATCTTTGACCAAGGCTGAATTTAATTATTCGGTGGTGAAACGGGAAGCCCTGGCTTGTTTTTGGGGGGTGAAACATTTTAAGTTTTTTCTTTGGGGCATTCAATTTTGTATACGTACAGATCACAAACCTTTGGTTTTTATGCTCAATCCGAAAAACAATTCCTGTAACACTCCTCGCATAGCCAAATGGATTCCAGGGTTGGAAGGTTTCTGTTTTAGAGTTGAGTATGTGTCAGGGGTACAAAATTCTGCAGCAGATTTTCTTTCCAGAAGTCCACTCCACAAAGACGAACAATTTGATATAGGTGAATATCCTATCTTTCAACTTAATCTTACTACCATCTCTTCCCAAGAATGGTTAAGTTGCATGGACACTGACAGCACCATGGCACAACTCATTTCATACACTTTACATGGGTGGCCTGATACTCAGGACTAGATGAGCACTGACACAAAGAAGTTCTGGGAGGTACGCCATGAGCTGAACATAGACAAAGGTATTTTGTTCAGAAATAAGATAATCCCACCTCAAGCCATTAGAAGTAAGATAATTGATCTCGTTTACGAAGGTCAGTTAGGACGAGGCTTGACCAAAGCTAGACTGCGTGAACGATACTGGTTACCCAACATGGACTCATAGTAGAAAATAAGGTAAAGCATTGCCTTACATGTGCCAACAGCGATAAGTCAAAGATACCTAGGGAAACTCCCATCTTCCCGGTATCGGTACCAAACAAACCTTGGGAGAAAATAGCAAAAGACAAAATGGGCCCATTTAATCTTACAAGAGTAACTAAGCAGTTCGCATTAGTCCTAGTAGACTATCATTCTCATTGGACTATCGTTAAAATGGTTAGTCAGATAACTACTGCAACTGTCATTCAGTTCCTTAGAGATACTTTTGCTACAGAAGGCATTCCGGCCTCTACTGTCACAAACAACGGGGTCCAATTTGTATCTCATACCATGACGGAATTCCTCAGCAAGCTTAACGTAACACATGTAAGATCACTGCTTTACTGTCCCAGGGCAAATGGTCTGGTAGAGAGAATGAACCGTATGGTTAAAGGGTGCATACAGTTAGCTAGTAGCAACAGTATTCCCACTGAACAAGCATTACAAGAGATGTTGTGGGCTTATCATACCACCCCTAATCAAGTCACAGGAATTTCTCCGTTTTCTGCCTTAAGAGGAAGGAAACCCTGTACCAAGTTCTTTACCAAATGGTTAGGCGGGGGATCCCGCATCACTAGGGACATGCAAGTTATGTTACGTTATGTTAATTTCGATTTATATAGCGCCAAATCACCGACAGGTCTCTTAGCGCTTGCTTTGGGAACCCGTCCTGGCTTTCCCTGCGAGATAACCCCTACTGGGCATCCCCAAGGTGAAGACCAGACATCCCATCATGGTGGGGCCGTAGTGGAGATTAAGCAAGCTATTGCCCAGAGTTGCAGAGTGTTAGCCCATGATTCGAGTAGGCACCGAGGCGAGAATTATCGAGTCCGTGGACATTTGAGCTCAAGACCCTGCCGCGTCGGGAATTGAACCCTGGTCCCGGGTCTGACCTCTGCATCAGGGTCTGCCTCCTCTAACCAGTGAGCCACACTTCAAAGACAAAATTCACATTCACCAAAACAAGTACAAATGTCAATATGACTTCAAACATGGAACCAAGACTCCTCAATTGAAAGTAGGGGACTGGGTTTGTATCAAAAATCCGAGGAGAAGCGATCCTGAGTCTAAGTTCTCAAGACCTACGTGTATAACAGCAATAAGAAATAGCACTGTCATTTTAGACAATGACCAGATGTGGAGTATGGACAGGTTAGTCAAGTCACAACAGGAACAAAACTGTCCAGCGATCCAGGATCTCCCGACAGCATCACTCCCAACCAACTCTAACCCCAACCCAAAGAACACGCAAAATTCCTGAATGGCACAAAGACTTTATTATGTACAAATGAATTTGGTTGCATCCATATTAAGAGGGGGGGGAAGATGTGTTACCATCTTGTTATTTTAGTGTTTTTAGTACAGCATATTACTCATTTAATATTGCTCATCTATTGTAGTATACTTGGTACATTCCATTCCCCCCAACCCTGTATTCTGATTGGCACCTTCTGGTGCTCTGGAGGCTGCTTTAGAATGTTCATAAGAGGTACCTGAACTGGTGGAGAGAGGAGTTGTGAAGAATAAAGGTTTTACCTTAACTTCTGGTTTCAGTCTTTATATCAACGTCGTACTGTAACATTGTTGCTCTGAAAACCTTATATGCAACTGAACAAATCAAGCATCAGACAGAATCACAGCATGACCTCAAATTGGAACAAAACTCCAGGAATCTAACAGCACACTTTAACGTCACACTAGAGTCCTGAGGTCACCCTTTGGTAACAAGAGAATCTCGTGGCATGTCGGGAATGACATGATTCTGACGTCAACAACATTTCAGGAACCAGACTGCACACTGAGAAGTCGCTCTAAGAATACGAGATGAAACTGTGATGTCATTGCAGAATCTGATGTCAACCTTTAAAATAACTCCAGGAACCTCCCGTCAGACTAACATCGCTCTGGAAGTGTTGCGTCACTCCAAGAACCGGCTGTTATGGTGTGACATCACTGCAGGAACCCACTGTTTGACTACGACATCAGTACAAGACCTACCAACAGACCACAACATCACTCAAGAAACCCATCAGCCTGCCCTCTTCCACGAAAACCATTTCCATTATCACGTTAATAATGCATTTGGATAATACATAACGCTTCAGTGTTGAAACACAAAACCGACCTCGCCAGCGATGTGAAAAGCGAATTAAATAATGCATAGCTTAAAAAGTAAATACAAAAAGTCCGTACAGGTACGGGCATCTATCCTGGGCAATAAAGCACGGGACCGTCTGAAGGCAGTGGGAGTAAAAGGGACCGCCCTTGCATGGCTTGAAAGCTTTCTTGAAGACAGACAACAAGGGGTCAAACTAGGCTCCCATAAATCTGTCTGTAGGAAGCTTACCAAGGGTGTGCCACAGGGCTCATGTCTGAGCCCCACGTTATTTAACGTATATGTGGCCCCCTTGGCAGAGATTATAAGATCTTACGGGTTCTCCCCAATCTCTTACGCTGACGACACTCAGCTGCTGTTTCCCTTTCAGACCATCACTCCTGCAGTCATGAAATCCTTCCAAGACGGCATGAGAGCAGTGGCGGGTTGGATGGCCCAGAACTTCCTCCAGTGCAATGTGTCCAAAACGGAGGTCATGTTGTTTGGAGGGGCCACTCTGCTCTGGTCGCCGGATTGGTGGCCACTTGAGCTAGGACCTGTCCCAGCGCCCAAACTGACCATCAAAAATCTGGGAGTGCGCCTAGACCAAGCTCTGATTATGAAAGATCACGTCAGTCAGGTTACGGGAACGTGTTTCTGTACAATTGGTCTTCTACGGCGTATCTTCCCCTTCCTACCTAACATCTATAGGAAAACGCTGGTACAGGCACTAGTCCTTGGACGAGTGGACTACTGCAATAGTCTACTCATTTCCGCCAACTACACAGACTGCAGGTGGTGCAGAATACTGCGGCAAGACTCATCCTGAATGCCCCTCCCCGTACCCCTTCCCGTCCTCTTCTCTCCCACCTTCATTGGCTCCCAGTGCAACAGCGAATAAACTTCAAAATCTGCTGCATTATGCACAAGTGCATATATGGATCTGGCCCCAAATATCTAAAAGAGATTTTTCTTCCCTATTCTCCTGGACGTGCTCTGCGTTCCAGCAACACCATGCTGCTGCATGTTCCTAAAGTCTCCAGAGCGAGACAGGGGGGGCGAGCACCCTCCCTTAAAGGCCCCTTGTTGTGGAATTCTCTTCCACCTCAGCTGAGGCAAATTTCTAACCTCTTTTCCTTTAGAAAAAAAATAAAAACTCACCTGTTCTCACACGAATAATCTGGCCACTCTCTCTGTCACCCCCCTCACTACAGTTTGCCCTAACCATGCAAAGCTACGCGCGGAGATACCCCTTCGGGGCTGAATCAGGCGCGATACAAGACCATAAATAAATAAAGTGTGGACGGACACCAGAGGCAGGCCATCGCATCTTGGTGTTGCGTTTTCTGGGCTCTTGCCACGGTGCAGATGCTACACGCAGTGCACGTAGACGTTTGCATCTAAATCGATGGTTACAATATGTGGAGAGTTTTTAACTTCCTATCAATGAATGAGTCTAGGACTGGCGTCAGAGCGGTGAAGTATCCTGCTCGGCGTGAGCAATGCGTTTGCGGCCCTGGGAGCCCAGCTGAAGGTAAGCAACTGCAGAGATGGTAAGGGCGATCTGCCCCGTCACAGCGATGCCCCGGTGACGTAAAATGTAGAATCTTCACTCTGCATCACACGCTCCCCTATTTTCAAAAGATTGGACTCGCCCCACAGCTGCTTTTCATGGCGGTAGCGTCGGATGACGTAGTATATGAGTGTGCGATGCACTCACGTGCATCCGATGCAGATTCTTTCTGGTGGCTTCTCTTGCCTAATGCATGGAAATGCACGCATGGGTGAGCGCATTTATGCGTTGTTTTAGTGAGAAATTCAGTGCCTGTGTCGGTGAATGCCTGAGTGAGTGAATGCGCTTGGGCGTAAAAGTGAGTTCATGCATCATTGAGTCAGTAAGTGTGTGAGTAGGTGAAGGAGTATGAGGGAGTGTGTGCATGCATACGTGAGTGAGTGATGAGAGAATTTGTCCTGCACGATGGATTAGTGCAAGAGTGAGAACGGCGAGTGAGTTCGTGCACCATGCTAAACATCCAGCAACCTGCAACCCCCTGGACCAGCAAGTCAAGGGATCTACTGTAGGCGGCATCTTGTGAGGTGGGCGTGCAGATCCTCGTGTTTTTAATGTTTCCCTTTTTTTCATTCCACCATCTCTTGATATGAACAACAATGTAGTAGCTTTCTCTTTTTATTCCACACACCTTCACATTTGGTCTTGAAAAAGGCAGCGCACTAGAGTTTCCTTGGTCCATATGGGGGTAGCTTGTGCAGTCCAAGTTTAGGATGTGTATTCCTAAACCTGCAGTTTTTTTTAATCATGTTACAACCTAGGGTTGCAAATCCCACAATGCAATGAGAGCTCCTAGGCTGGACTTGAGAAAACTCGAGATCTCTGCAGCATTGCGTCGGCAGCGTCACTGTGCTGGAGCTGTGCAGCTGGGGGAGAGGGACTTACCACGCGCACCAAGCTGCAGTGTTGTACGTTTTGAGACATTATGCACATTATTCATGCACATTCCATCTTCGTTAACTCTCATGCTGTTATCTCATCATTTAATTCACTTCCAGTTTATTCGTTTGACAATGGGTAGAACTTTCTAGTATGTGAGGGGGTGGGCTGCCACTGTGCTTACTCTAAAAGCAAGTTACTTACCTTCTGCAATTCTCTTTCTGGTGCATGTTCTAACACCTGTCCTCACTGCCTGCAGTCAACCCCGTTCTGTGGAGAGGATATCTAGTAAGCCATAAAGTTGCAATTTAAATATCCCACATTGCGAACACTCCAATCTGTCAGTTGCTTTACTTTTGAGGGTGCAGACATAATGATAAACTGACATGAGTGTGCAAGGGTGGCGCCAATATGCGGGTCCATGCTTTAACTGCTGGAGACAGGACAGAACCAAGAAGGAATCCGATGGTCCTAACTGCCAACACACGGGAACTATGGCAGAACAGTTTCAATATCCAGTTTGGCATTTGGGAAATTTAAAAAATGTTAGTTATAAGTAAGTAACGTATTCAGTTGGTGAAAGAGAGAAGAGAACTTTATTGAATGATTTGTTAAAACCCTTGCAAACCACTACAAATATAAATTATTGCAATATATAAAATTAATAATAAATCCTAGGTTCCTGTGGATAAAAGCACAGGACATCATAACATATAAAGCTCTATTGTAAGTGCACTTTCTATGACTCCTATAGTAGTCTTCCCATGAGGAAACAACAGTCCTAGTTTAAAATCACATTTGAGACCCGGGTCAGCTCGTCTGTGAGTTACTCCCCTTCTGATGACGATTTTACTTTGTTTTTTGTCCAAAACTGTCCGTTTGCCAGTCGGCTCCACAAATGAAGTTAGTTCAGCAACTGATGCAGGTAAGCAAGGAGTGTAGGTCTCAGGCCGTGGAAGCGTTAAGCATCTCACCTCCGCTAGTTTTTTTGCAACGCGATCCATGAACCTAACCAAGGGGCAACCTAAGATGGTATTCCGGGGACACTGCGCCTCTACATGATCTGGCCTCCTTGTCGATCCAACCCCTTTGTAGCAGAGCCCTTCCTTCCTTCAAGAGGTTAGGGCACAAACACAGTACGTGCAAAAGATCTTCCCTGTTTTGGACGCAAAGCTGGCATGTTTCCAGGGCACAGTCTCTTTTCCACTTGGGGGGATGGCAAATCGTTGGAATCACCCCCATTCTCAGTTTTAAGAAGCAGAGCTTAGTGCGTGCACTGAAGGTGAGAGTTAGATAACTCTGAGGTTTCAACTGTGCATAAGTGCTGAGAGTAATCCAGCCGTGACTTCTAGCAGAGAGGCTAGCCCTATCTTCTACTGAGGAAAGTCTTTTCGCGCTGAGTTTTGCTAGCCTCTTGAATTCATGTTGGCTTGCATGTAAGTCCCAGAGATCACTCAGGCTGAGAATGCTAAGTTCACAGGACAAGTAGCAGTGCTCAGCTGGGCCCATAGTCTTGTGTTCAGCTGGGCCCATAAGTGGTGAGCCAGACTATCCTCCTTTGACACCCTCAGTTTGTGATAACTCGCTAAAAAAGTTGTCATTCGGTCCTTTGACTTTCTGCAGATGCCGAATTCCAGCCCGATTTGTGCCAGTGTAGTATGGGAAGGTAGCTGGAAAGTTGTTCTAAAAATGCTTGTGACTAATTTGTCTAGTTGGCCACTGTCTAGTCCTTTTAGCACCTCACTTCCATAGATTGGAGTTGGAATAACCTTTGCCTGGGCCGCCTGAAGGGTTGGAGCGAAAGTTGGGCCAAATAATTTCTTGGGAATGGAGCGGAGTGCTAATGCAGTGCCTTTCTTTTTTTGTTCACCCAATTGGCTCTTGTATCTGTCATTGTTATTAAAGAAGTCTCCTAAGCACTTGTGGCAGCTGGTTTCTTCTATTCTTTCCAAGTTTAAAACCCATGCCAGCTTCTTGGGCCTTCCTGTGCGAACCGCAAGTATTTTAGTTTTCTGTTGTTAATCTGAAGCCCATTCCTGTTTGAATATGCTGGGGTTGCATCCAGGAGCCGTTGTAGTCCTATCTTTGTGTGGCTTAAAAGAACCACATTGTTGGCATACAATCGGTTTGACTGGTGGAGACTGCCTATTTTAGGTGGGTGCAATTTAGCTAGATTCAGGGCTTATGGGAGATCAGATAAAAATACATTAAAAAGTGTGGGGGCCAGAACGAACCCTTGCTTGAAGCCTTGCGTTGTCGCAATTGGTCGTGACAGTCTTGAGCCGTCTCCAATCTTAATCCTGACCCACGTGTCCTGATGCAAAAGCTGCACAGCTCTCAATAAGCTGTTTGGAATGTTCAATAAAGAAAGCTTCTGCCACAGCTTTGACCTGTTGACCTTGTCAAAAGCCGATTGATAGTCAATAAACCCTATATAGATGGGACTAGTGCTGATTTCCGCCTGGTCGATTAAAAGGGAAAGTGCCATAAGATTAACCGTAGTGCCAGTATTGCTTGTGAAACCGGTTTGGGGGGATTATTGAGCATACTTCAGCCCAAGCCCGAAGGGAGGTTAGTAGTATCCCTGCGAAATACTTTGCTTTGTTATCAATTAGGGCGACCAACCCTATAGTTGCCTAGGGATTTTTTATCTCCTCCTTTAAACATTGTCACGAGGATCGATCCTTGCCATGAGGACGGAATGATGATCTTTTCTAAGATGATAGAGTAGAGCGGAGCTAACTGAGTGGCCCAGAAAGCAGGGTCCTCCTTAAACAGGGCTGATGGAAAGGCTCTTGGGCCTGGGGCCCCATATTTTCGTCCCTTTTCAATCTAATTTTGGATTATTAGTGCTGTATGGAAGTGCTCAAGAGGTAAATTACCCCAATCCAAGGTTGAACTTCCGGAACTTTGCTGCCCTCTGTACCAGTAACCTGATTGATATTATGCTCTTGTAGATCATTGAAATGACTATGCAGGAAGAGGTACCACTCAGATTCCAGTATGTCCACTTATTTATTTGAGATGCATACATTTTTCAGGGGTGAATAATGCTTGCAAAGGCCAGAGCTTTTCTTAGGTTTTGCATATCCCCGGGATGTTACAAGTGTAGCGTGAGGAACGGTGCAGTAGGTTATAAAATAACGCGTCATGGCGAACAGAAGGTTGCACTAAAATAAAAGTCAGCAAAATCACCTGATTGGGTTCGGTTCTTTTTTTGTGTCCGGTGTTAAAGGATGTTTAGACGAAGTTCCAGGTAGGTTATAAAATACTTAACATATTTTACTTTTACAATAATGTGTCTCTTTACACTGCATCCTGCCACAGTTTATATTGGTGCATGCAGAGCAGTGATCCCATTATATGCCAACTGATATATGCCAATAATGGAACAGAACCCCCTCAATCTCCACCGCAGAAGCTGAGGCAACTATCATTTGAGTTCCTTTTTTATCACACTAATGTTAATATTCACTTTCCGGAATCTATTGTGGCCCTTCCAGACTTTTTGTCACAACAGCTTCTCGGGCATACAGATACTTTTTTTCTGCGGTCTTCAATAAGAAAGGTTTATAAAAGTGATATAAACTCTGACGTTTGGTTACAAAGTGGCACATCATTGGTGTGTGTGCATTAGAAAATGGGAACACGCCCTGTTTAGATTACAACCCACATGCCACCCTCCACCTCAACAGGAAGAGAATCACCACATCTACCAGCATTATTCTATAAGGAAGTGACAACACCGCATTTCCCATCATCAATTTCAACAAGTGACATGCCAAATCGATCTTTAAAGACATGGACCATTTCCCTACATTCACCTCCAATTAAGTGGCATTGTTGCTTTTCCCAAAGTCCACCTCAACAGGAAGTGACATCTGTTCTAAACTAAAATCCTCTTTACAAAAAAACACAGACAAACAGAACCCATTTACTAGGATCCGTCCCAAAAGGATGCAAAATCATTGTAGTTCCCAGCATTTACATTAACAGGAAGTGATATCACTGGCTTCCAACTAAAACATATTTAACAAGAAGAAATAAGACAAGTGAATCCCATTTGTCAGCATCTTTCTCTACCACAAGTGACATCACTGCATTCCCCAGTATCCATCTCAATAGGAAGGGACATCACGGATTTCTGGACAAGCAGTCTCTAAAACGTAGGAACCTGCATCTATCTGTCATCCGCGGTCTTTTTAGGGAAGAAAATCAGCATATTTCCCAGCATCTGTAAGTACAGCAAGTAACATCACTGCTTTCACTCCAGTAACCTCTTAAGACAAAGTGCAGACACAAACAAGGGTGTCTCCTGTTTGGCCAGAGACGAGGGTGTCTCCTATTTGGACTTGTTAAGGCAAGGAAACGCTTTGGACAAGAAGCCCTGTATCAATGCAACTCCAACAAACACGTGTAAGGTAAGGCTTCAATACGTATCTAGCCCATCCCCTCTTGCTCCCATTCATACAATCACACCCAGACAGAGTCCACACACTTACCACACATTCCCACAACACAGACCCAGGTCTCAAACATTCCACAAACCACCACACTTCCTTAAACTACTTAACAAATACACTAACTCATCTCTTACCTTGCCATCTCCAGTCCCAAATGTAAATGCCAACTCTCTACTAAGCAACTTCAGATAATTTTTGGACACCTAAGTGAGCACCCACAAGCCAACTAAAACTCACAAGAGCAAGCATAAATCCTCGGCATCTTCGTACGGCAAAGATCTTCTAAAACCAAACATTCCATCCAGGTGGAGGAATGAAAAGGGAAGAAAAGAAGATCATGTGACAACCTCGAGCTATTAAAATCCCTGCACGCAACTTATTACATTACTGAAGCCAAGATCCCCACTAACTCTCCCATTGAAGCAGCCAACAGAAGCCGAATACCCTCATCCCACAGACAAGAGTAATGTCAACATTTTGGTCAGTAAAAAAATACAGGTGATCCAACAGCGCATTAAAAACACCATGCCTCCTGCTCACACACCACTCAGCACTGCATCTAATAATAGGCATCCTTCAAACCCCTAACCCTTGCAGTCCTCACTAACATCCTCAACTCTACAAAAGCCACCTCCTATGAAGATTATGTCTTCCTTTTATCGTTCAAAGCTCTCTCAGGACATGCTCTCTCAGCCCTACTCAATAAATGTAAATGCCTCCACAACTCAAGGCATCTTCCCCAAAAGCAGGCCTTCTCCTTCTCCCACTTCCACAGAAACCCACACTAGAACTGGATGATCTTACCTACTATTGACCAATCACTTACCTACTCTTCATTAGTAAGATCATTTAAACAGCAGTCTACGCACAACTTCAAGATCTCATCAATGCAATAATCTCCCATCTGACTATCAGTCGAGCGTCAAATCATGCTGCTGCATAAAAACAACTACCTTAGAAATCACAGATAATGCCCTCCTGACAAAGATAAAAATAGTCCCTGCCTCCAAAAAAATGCTGGACCTATTGGCGACCTTAGACACTTTTAAACATCAAATCTATCCCCACTCCCTGAAATCTTGAATGGAATTCACAGGCTTAGTCCTCCACTCTATTCTTCATCCCTCACCAACTTTTCATTCACATGGACAAATCCTATTAGCTCCACATCACCTTTAGCGTCCTACCAGGATCCACTATCTCTCCGGTCACCTTAATCCTCTACATGGAACCCCTTGGAATTATCCTCACAAATAAGAGCATAAAAATCCATCAATATGGCAATGACAAACACACCTGCATAAACGTATCGTTTGCTCAAAACATCCAGCACCCAAAGCACTGCCTGCACCCCATCCATTCCAGACCTGGATCTCCAGCACTTAATTTTAATGTAATCCCACCAAAACGGAGTTCCTCCTATTCACCAACTACAAGAAACAACGTGCTCAACCCTGGATCCATCACATCAATAAGGAAAAATTAAAAGCCCACATTTCGAATAACACAAAGTCACTCATAATCACCCTCGACACTGACCTCAGCCTCAAGAAACACATCACCAAGAAAACTAAGACACCTTTACACCAGGCCTCTTTACTAAAGAAATAGAAACTATCCCTCCCTAAAAGTACCTTCAAAACATCCTTTCAAATCCTAGTACTCTTGCATGTAGATGGTGGTACTGTGCTTCTACATTGCCTAAAATTTCCCACTTGGGTCCCTCTAAATGGAATCCAATATGCCAAAACATGGCTCATCAAGAGTCCGAAGTAAAATGACCACATGACCCCTACCCTTTGCCATCTCCCACCACATTCAAAGCCAGCTGCATCATCTAGAAAGACATTACAACCTTCACCCCCACCTGCAGCCGACACACTCATCTACAGTAGCTCTTGGCACACCTGCAGCCAGCACACCATCAGAGAGAACACGTCTTCTCTACCTGTACACTGAGCATCTAGAGCGACATCACTGTATCCATCAGTATACAGGGATGGATATGAAAGAAAAACACATCTCTTTAGAGACTTAGTACATTGTCAACTTCCCCTTTCACAACTTGGCACCACTATCCAACATTCACTCTTTGATTGTATCTCTGTCTTCAACCCTGTACAGTGTTAACTGCCCTCAATAGATTTACTGTACAATCCAACAAATACTATGAAGTCTGGGAGGTGGAAGGCTGGCAGAAGGCTTATAGATTCTCTTGGAGTAACACCACAATGGTAACATAGCAAATAACTGGAAGTCAACACAAAACATCTATATTCTTTCAGTCCTATGGTTCAGCAGTAATGCTACTCTCACAATGTATGAGAAGAATAGAAGATTGGTGACAGAGGGTTATGAAAATATGGGGTGTGATGTGTCCGAAAACCACAATTCTTCAGAAGTGAGTGACACAGATTGTGACATTAGAGAGTATGATAGAGGCGGTAGTCACTAAGCAATTAAAAAAGGGACCATTTCGAACCACCATTATTGAATGATTAGGAGGGAGCATTATATCCATGCAGTATTTAGATTTATAGAAAATGTGCCTTACACAGCACATCACGACATCAAAAGTGTGCAAAACTTGATAAGATTGAACTGAAATGAAATTAGGATTTATAACGCGTGCTAATACCCAGAGGTGTCTAGGCGCAGTGACTCAAATCTGAAGTGTGAGCCTTTGCGGGGGAGACGAGAAGAAGGGCCACTACTTGTTAAACGCAAACAAAACAGGTGATGGACCGAATGTAGATCAATGTCACACATTCATCCCAGTCCAAAGATCTGGGCCCAAATCCATCGTTTTTTTGCACTCCACACCACCCTGGGTTAGACATTGGAGATATGCAAATCAGCTCTGACCCTGTGCCCCATGGGAACAGTCCAGTCCGAACTACAAAAGCCATGTCCTTCCCAGAACGGAATCAAGCATCCGAGGACCGGACCGGTTTCGAGGTAACACCTCTCATCAGCCCGGCTAGCTTGACTCCAGTGGTGTGGAGTGCCTGGGACCCACGTCTGGGCATCCCCAGCGCACTTAGGGCGGCAATTGCAAACAAAACAGGTGATGGACCGAATGTGAATCAATGTCACACATTCATCCCAGTCCAAAGATCTGGGCCCAAATCCATCGTTTTTTTACACTCCACACCACCCTGGGTTAGACAATGGCGATATGCAAATCAGCTCTGACCCTGTGCCCCATGGGAACAGTCCAGTCCGAACTACAAAAGCCATGTCCTTCCCAGAACGGAATCAAGCATCCGAGTACCGGACCGGTTTCGAGGTAACACCTCTCATCAGCCCGGCTAGATTAACTCCAGTGGTGTGGAGTGCCTGGGACCCACGTCTGGGCATCCCCAGCGCACTTAGGGCGGCAATTGTAAACAAAACAGGTGATGGACCGAATGTGGATCAATGTCACACATTCATCCCAGTCCAAAGATCTGGGCCCAAATCCATCGTTTTTTTGCACTCCACACCACCCTGGGTTAGACAATGGCGAGATGCAAATCAGCTCTGACCCTGTGCCCCATGGGAACAGTCCAGTCCGAACTACAAAAGCCATGTCCTTCCCAGAACGGAACGAAGCATCCGAGGACCGGACCGGTTTCGAGGTAACACCTCATCAGCCCGGCTAGCTTGACTCCAGTGGTGTGGAGTGCCTGGGACCCACGTCTGGGCATCCCCAGCGCACTTAGGGCGGCAATTGCAAACAAAACAGGTGATGGACCGAATGTGGATCAATGTCACACATTCATCCCAGTCCAAAGATCTGGGCCCAAATCCATCGTTTTTTTGCACTCCACACCACCCTGGGTTAGACAATGGCGATATGCAAATCAGCTCTGACCCTGTGCCCCATGGGAACAGTCCAGTCCGAACTACAAAAGCCATGTCCTTCCCAGAACGGAATCAGGCATCCGAGGACCGGACCGGTTTCGAGATAACACCTCTCATCAGCCCGGCTAGCTTGACTCCAGTGGTGTGGAGGGCCTGGGACCCACGTCTGGGCATCCCCAGCGCACTTAGGGCGGCAATTGCAAACAAAACAGGTGATGGACCGAATGTGGATCAATGTCACACATTCATCCCAGTCCAAAGATCTGGGCCCAAATCCATCGTTTTTTTGCACTCCACACCACCCTGGGTTAGACAATGGCGATATGCAAATCAGCTCTGACCCTGTGCCCCATGGGAACAGTCCAGTCCGAACTACAAAAGCCATGTCCTTCCCAGAACGGAATCAAGCATCCGAGGACCGGACCGGTTTCAAGGTAACACCTCTCATCAGCCCGGCTAGCTTGACTCCAGTGGTGTGGAGTGCCTGGGACCCACGTCTGGGCATCCCCAGCGCACTTAGGGCGGCAATTGCAAACAAAACAGGTGATGGACCGAATGTGGATCAATGTCACACATTCATCCCAGTCCAAAGATCTGGGCCCAAATCCATCGTTTTTTTGCACTCCACACCACCCTGGGTTAGACAATGGCGATGTGCAAATCAGCTCTGACCCTGTGCCCCATGGGAACAGTCCAGTCCGAACTACAAAAGCCATGTCCTTCCCAGAACGGAACCAAGCATCCGAGGACCGGACCGGTTTCGAGGTAACACCTCATCAGCCCGGCTAGCTTGACTCCAGTGGTGTGGAGTGCCTGGGACCCACGTCTGGGCATCCCCAGCGCACTTAGGGCGGCAATTGCAAACAAAACAGGTGATGGACCGAATGTGGATCAATGTCACACATTCATCCCAGTCCAAAGATCTGGGCCCAAATCCATCGTTTTTTTGCACTCCACACCACCCTGGGTTAGACAATGGCGATATGCAAATCAGCTCTGACCCTGTGCCCCATGGGAACAGTCCAGTCCGAACTACAAAAGCCATGTCCTTCCCAGAACGGAATCAAGCATCCGAGGACCGGACCGGTTTCGAGGTAACACCTCTCATCAGCCCGGCTAGCTTGACTCCAGTGGTGTGGAGTGCCTGGGACCCACGTCTGGGCATCCCCAGCGCACTTAGGGTGGCAATTGCAAACAAAACAGGTGATGGACCGAATGTGGATCAATGTCACACATTCATCCCAGTCCAAAGATCTGGGCCCAAATCCATCGTTTTTTTGCACTCCACACCACCCTGGGTTAGACAATGGCGATATGCAAATCAGCTCTGACCCTGTGCCCCATGGGAACAGTCCAGTCCGAACTACAAAAGCCATGTCCTTCCCAGAACGGAATCAAGCATCCGAGGACCGGACCGGTTTCGAGGTAACACCTCTCATCAGCCTGGCTAGCTTGACTCCAGTGGTGTGGAGTGCCTGGGACCCACTTCTGGGCATCCCCAGCACACTTAGGGCGGCAATTGCAAACAAAACAGGCGATGGACCGAATGTGGATCAATGTCACACATTCATCCCAGTCCAAAGATCTGGGCCCAAATCCATCGTTTTTTGCACTCCACACCACCCTGGGTTAGACAATGGCGATATGCAAATCAGCTCTGACCCTGTGCCCCATGGGAACAGTCCAGTCCGAACTACAAAAGCCATGTCCTTCCCAGAACAGAATCAAGCATCCGAGGACCGGACCGGTTTCGAGGTAACACCTCTCATCAGCCCGGCTAGCTTGACTCCAGTGGTGTGGAGTGCCTGGGTGCAAAAAAATTATGGATTTGGGCCCAGATCTTTTGACTGGGGGAATGTGTGACATTGATCCACATTCGGTCCATCACTTGTTATTTTTGCAATTGCCGCCCTAAGTGCGCTGGGGATGCCCAGACGTGGGTCCCAGGCACTCCACACCACTTGGAGTCAAGCTAGCCGGGCTGATGAGAGGTGTTACCTCGAAACCGGTCCGGTCCTCGGATGCTTGATTCCGTTCTGGGAAGGAATTGGCTTTTGTAGTTCGGACTGGACTGTTCCCATGGGGTAACAGGGTCAGAGCTGATTTGCATATCGCCATTGTCTAACCCAGGGTGGTGTGGAGTGCAAAAAAACGATGGATTTGGGCCCAGATCTTTTGACTGGGGGAATGTGTGACATTGATCCACATTCGGTCCATCACTTGTTGTTTTTGCAACTACTTGTTAAACAGCAGGGTTTTAGGGATTTGCAGAAAGCCAGGAGGTTGTTTTCTGTCCTCAGACCTATTGGGAGTGAGTTCCACAACTTCACTGTCCCTGCAATGAAGCTTCCCCGCTCCTCCCACAGCCCCCCTCCCCAGGTGCCATTTTGACTTTGGGGACTGCAAGACTTGCAGAAGTTGCAGAGCGTAGCTTCCTACCAGGGCGATACCACAGAAATTTGTTTGCCAGGAAGTCCAGTCCGTGTCCATGGAGTGCCTTAAAGGCAGTACAGAGGGCCTTGAATTCGATCCTTCTTTTTACTGGTACCTAGTGCAAGGAGGGTAAGGCATGTGCTATCGATTGTGGTTTAGGGATATCGAGCAGCAGACGGGCTGCTGCATTTTGTAAGACCTGCATTTTATAGAGGAGATGCGTACGTATGTTAAGGAACAGCCTGTTGCAATAGTCCAGTCTGGACAGTATGAGCGCTGTTACCACCGCTTTCTGGAGCTCTCGAGGAATGAAAGGAAGGATCTTTCTAATGGTTTTGATCAAAAAGAAGCAGGAGGAGGTGATTTCATTTATTTGCCTCTCATAGGATAGTTTAGACTTAAAAAATTACTCCGAGGTTTTTCACTTTACTGGCAAGAGTGGGGGTTTCGCCCATTTCCTGTGACCACCATTTTCGTCCCCAGAAAGAGGTATCATTTCCAAAAAGTAGCCCCTCAGTTTTTCCTGCGTTCAGAGGTGTCCGTGTGGTCTCCAGTAAAAGATGCCATGATTCGTGTGTTATCGACATATGACACTGTTTTGAAGCCAAAGGATTTTTTGAGCAAGCAGGGGGGGGTAACCTATAAGTTGAAAAGTGTTGGGCTCAATGAGGAGCCCTGTGGCACTCCACAGGGCAGGGTGAACCAAGATTAGATATGTCAGTCAAGCTCCACTCGCTGTTCTCTGTCAGTGAGAAAGGATTTTAGAAGGGCCAGAGCCTGATCCCCATGGAGAAAAGGCGACTCACAAGCTGGTTGTGGTTAACCATGTCGAAGGCCGCGGTGAGGTCAAATAGGATCAGTGCTTTCTTCCTGCCTTTATCCAGAACCTCTCTGATTTCTTCAGACACATTTATCAGGCCCAACTTGGCGCCATGCTGACTTCTAAAGCCATACTGGGTACAATCCAGTAGCCTGTTGTCCTCCAAGGACTTGGTGAGTTCTGTATTTATGGCCTTCTCAACTATCTAAGTGGCAGACTCTTAAAAGAAACTTGACCACTGTTTCCCAAACTGAAGATCACAACCCACTGATAAGTTGCCAGACAATATTGGTGGCTGCAAAAGTCCACGCAATAAATAAAGCTGCCTTAAAATTCGGTATTATGTTGTCCCATTCGCGTTTCAAAGGCAGAGGTCAAATGTCAGGCTATGTCTTCTGCTCCTTATGTTTTTAACACAGGGGCTGGTGTCTACAAACTCCTCTCACTTTGCGTCAGAGAAAGAAAAGTAAAAAGAATGATGTGACAATCTAGCTGGAATACAGAGTGTGAAGGGAAAGGCCGCAGGTTTTCATTTTTGTAACACACAACAAAATGTAAATACCTGTATGAAATGTGCCCATTCAGCAGATAGAAAACAAAAAAATTAAGCACGTTGTTTTGACTCTGAAGTGTGATGGAAACAAAGATTTTAAAAGGGTCAGAACACATCAAGACTGTTTACTTAGTGATGCAAAAGCAATAAATAATAACTTAAACCTGATTTACATGCATTATCATTTGTGTGAAATAAAATGTAATCAATAAAACTTTGTTTGTACAAATGTAGTAAGTATTTCAATGAAAGATTTGAGGACTGTAAATGCTCATTTACAGGTCGACCTCATTTTATCCCAGACTTACTTGAAGTGAGACCACCATTTAATACAGGACTCCCATATCTTTGAAATTACCTCCAACACCCAATGTTTATAAAGTTTTGAAGACCTCTAAAAACATTTCATTTTACTACAAAACTGTAGATTACAGAATATGAACCAGTCTCTGCTTAAATTGTGACTACATTATCAGTATTTGCCCTCATTTTACACATGCAATACCTGTAGAACGACAAGCAACAGAAAGGGAAGGGTACTTCAAGTAATTAATAAAGTGCAGTTTACTCAATACCTACTATAAGAGGACAGGAGAAAGCCCGTGTTCACCTTCTTTGTGTCACTAAAGTTTGGTTCAATTTCATTTCCCTTTGGATCAAATTTTCGGCGATGGATTCTACTAGGTCTTATATACAGAACATACCACCGTTCCTGTTGAGATTTCAAGGGTCAAAGATTTAGAAAGAAGAAAAACAATTTCATACAGTACAACCTGTGCAGAGTGAACATTCACATCGTTAGCAACCAAGGAGATAAAACAACTAATTTGATAACAGTAAACTACATTTACAGAGCACACACGTTAGACCTATTAAACTACTACAGAATTAGTAGGACCCTGTTCACTCACTTTCTTGTTGTTAATGTCTGTAATTGCATGGCGGGAAAAGTCCACTAATTCTCCTTCGAGAATCACACCAGGACCACTGCAAGATAGAGAGAAGACATTACTAGCTAACGCATTAGATATACCTATTGGCTCCCATTTGTTGCGAGCATGCTCCAGAAAATTGTGCATATTAATTTCCTTAACTAGCTGAAAAAATCTACGCATCACAATTAATTCACTTTCTCTGAAAAGCACCATCACACTCCTAAAGTTATATGAAAC
This sequence comes from Lissotriton vulgaris, assembly GCF_964263255.1. Taxonomy (NCBI): domain Eukaryota; kingdom Metazoa; phylum Chordata; class Amphibia; order Caudata; family Salamandridae; genus Lissotriton; species Lissotriton vulgaris. Next base: position 1,964,813,288 of record NC_141687.1, read on the forward strand.
TTTTGACATTAACAGAAGTTCACTCGCAATTGACAGTCTATAGATGATCACTGCGGAGGTAACAATAATAGTATGATCTAATACAAATTACAGGTGAGTCAATACGGAAAAGTCCTAATATATACTGTATAACATTTAGAATAGTTCATGCAGAAAAAAAAGAGTTAAGATGAGGGTCTGGCACGCTATGAAGAACGAAGTCAAGTTGACAACAAAACATTGTCTAAAAGAGGAACAAAAATTAACAAAAATGTGTGCTGCATCCCTAGACTATTCACAATGTCAGGCACTGCTGCTTCCCTGCAACATCTGCCTTGACAAGGTCATACTCACTACACAAGAAAGTAGTGGCAACATTTATTTTTCCAGTCTCATGACTCGGATACATCTACATGGGACTTTAAAAGGCTTCCAACTAGAATCCATAAGGAAAACAAAGACCAAATCAATTAGCGGGGCTGGTATAGCGCAGCTCGTTACCACTGGGGGTCTCCAGGCACTGTGAGGTGTGAGGTAGCCTCAGTCAGAGAGAGGTGGAGGTCGAAGACCCAGGCCTTGATCTGCTTCCTTAATTCATTCAGAGAGGGGGAGGTGCACAGGTGGAAGGGGAGGTTGCTCCAGAACTTGGCTGCGAGGTAGGACAAGTAGCGGCCCCCGCATCGGCTGCGACTGATGCGTTGGTCGTGGGCTAAGGCAAGGGTGGAGGAGCTCTTTGGTCAGTAGACAGTCAGGCTGTTGTTGATGTAGGTGGGTCCGGTAATGTGGAGGTCTTTGTAGGCGTGTGTGAGGGGCTTGAAGTGGCATCTTTCCTGAACACTAAGCCAGTGGAGGACCCTGAGGTGAAGGGCGATGCTGGATCTTCTGGGAAGGTCATGGACGAGTCTGGCCAACAAATTCAGAATGGTTTGGAGGCATTTGAGTTATTTGGTGGTTCTGGCGTAGAAAGTGTTGTCGTAGTTGAGTCAGCTGGAGATGAGGACTTGTGTATGAAAGCAGGCAGCGGAGACGGCGTTGAGCTGATGTTTCATGGTGAGATGGGAGTCGAGGATGATTTAGCGTTTGCGTACGTGATTCGACAGGGTGGGTGATAGGCCAAGAGCAGAGGGCCACCAGTTGTCGTCACAAGTTGAGGCTTGTTTCCGGAGATGATTACCTTAGTCTTGTCCGAGACGAGTCTCAGGCAGTTGGTTTTCATCCAAGGGGAGATGTTGGTCAAGGTGGTTTTGGAAGTTGTATCTTGTGGTGTGTGGGTCTTCTGAGAAGGAAAGGACGAGCTGGGTGTCTTCAGCGTAGGACACGATGTAGATTCTGTGGGTAAGGACGATGTTGGCAACAGGTGTCATGCCTTGTTTTTTTGAAACGATATGTAGGTGTTGAAAAGCATGAGGCTGAAGGAGGAGCCCTGGGGACCACCACGATTCTGCTCCCACCACGAGCATCGACTCTAGCGCGTTGAGAGGACCCCATTTCGGCCCTGACCTTTTATTCACTCTGGACGATATCAGCCGCTTAACTAATCCATGATGATCCCCATTCATATTATACTCTGAATCCACTCCTACCCATTGGACATTGAAATTACGAACATCAGCTAAAGCGCTTTCTATTCCAAAGGCGCTTTCAGGCATAGCCACCCAGATGTGGTTTATGTCACTATATTACAACAATTGAAGGCATGTATTCTATGTCCTGGAGATGAACCTTGCATTCTAATGTAGGGTTCGAAACGTCGACCATAATACACTATGGGCCAGATGTAGGAGAGAAAATACCGGTCGGTAACGGCCGATTTTGGCCGTTACCGACCGGTATTTAAGATTTGGCATGTAGGGGCCATCATTTTACAGAATCGGTAAATTTACCGATTCGGTAAAATACCGAATCAGTATTTTTACCGATTCGGTAAATCCAAATGTAGGTGACACTCCTAAGAGTGTCACAGGCCCTTAAGAATCGGTATTTTACCACCCAATCCAATTGGGTGGTAAAATACCGAATTCAGGTGTGCATGCACATCTGTACGTGCACACCTGTGCAATGTGACACTCAGACAAGCCCTTTGGGCATGTCTGGGGAGCTAGAGGGTGTCAAAGTGACACCCCCTGCACCCTTGCAGGATTTGGTATTTACCGATTCGGTAAATACCGAATCGGTATTGCCCATTGATTCCTATGGGCTTCGTGGCCCATAGGAATCAATGGGCAATACCGATTCGTTATTTACCAAATCGGTAAATACCAAATCCCACAGATTCGGTAATTCTTAAACTAGAATTACCCACATCGCCCCCCTTCATATTTACCGACTCTTAAATACCGAATCGGTAAAATTCGGTATTTAAGAGTCGGTAAATATGAATTACCTACATCTGGCCCTAAATGCCCATAATTGCAAATGTATGATTTGAAGCAATAGTGTACTTGTTGCATTTCTGTCTGTTAATTCACATGATCTACAGACCTTCTTCCCCTTGCCTCTAACCCTTCCCCCATGTCAAAATGATCTTAAGTGTGGTAGTTGGACACGGGCGGTGTCCCACTTGAATTTGCATAAGAAGTTTTTGTTATAATTTTGTTACATTACATTAAATACTGTCCGGCTGGACAAAGAAAATAGCAACTATTTAGTCTATATTTATTCCTTGAAAATATTTTAAACTGTCTGGGGACCACTGTCTTTAGAAAATACATAACTACCCAAGGTCCCTGACCTATTGCTTGGGTTACCCTTGTTTTTTTGAAACGATATGTAGGTGTTGAAAAGCATGAGGCTGAAGGAGGAGCCCTGGGGACCACCACATATGATGTTTTGGGTGCAGAGACAGGTGCAGAGACAAAGGGTGGAAGGTGGATGCAATAAGTTTGTCCAGAGCGGAAGAAGGTGATCAGTTGAGAGCCTTGCCTTAGATGCCTATGTGGTGGAGTCCGGTGAGGTGTAAGACTGTGTCGAAGGCTGCCGAGAGGTCGAGGAAGATGAGGGTGGCCGAGCCACCTTGGTCAAGAAGGCTTCGGATGTCATCCGTGATCAGGACGGTCCTGGTGCTGTGGTTTGGTCTGGATACTGACAGGGAGTGGTTATGTAGGTTGTTCTCTTCAATGAAGTTCATGAGGTGGAGGTTGATGTCCTTCTCCAAGACTTTGGCGGACAAGGGAAGGAGCGAGATGGATCAGCAATTTTGGAGTTTTTGGGGTTGGTTGAGGGTTTCTTTAAGAAGGGTTTGACTTTGGCACACTTCCAGGCATCGGGCACGGTGGTGGTGTTGTGGAGTCCTGCAAGGGCGTGCCTGATGGCTTCACTTCCTAAGCTGTAGATGTGGTGAGGGCATGGGTCCGAGGAGGATCCGGTGTGGATGGAGCGCCATCAATGTGTGTTATGTGTATGTACAGGTGAAACGGATATTTTAATACCTATGTGGTATGCAATTAATTTACAGGTTATAGAGCCCTAACAGTATTACTGATTCGTGGGCTGAAATAAGTTGGAGACAATACCCCATGTGCCGATCAGGAATTAGGGGTAAATGAAACTTCCATTCAACCTCGAGTTCTCCTCGCATCCTCCCTCGTCCGCGGAAGCCGATCAGCACACATTGATGGCAACATTAGTGAGTGATAGAGGGATCTGACCCCGTCCTGACGAAGAGGCAGGCAGCCTCGAAACATGTTGACACCATCAGGAGAACAAGCTCATTGACAAGCTGTGTTTTTCTCTGCCACACCAATTTTTAACAATACCAGCCTATGAGTAATAAAGAATTTTTAGTTTTCAAAAGGCCAGGTATTCTTTTAACCTCACTTTTCCTATCATTTTTTGACCCTACTTACACTAACAACAATACACTTCACATAGCACTTACAATATCTGAGTGCTCCAGCGTAGTTGCTAGTCGTAGCACGCCCCGTCCTGCAGCGGGGCGGGAAGACCCCGATGATGAAGCATGACACCAAGGGACCTTTTAGCATTTGTTCCTTGGCCTGGGTTAGAGGTTCCAGATTTCGCTAGCGGAGAAGCGGGGGCTGGCTGTGGGAACAGGGGTCCTGGCGTTCGGCGCGATCAAGGCGTAGATGGGTGAAGACTGGCTTGCCTTTGGTGCGTCATCATTGCCCCAGCAGCACGGCAGGGGCTGGAGGGTGGCGCAGGGAACTGGAGCAAGCCCGTCAGACGGGGACAGGGGTGGCGAGAGACTGAACACAGACTGGTCAAAAGGGAAAACTACCAAGAAAGAGAAAAATAAAAACAATAGAATACCAAAAACAATGAAAAGGCAAAACAGGGAAAAGGCAGCTGAGATTGGAGCGATCGGGGCACAAACCGGAGTTCGGGCTTGTTGGAAACAGGGGCAGGAGCGGTGCCTCTCAGCTACGTGGGCTCAGGGGGGGAGGTGACCTAGACCCAGAGGTCGTGGGCTACTGAAATCCATGTTGGTAATTAAATTATACAGACTATGCGCCGAAACCCTTATCTATAAACTACAAAAAAACTGAGTAAAAAAGCCTACATAGGCAACAAAGAACACCGACTGGGTCCCCTAATGCAGAACTGCAACTGCACAAAGGTAAGTTGAACTCTATCCAGGTTTGTAGAATCACATCAGTAGATATGGTCAACTAGAGCAAAGGTAGTCATGTCCAACATGATCTTGACAGAAACCAGAATCCTTTACATTCAGTAAATAAATTCAAGTGACCACATACATAAGGCCAAAGCAAACTCCCGAATAGCTCTAAAACAGATAGATACAGTGGTATCGAAGTAGCTGTTTGGCTTCCAAGATACAATTATAAATTTCAGAAGCTTTCCAAGGAACAAAAAAGTGACATTTAGGAGTATTTGAAAAGTGTTCCCAAATGTTGTCAAGAATGGTGTATATAAATCTTTTAGAAATTAAAGAGGTTGACCAGCCTTGCCACTTCAAGTGCTTTTCCTTGGATATGGGACTAATTTGTAAATGTTGTAGATTACTTTGCAGCTTTATAAGGACAGGTAAAGAAAAGCGAGTGAAGCAGATTGTGACACAGCATTCACTGGTCTTGAATTTAAATTGTCACATTAACAGGTGAAGCAACCACAGAGCTTCGAAATTACTTTCTTCCGAATATAGATGAAGTTATGTGGATAGTAAAAATTATTTTTAATTTAGGATTCCCCATATGGTAAAAAATATATTTACATGTGAATGTCCGAATTGGGGGGGATAGTATCCTAAACAAAAAAACATTTCAAGGTGCTACGTGAAAACGCAAAATATTAATGTATTTGAATGCATTTGGAATTCAGAGTAATTATTAGTCGTATACATGGCTTCTACACAAAGAGGTTGCAAACGTACAATAGGATGTCTGAACCAACAAGTACATATTTAGCTGAAAACGATACAGTGGGACATAAATCTAAAAAGATCTATGAAATATGTTCCTGTACTCTTGTAGGAAAAATATATTTTCACAGTGGTGGACAGCAGAGAAGGGGCCGTTAGACCTTATCGTAATGTTGGAGTTCCTCCATGGAAATGGAATACGAATAACCAAAATAAAGTCATCACAAGAGTAAGAACCCAAATCTATTATTTCAGTGGTGTTAACTGGAGATATCTCGAGAATTACTTCCTTGTCAAAATCCATACGTCATGAGATGCATCCAAGCACCCATATGGGATTTTCCTAGCATTCGTTCCTTTCCCCCTTTTTAGGTCGATCCTGGCAGCATGCATGCGCTGTATGCAAGACATGTTGTATTCACTAAAAGGAGTTACGTTTTTTAGGTCAAGCCTGGCAGCATGCATGCGCTGTATGCAAGACATGCTGTATTCACTAAAAGGAGTTAAGTCCCCCCTGCTGCTTTCCATAGGTGGACCCCACCGTTGCTATTCTTCACTGCCTTCTAATAGGTTCCCGACCTGATACATCACTTCCATTTTCTTGATGTGAAGCGCCGCTCAACTACACATTAATGCACCTTTATTAATCACCCTCCGCTGCCATGCAGGTACTATTTCTTCAACTCCGCCTCCCATTTTACCTGCCACTTCGCCCATCGCTGCTTGCTGCAACGGGGGAGATCCTGTGTGTCAGTATGGCTGGTCGCTTTCCGGCTCTGCGCTTTGTATTTTATTCTGGGATTGTCTTCCGCACTAAGGTCCACTCATGGCTTCGAGTGTCTACTTTGGGGGCTCTGTGCACACCATATTCGCTACCATCATACCTTGTTTTAGATAGTGATGTCATTTAAGGGTTCGTCCTTCGATAACTCAGCCCTTTGACGCCATCTGTCTTGGTTCCTATCCTTGCTACACAGACATGGTTCGTACCCTATTCCTTTGTCAAGTGTGTTATTATTGTATTTACTACAATTTCATTGCTGTGGTTTAGTCAACACAAGGATTTTAAATGCAGTTATATCAACATTACTAGTGATGGGACATACTCTAGCAGTTCCAGGGTAAGCATTGTGTATTTGACTTTGATAGTAAATTTTCCCTTGTTACGCTTTCTGGGGGTAAAACACAAATGTTGACTTTTTGAGAGTCCGTGCCCAATCTGGTTGCCAGTCTGCAGGATAGCCTGAAGTTCAGCCATAGGGGTGTTGCTGTACAGCTTTTCGCTGAGACTGCTGACCTTACTCGGTCATAGCAGTGTTATCATGACTGACGCATAGTTACATAGCGGAGTGAATGTGGAAAGTGTTCTTTTCTTCACTCTATGCCAACTAGCCTGTCGAGATAAAGGGCAGAAAGTGCTTAACAAAAATACCTCATTGCGAGTCCTCTCCTGGCATTCTGAAGATGAGTAATCTCAAGAGCATAAGAACGTTTTTGGCTTGCCTTCTGCTGAAATACCTCAAGCCATAATTAATCAAAATGTGGAGGCATGTTTCAAATCCCATCAAGTCCTACTACTACAAAGCAGAGCAGGTGAGAGGGGTTGATGAAGCATGAAATTATTAAATGGAGCTTCCTGAAAAGGACTTGGAGCCAATAGAGAGTAACATACAAGATGCTTATCTTTCTGGGGTCTTACAGCATATTCACACCAGGTTGGACTTTCAGGGGCCAGAACGGAGCATGAGATGGAGGACATATTCCTTCAATACCAATGCTTGCAGGCTTGCCTCCACACAGACCAGTCAACAAGCTGTTGAACAGGGTGAAAAAGGTGGATTATGCCGTTTATCCATGCTTTCTTTCACATCAATATCCATTGATGAATTTTCAGGCAGAGTTTCCATTGGTCGTTAAAGCATACTCTTTAATTACAAGACCTCCACCACGAGACACTAACATTTTATAAGATGCTGAAACAGCTGATTTTGTTGATGGGAAAGTGGAAATTACTGCCAAATGTGCCTAATCAGCTTCTATCCTTCCGATTGAGGTCAGTATTCATGCCACCTATGGTTCGGTCATTACCGCAGGATTTGCAAGCACTAGCAGAGGAGATACAGCAGACAGAGGATTGTACAGCACATTTACCTTTATTGGATCAGCAGGACAGATTTTTATCTGACATCTCTTTTGGCTGTCTTCTTTTTCCAAGTAGTACAAAATGCTGTTCTAGAGTTTTCCCGATTTCTGTTGCCTCAAGGCTTTGTTCTGAATATGCCGCAGTCTCACCTAGCTCCATCACAAAATCTTCAGTTCAAGGGAGCACTGTTCAGAACAGTTGTTAGTCGAGTCTTCCTTCCTGTTTATCACCAACACAAATTAACATCTTATCTGTCAAGCCTTCTATATCAGCCTTTGGCACGTAAATGGGTGAAAATTCAAGGGGAGATAAGGCCTGCCCTTTGATTATCATGTGGTCTCGCCTCCACCTGAAGTCGCTGGTACATCACATCCTCACACACTGCATACTATCTTCTGTTGATTACGATACTCTGATTCCAGAGACTCCCAAAATTTGCCAGCACCTTTAATAGTGTTTGGTTCCTTCTCATCTTTCCAAGGGGGTTCTTCTGGCTCCTCCCCTGGAACTATTAATAAAAGATTATGCTAGTCTGAGAGGCTGCGGAGAAGCATTGAAGGAGGAGTACAGTCAGGATCTTCGAAGCACCCTGAAATGTGTTCCCTTGTGATGTAGATGTTTCCGTACAACTGTCCAGACTTCCAAGTAGTCTTAGATCTGACTGTCATTGGAAACACTTTGAGGACTGGTGTTCCTCTAATATTTTAAGAGTTATTTCTTCTGATGAGTGATTTTCTATGGGGGGGTTTTTTAGGTCTTGCGCCTGCGTTGCACTGCGCAGCAGTTCTCCCGCAGCACGAAACCTTTAGTGAGGGAAAAACAGGGTTTTAGCACCGACCTAGGAATCGCACACGCTCGTGAGTGTGCGATTCCTTTTGTGCTACCCCATTGGTCTTTGCACGCGCCTTTTTATAATAGACTGCACGCAATTGGACAAAGGCAGGCGCAATGCTCTGCCCACGGCCTATTGGTGTCTATTACGCGCTTGGTACGCGTAATAGACACCAATAGGCCATGTGGTTTCAATTATCGTGCCCAGACACGGGCGTGATAATTGAAATCACAACTCGCTGTGGCGCACACGCGCACCACTCGCGGGCTGTCTTTTTTTTTGGATCCATTTCACATGGAAGCAAGTAAATGAAAGAAGCCGGGTTTTGTCCGGCACCACTTTCACCTGGCTTTGTTTTTCAAGGTGTGATTAGATCAGTCGCCACCTGAGTGCTAGTGTCAGAAAATAACATATTTAAGAGGGGAACCAAACCCTGAAACCTCTCACCTTTTTATCGTGTACTGAAGGCAAGAAGAATGCGATTCCAGCTCTGCAGCATTCCACCCGGCACGAGATATGGATCGGGAAAATAACAATTGGGAAGTCATTTTCACCAACTTTCGGACAGAAAGAGCTTTTGTTACTGCCCGGCCAAAGGCTGCTGCCCCATGTCAGGAAGCAGGGCTTACAGTATCCAACTCACTGAGTAAGCGCACAGTTTGACCCTTTCTAAACCCTCTGCGGGTCTCTGAGTAGTGTCGCACACTTTCCCAAAGTACACTGTTTTATGTGGATGAGCCATGTCGACTTATGTTTTCAACGGATAAAGCCTTTTGGGATTTTTGCGGCTGTATGTTCATCAGTGGTTGTTTGTGCATTGCTGGGATTCGTTGCAGAAGACAAGGAATCAACCTGTTATGTTATTATATGCCTTAGCGTAACAAACACGTGTACGGTGCTATTTTTTAAAATACCTTTTATAGACCTTTTTCAAATAACATAGTAGCAGAGGCATACTGTTTACCTTTTCTGAAAAAATGCTCAGTCATAAGGCACACAGAGCCTCGAGATTAATGAGTTTCTGAAAAAACAACAAAGCTATGTTGAAAAGTATGCCCTTAAACTAACGCAGTCTTGTGCTGTGACCGAGCGCGGAGAAAATCTCAAAAATTACCTACACATGAAAGTGCACCCCTTCACCGCATTGTAAACGGAGCACTGGGGGGAAGAATCCTTCAATACAGGACCGTCATGACGTGCACGAGTCAGACAAAGGACTCGATGAAGGAAAGACTATCCATACAGGGAGCGATGCTCCTCAAAGCTATGTCAGTGCAAAATACCCGGCTACTTAAAAATGTGAAAGGCATGGAAGGATGAAACCTGTCCATGTATGCACGTTAAAAAGTTACAAAGCCTATTTATTAAAGGTCGATATTTGTCAACGGCCAAATTGGCCAAACATCTTGCATATAATCACATTATGCACGGACCAATTATCAGTATGTAAGGAGAGCAATCATATATATGGTTCTACAAACAAGTGCAATACACAATCCTCATGTATAAAATGGAGGAAAAAAAAGTTGCATAATTTCTATTGTACTGGGGAAAGCAAATCATTATAGATCAACCAAATGTGTATAATGATTGATAATACAAGTGACTTATACTGATGGGGCCTATAACATTGTAAGTACTTTGACAGTGTTACATGTATTCTGGCATATAGTTATAGTGATTGATAATAGATGGGACATATACTGATGCAGGTATTTTGGCAGTCCTACATTTATTATAGCATATACAGTTATGTGGGTCTTGGTGTTAAAGGAGTTTGCACATGTCATATAAAGTTTAGAGGAGAGTTATATGTCGTGGTGGCATTCAGAACACCATAATGGACAATATATGCACAATATTACTCTGTCATTAGGCAAGCTAGCTTTGCATGGAAGGCATCCAATTCGTTCAGACCCTTCTGGATTGTGTCTAGAAGGTACATCCATTTGCACTCCCTATTATTCAGAATGGACTGGATGTTGCCCCCTCTGACTTCAAGTGTAGCCTTCTCCAGTACAAACCACTTCAAACTCTCAGGTGTATGTTGTGCATTTTGAAAATGTTCTACAAGGGGGCGCCTTGCACACCACAGTGAAATCTTACTGCAAAGATACACTCTCACAGACACACTCTCACAGACACACTCTCACTGAGTGACTCTCTCACTGAGTGACTCTCTCACTGAGGGACTCTCTCACTGAGGGACTCTCTCACTGAGGGACTCTCTCTCACTGAGGGACTCTCTCTCACTGAGGGACTCTCTCTCACTGAGGGACTCTCTCTCACTGAGGGACTCTCTCTCACTGACTGACTCACCCTCTCTCACTGACTGACTCACCCTCTCTCACTGACTGACTCACTCTCTCTCACTGATTCACTCTCTCTCACCGACTGACTCACTCCCTCTCACTGACTGACTGACACTCAATGACTGACTGACACTCACTGACTGATATTCTCTCTCACTGACTGACACTCTCTCTCACTGACTGACTGATTGACTCTCGCTAAAAGACTGACTCCTGATTAAAGATTGACTCTCGCTTAAAAACGGACTCGCTCTCACTGAGTGACTATCTCACTGACTCACTCTATTTTACTCACTGACTGACTCACTCTAGCAATGGCAATACCTCAAACTTTAATAATGCGAGAGGCAAGATGGCCGCTGTAGCGCTGTAGGTGCAAGTCGCATCTAGACCCCTCTCTGACCCATGGAGATAACAGGATCCTGATCGGCTGCTAAAAGAAGCATGCAGTGGTGGTTACGCCGACAGATGCTGGAAGGGAATAGCGGTGTATTTCACTACCTTAAAAAAAGGTTACTGCAATGGAAATCACTCTTTAAGGAGTTCCGAAAGGCCTGCCCTCCTAAAATGGCAAACCGGGCGAAAAACAAACAAACAGTGGCTCTAAGTATCGGACCGGCAAAAGAGATAGCCCAGAAGGATCCGGGAAGGACTGGTACGATCCCGAAGACCAAGATGCCCCCACCCAGCAAACGCTCCACACCTACGATCTCGACGGCGGCCAAGGCACAGCAGCGCAAAATAGAGAAGGCTGCCGAGAAAGACAGAGGCAAGAATCTGAATCTAAATGATGACACGTGCAGCGGCAGTCACAGCGTGCAGCCTGGCCAAGCGGGAAAACTCACCACGGAGAGAAAGAAGGGCGACCTCTCCTTCCGTCAGCCCTCAGTAATCGAGATCTTCAGCAGCAAGGTACCCCCGCCAGCCCTAACGGAGGATGCAGAGACAGCCTTGGGTACGGAGAACTCTCTGGCAGGCGGACCTGGAGGCAGCGTCCTCGTGGACGCAAGCATAGGCGTTACTAGGCAACCGACGCGAGCGGAGCAGGCAGAGCTCACGCTTACTGCGGAACAAGCTGCAAAGGAGTCAGCTACTGCCGGAGAGGAGGCTGGGCGGACGACCAGGGAAAAAGAGGTGAGAGCGTCAAAAGAGGCGATTGAAATTAAATCGTTAAACACAGACCCGCTATTAGAAGCGCTTCAAGAGGTGGAGGCAGGATTACTGCAAGGGCAAAAGGAGCAGCTGGGTGGTGGATATACGGAGAGCACAGAGAGCACAGAGGGAGCGGAGGGGGACAGAGAATTCTTCTCTGTTCCTGAAGGGTCAGACTCCACTATCACCAGCAGTGAAGAGGAGGGAGAAACGGGAGACTCATTCTCCAGCACTGATGATACAGGGGGCTCCAAAGAAAAAGACACACAGAAAAAACGCAGACCGACTAGTAGGAGAACAGGATCCCCCACAATAACGCACAAGAGTTCTCATAAAAAATTGATGTGGGACTATTCTGCTACTTCAAATCTTTACAAAGAGGATGGGCAAGACCCCCAGAATGAGGATGGGAAACTAGACTTAATATTTACAACTTTAAAACAAATCCAAATGGAAGCCAGAGCAGAGAGTAGAAGAGCCAGGCATGATACGAAAAAAATTCAAGCCTCCATTAGGAGAATAAATAAAAAATATGAGGAAGTGAGCGAAAGAGTTACCGAAGTGGAAGAAAGAACTGGCAGGATTGAGGAGGAAGTGACGGACTGGCAGACTAAGAGAGAAGAGCAATCAAAGGTGATGGAGGATCTGCAATGGAAGGTCGAGGATTTGGAGAATCGCCAGAGGCGAAATAACGCATGCCTTCTTGGAATAGAAGAAGGGACAGAGGGACAAGACCCCAGAGGCTTTGTGATAAAGTTGCTAAAAGGGGCCTTCCCGGAGACCCCATGGCAATGGGAACAAGAGGTGCAAAGAGCACATAGGTTTCCGCTCACGACAAAGGGGAAAAAAAGAGGGGATGGCTCACTTCCAAGAGCGATGTTAGTGTTCTTCGGGAACTTTCTGGCGAGACAAGAACTGATGGATAAGGCCAGACCTGACTCTAAAAAGACGGTGGATGGAACTACATTTTTTGCAAGACCGGACTTTTGCCACGTTACAGTGGAAAGGAGGTGGAGACTTAGGCAAATGATTGCAGCATTTCAGAGTCAAGGCGCTGAAGCCTATCTAATGTTTCCGGCAAAACTAAAAGTCATTGTTGGGGGCAGAGTCAGGATGTTCTTTTCAGAGATCAAGGCTGGAGAATATCTAGAAGAATTGAAAGAGATGAAGGGTAAAGGTGGAGCTAGTAGATAGTATTACCAAGTAGACATATGAGAATAGGGTGGGGTAGAGGGGTGAAAAGGTTAAAAAAAAAAAAAAAAGAAAAGAAAAGCAGAGGAAATGAAACTAGGGAGAAAACAGTATTGCCTAATAAAAACGGGTAAATTGGAAAACAATATAAAGACTAGGGAGAATAGGAGTTGTTTTGGGATTGGATTTTTCTTTGCCGGTGGGGTAGGGGAGGAGAGGGGGCGACGCTACAACGCACAGTGGGCACGCATAGGTCAGCTCTGACCTATTTGCCTGTCACAGGGGGGGGGGGTGCTGCAGGGGAGGGGGGGTACAGAAGGGGAGGGTGGTGGGGGGGCACGTTTTGTGTTTGGAATAAAAATACAGTACAGATTAATAAAAGTCATTACGCTTTCAAGAGGGAAATGCGGAAGTAATGAGAGTGGAAAGCTGGGGAAAAAAAAAACATGGTAGATGGAGACTAAGATAATTACGTTGAATATATGTGGTCTGAACAACAGAGAAAAAAGACAAAAATTGGGAGCTCTACTGCGATTCTGGAAAATTGACATTGTCTGTCTGCAAGAAACACACATAGCCGTTAATGAGATTTATTTGTTGGAGCAAATGGGGTATGATGTTTTAGCTTATATAGGCCAGATAGAAAGGTGTAGGGGGGTTGCAGTGCTGGCAAGGAAAGGCTGCACAATAGTCAAAAGGAAAAAGGAGGACAGCGAAGGGAGGTGGGTGATGATTGAACTGGAAACAAATACATCTCGATTTACAATTATCTCTGTGTACGGCTCAAATGATGACGATCCGGATGTTTTTGAATTTGCAGATAGAGAATTAGCAATATGGCCAGAGCCTGTGATATGCTGTGGTGATTTTAACATCAACGGGTTAAATGGTTTGTTTGAGAAGCATGGGGAGAGTTACACGGGGAGGAAGAAAAAGGTATACAGATCATTACAAAATCTTGCTAGACACAATGCACTAAGTGATATGTGGACGGAAAAAAACCCAATGGGGTCAGGTAGCACATTTTATTCTGCACCACATAAGTCGATAGCTAGACTGGATTATTTTCTTATCTCTAGCTCTCTTGTCGGTATCTCCAGTATAGATCGACTCCCTAGGATTGTGTCGGATCACAACCCCCTGGTTTTAAGTATAAGAACTGCTCAAGTTAAAGAGAGATTAAACTCTACCTGGACGTTTGAAAGAGGGCTATTAAAGGAGGAGGAATACATCATAAGCATGAAAGCTTGGATAAGGAATTTTTGGGACATTAATAGATACTCCACATCGGCAGATGTAGTATGGGATAGCTTCAAGGCAGGTATAAGGGGGGAGACACTAAGCTACACAATCGCTAGAAATAGAAGGGAGAAGGAGAAAACAGAGGAAGAGATTAGAATCCTTGCAACAATTGAAGAGGCTTTGGTAGAGGCAATTAGTAAGAGGGAACCTTTTGAATCAATATTACTTGAATTGGAAACTCAAAAAGCAGAAACAGGGGTCTCGCTAGCGCAGAAGCTAGCTAGGAATTACTTAGCAAAAAAAGAGTTGTGCTATGAATACAATGAAAGAGTAGGGCACCTCCTGGCAATAAGAACAAGACAAACGATGGCAGCAGGGGAAATAAAAGAAATCAGGGATAACACTGGGGCAATCGTGAATAAGGTTGAGGAGGTACAGGAGGTATTTAGGAGGTACTATGAGGTATTATACGAGAAAGACGAAAATACGAGCGAGTCTGAGTGTGAGGAAGAAAGTATGGCCTATTTAACTCCAAGACCACAGACAGAATTTAGTATAGAGCAGAGAGATAAATTAGACGAGGTGTTAACTCTTCAGGAAATCGGGGATGCTGTCTCCGACCTTCCAGCAGGTAAAGCAACAGGACAGGATCAGATACCCGTCGAGTTTTATAAGATCTTCTGGGACGTCATAGGTATAGATTTGTGGGCGATATGTTGTCTGGCACAGGGTGGTAGGATTGTTCCAAAGTCATGGTCGGGTGCAGACATCATTGTGTTATTAAAAAAGGATAAACCACCAACAGAGCCAGGGTCATATAGACCAATCACTCTACTTAATGCCGATGTGAAAATATACGCTAAGGCCCTCGCTAATAGATTGAGTAAGATCATTGAGAAAATGGTGTCCCCGGAACAACATGGGTTCATACCTGGTAAAGGGACTACCCAACATACCAGACAAATGATCACTGTCCTGGATGCAGCAGAGGCCTTGGGAGACCCAGTTGCAGCAATCTTTTTAGATGCCGAGAAGGCATTTGACAGGGTCTCCTGGGCCTACCTATGGAAAGCGATGGAGTGGGCGGGAATAGGTAAAGGATTTATGGCAGCAATCCAGGCTCTATACAGACAACCTACAGCTAGAATAAGAATAAATAAATCTTTTTCGAAAACGGTACAGATTGGGAGGGGGACAAGACAGGGGTGTCCAGCTTCTCCGTTGCTGTTTGCCATCTATTTGGACCCCTATTTGAGAAGGTTAACAGCGAATTGTAGGATTAGACCTGTTACACTGCATGGGGAAGATTATAAATTATTTGCCTACGCAGACGATGTAGCGTTTGTCACTCCAGAGCCAGCGCAAGCGCTGTTCGAAATTGAAGATGAGGCAAGGAAATTTGGTATATTCTCAGGATACCTAATAAACAAAGGGAAAACACAGATAGTGCAGAATAAGTATACCACCTTTAGTGATAGTAGAGTAGTTCAAGAAGCTACATACTTGGGAGTTAAGGTGACGGTCGATCTAGGGAAGCTGGTGGAAATAAACATGGGGCCATTATTAGGGAAAGTTAGGAGAAATTTGGAGAGGGTCAATAATCTACATCTGACTTTAATGGGGCGTATTAACTTTATTAAAATGGTCACATTCCCCAAATTTCTATATTTCTTTAGGGCGATTCCTTTACTGTTTGATGGGATATGGTTTAATAAAATAGAAGCAACACTGAATAGGTTAATATGGGCACAAGGCAAGACACGAAGAGCATACAGATTTCTGACACTACCACGGGAAAAGGGAGGTTGGGGGGCACCAGATTTCAGATTTTATTATTGGGCTGCAGTACTGCAGTACTCTAAAGCGCTACTGGGTGGTGGATCTTTTCACGAGGAAGGGATAGGTATAGAGAATACTTATAAAGCACTATTAGGAGAAAGGGCTGAGAATGCCTTGGTTAATACAGTAGAGTTTACATATTTTAAGCATACTAGATTTAAAACCTTGGAGGCAGTATATAAAATTTGGAGGGTTATTATGAAAAGAGTAGGGCTAGGCAGATTTAACAGATATCTGAGGCTATACCTAAATGCTGATTTACCAACAGAAATTTTTTGGGATAACACAATGAAAACCTGGAATGACAAAGGGGTTAAGAAAATAGGCGATTTGATGGATGGGGAAGGGGATTTTTTGTTATTTCAAGATATCCAACATAGATTTGAAATACCCGGAAATAATTTCTTTAAATACCTACAAATAAGAAGCTACTTCCATCTAAAAAAGGGGGGACCAGCAGGTATGTCAAGTTGTAGGATTATGGAATACCTAGGGAGTGGTCTACGGGGTTCAATCAGACAATTGTACATAGAATTACAGGAGTATAAAACCGATGACATGGAGAAATTTAGTAAGAAATGGATTGAGCAAGTTGGGGCTCACCCGGAAGCTTTGCAAGCCTCCTTAGACTTTGGAAGAACTATACTTTGTTCTGCTACACTGCAAACACAACATTATAAAACTATTTTTTCGTTATATCACACACCAGCCAGAATAGCACAATGGGGGGGCAACACTGGTATAACTTGTCCACGGTGTGACGCAACGAATGCTAATATTACGCATATGTTCTGCCAGTGCCCTCAGTTATGCACACTAAAAATTGCAATAGAGGAGTTCTTGGTGAAATCTTTAAGTTTGAAGGTAAAACTCACAGACGAGCTGATAATTTTAGGAATTAGCATAGGCGATAATAACAACTATCCCGAATTCGTATTTTTGGCCACAGCAGTGTACAGACTAATTATTGCGAAAGCCTGGAAAGATAAATCTGCACCACTATTTCATATCTGGATGGCTAGGCTATTGCATATATATAATCTGGAGAAAGCCATTTATGATAGGAAAGGCAAAAGGGCAAGAATACTGGGGGGGAAGATATGGCGCCCCATAGAAGAGTGGAAGAATAGCAAGACATGAATTGGGTTTCTGTGCTCATTTTTTCAGGAACACTCTTTGTTTGGAATTATTGTGTTGTACTTCTTTAGGTCTCGTTTTTTTTCTTTTTTCATGGCTTTGATTGTATGATAATATATTTGACTGTATAATTGTAAGAAAATTCTGTACTGTATATACTGTAATGTAATCTACGGAAAAAATGGGAGAAAATAAAAAATTTAAATTAAAAAAAACTTTAATAATGCGAGAACTATTGCATTGCAAATGCTTGTTGTTTTGGGGGTGGAGGGAGGTAGCACTTTCCAGTCTTCAGAGTAAGCTGGCTGCTACTCACGCTTTTTGTGGCTCTGATCTAGACTCAATTGCCCTATTGTTTTTTGAAGAGCTTAGCACACAAGCAACAAGAAGTACATTCCCAAGTCCCTTCTTGGGATCTTCTACTAGCTCTTCAGGTTCTGAGTGATTAGAGTCAGTAATTTCAAAGGTTTGACAATGAGGAATTGTTTAGTGGCTATCACCTATGGTAAGTGTCTAGGTGAGATTGAAAAACTTCTTTGTCAGGATCCAATTTTTAGGAGTTTTTCTTACATGATAATTCTGCATCTTGATCGGACTTTTCTTGACTGTTCAGTCAAGACAATAATTAGACATGATTTTACTGTATTTTTTCCTTCTCCCGTCTTTTTGGGAGAAAGTTCACCTCTATTCGTTGAATGTTCATAGAGCTCTTCCTACGTACAAGTCTGGAATGGCCTTTTTCAGACAGGGTTGATTTTTCTGTTTGTAAGCTTTGGGCAAATAGTAACAATCAGGTGGCTTTCTTAGGTCAAGTTGTGGGGCTCGACTAGCTGCCAATATGCGAACGAATTGTCTTCAAATCGCTATGTATCACCCACAAGGCGCTCCAGGGCAAAGGACCCCTGGCTCTTAGGAGCCTGATCTGCCCCTATAAATCCTCCCTGGCTCTCCGGTCGGATTTGGGAAACCTAGCCATAGTCCCAAGAGTGAGGAAGACTCGCACAGGGGTCCGCCGTTTCACGGTAAATGCGGCAAAAAATTGGAATTCTCTCCCCAGGCAAATCCGGACCGAACCCTGCTATCTTAAATTTCGAAAGTCTCTTAAAACTTTTCTTTTTCCCAAGATCCTCTAAGTAACAGTACCCCTCTCATTTTGTTCCTGTTCTCTGTTTTGTTAGAGCTGGGACGCTCTAGGGCAGCCATGCGCTTTACAAATCAAATTTCATTTCATTTCATGGAGTGGTATGGCTCACTGGTTAGAGGCAGAAGACCCGGAAGCAGAGAACGGCCCGGGACCAGGGTTCAATTCCCGACGCGGCAGGGTCGTGGACCAGAGTCAGCGGACTTGATCATTCTCGCCTCGGTGCCTACTCTAACCAGGGATCACACTCGGCAACTCTGGGCATTAGCTTGCCTCATCTCTACAACGGCCCCCCACATTCGCAGGGGATGCCTGGTTTCACCTTGGAGATACCCAGTAGGGACCATCTCACAGGGATAGCCAGGACGGGTTCCCCAGCGGTCTACAGCGCCACGACGCATCAGGGCAGCAGTGCGCTTTACAAGACACATTACATTTCATTCAAATCAATAGCATAGAAATCCATGACAGCAACTCTTCCAAGACGAACTGTAGGTTGTTCTATGCAAGGAATTTCTGCTTCTAGAGCTGGCTTCAAGGATGCTTAGATTAGATACATTTGCAATGCAGCAAACTAGGCTGGTCTAAATGTCAACATAATTACAGACCTCAAGTAGAAGAGGCTTATTCTACTTCATTTGGGACCGATGATTTGAAAGCCATTTATGCTTAGGAAGGCTTTATATGATTAATTTTAATTAAATTTCACTGGGTGAAGCATAATTTCAGTGCTTAGGGGCTGAATAAGCAATCTTATGTCCCTGTGAGGTAAGGACTGGAATGAGGAAGACAAATGAGGAAAAAAGCTTGGATTACTTATCGATACTTTATTACTCTGAATCCTGCGTCTTCTTAGTCACAATCCTTGTATCCTGTCCTCATTTATTCAGCCACTATATGCATATTTTTTATTGGGAATTCAGGGAATGTTTACAGGCTTCTTTCCTTTTAGAAAAGGGGGTAATAGAGCGAAGTTATGGAAGTTTAAACCCACAAATTAAATCATTATTAATGACATCATTATTAAAAATTATGGAGAAGACAAGAATGATAGATGGGTTAAGAAAATCCGGTCTGGCTGAGAGGAAGCGACTCATGGCATAAGGACTGATGAGGAAGAGCAGAATTCAGAGTAATAAAGATCTCGATTCTGCCTCTATTTGCCGAAATATTGGAAAAGCATATAAATCTACAACTTTCTGCTTTGGTAGAAGCTAATGGTCTGTCTTGGTGCTTCCTGAAAAGAACTTGGAGCCAATAGAGAGTAACATACAAGATGCTTATCTTTCTGGGGTCTTACAGCATATTCACACCACTATCAATCTAGGTTTAAAGCTGGTTAGAACACTGAATCTACACTGCTTGGAGTCCCTGGACATCTTGGGCTCCACCTTGATTGGGGTGGTACTGCGGCACTGATCTTATAAGACCTTAGCACAGTGTTTGACACAATCTCGCACCAGCTACTTCTTCAGAGACTTGAAGACATGGACATCCAAAATTTGACCTTGGCTTGGTTAAGATCATTTCTACAAGATCGCTCCTTCCAGCTTTCCACAAAAATGCATACTTCTAACTCCTTTCCTCTATCTTCTGGAGTGCCACAGGGATCAGAGCTAAGTCCGACCCAATTAAACATTTATATGCATCCCGTGGCTGATTTAGTTGAAAGCAGCAGCTTACATTATTTTCTTATGTGCATAATACATCCAGATCATTGTATCTATTTTTCCCACCAATGACTGTCACTCTGATGCCCTTAAGTCTTTCCCTCATGAAGGTGGAAATCTGGATGAATAATAATTCACTCAAGTTTAATGGAAACAAATCTGAAATTCTGTTGGTTGGTAACCAACCTCATCTCTGGGGTCCCCAGTTCCCGCCGGAGGCTTTGGGAGCTGCTCCCTCTTCCTTTCCATTAGTTAGGAACTTAGAAGAAAAACTCCTAATGAATAATGAAACAGTCAAAGTAGACTCCACTTGCTTTGGCATTCTTCAGTGGCAAAAAGAAAATACTTTGGATGCTGCTGGTCTCTGCCTAAAGGACAGTAATTCAGGCCTTAGTCATATCCAGACTGGACTATGGGAATATTCAGAATTTAGGCTCCTCTAAGGATTCTCTCAGACGCCTTTAAGTAGTTCAGAATGAGGCAGGCCAATTGATATTTCATTGTCCTAAGCACCCTCCAGTCTTAATCTTCTAACCTCAACTGGCTTCCCACTGTAAAGCGAGTCCAATTTAAAGCCTTGTGCTACATGCACAAGGCTATGTTGATTGAGGGCCCACGCTGTATTGTTCTATATCAGATCATTGGTGTCTCCATACTGCCCCAGATGACCCATTCGCTCCAGCCATCTGAATTTTTCTACTGTTTCCAGATTCAGAAAGGTCAGACTAGGAGGGAAGTTCTTCTCTTCCCTGGGTACTAAATTATGGCATTCTCTACCTGACTCCGAGTGTATAAATCTATCTGGTGTTTTCGAAAACTTCTAAAAACCTGGCTCTTTTAAATCTGATTCTAACACTGTTGTTTGCCTTGCACTGGTAAACCCTTTTTGGAGAAGATATGCGCTCTACAAAATCAATAATAATAATTACTGCTAAGTAGTTTACCGAACAATGTGCTGCACACCCAACAAGATGTCAAGTAAATTATCAACATTTTGGTAATCCACATATGTTTGTATTCAAACAAGCAATTTTGCCAATTTGTGTGCTCAGATATATTTTAGTGAAAGAGCTATTTAATTGGCATTTTGTCAGGTCATTTTCAACTCCATTCTAAAGAATGAAGACAAAAATGTCAGCACTTTTCATGAGAAGTATTTTAACAACTTGTCCAAAACATTACATTATGTACAGTCAAGAGAAACAAGAGGTTGGAAAGAAGATACGGTAGCAAAGACCACCATGGCTCAGGTCCTGGACGCAATTGATATACAGCCAGTACATGTATGGACAAAGCGTAGTTCGGCTCAGAGACGACAAACACCAACCAAGCAGAAAATATAAAATCTAAAACAAGCAACACATCCTACCTCACTACAGAAGAGCGGGAAAAGCGAGTAGCCTCACATTCACATAGGGCTCCCTTGGACAAAGACAATAAAACTCAGTGAGACACAGAAACTGAGGACTCCTCGACAGAACCAAAAACCTACGGTCATCCCTCAAACACTATGCAGCTCTCAGTAAAGGCTTTACAGTACCACTCAGATAAAATGGATATTCCATTATCCATTCTCAACTTTCTGGTGATACACTTCTCAAATATTGATAGCAAACTAACAGATGAGCAATCTCATCAAGAGAGCCCAAGCTGAAACTCAAATAACCGAACGGAGTTGCACTTGTTTTGCTATCATCGATAAACTCTCGATATCACGGATGGTGGAGCTACTCACTGATTTTAACAAGCATTTACAATGCAACAGTCTTCCCTTTGCAAAGGTTAGAGCTATTAGCATTGTAAATGACAACATTTTTATTTATGTGTTGGTTTTGAAAACAGATAAATAAATCGCATTGTCATTTACAATGCCAGTAGCTTAATCTCTTGCAAATGCCACACACAAACCCACAAACAAACACACACACACACACAGAGCCCTACACACACACAGACCCACACACACAGAGCCCTACACACAGAGAAAGCCACACACAGAGAGGCACACACACACACACACATATACAGAGCCACACACACACACACAGAGCCACACACACACACACAGAGCCACACACACACACACAGAGCCACACACAGAGCCACACACACACACAGAGCCACACACAGAGCCACACACACAGAGCCACACACACACAGAGCCACACACACACACAGAGCCACACACACACACACACAGTTACCTATGACAAACTCACACATTGTATCAACATTATACCTACAGATGTGCGTTGTGAGTGTGACATTTTACATCTGTGCGTTGTGTGCGAGCATCTGAAAACTTAGAGTGTACCAGCATTATATCTACATGTGTGCGGTGTATGTGTGACAAAACTCCGAATTATACCTACATCAGTGCGTTGTGTGTGTGACACCTCACACATCGTATCTACTTTATATACACATCTATGCGCTGTGAGTGTGACAACTCTAGACAGCATTATATCCACATTTGTACGTTGTGAGTACGACAACTCACAGACTGTATCAGATTTGTACCTACATCTGTTCGTTGTGGATATGCGAAGAACATTTGTGTACAGATGGCAAGGGTACAGGATAGGTAGTGGTAGTTGGGGCGCGCCCTGGTGCTGGGCATCAGTCGATGGAGCGGAAAGTTGATCAGAAGTGGAGCGTGTGTTGGAGGTTATGATTGAATGCACAACAGAAACCCCTAAAGATGGAGGAAGGAGAGAAGACCCTGTAAGTATAGAGACCCTGTTGGTAAAAGATTAGTTTAGGAGGTTGGTCTCGATGATTATGGTAGACATGTGGTATTCAACAAAGTACTATCGGATGGAGCTGTTGGTGGCAGCAGGTAAGGAAAGGACCCACCTGCTGGCAAGCGTTCGAGATGACAAGCAACGAGGTTAAGCTGGGGGAATAGTACTAAGAACAGTGGCGTAAATGCGGGGTATGTGATAGCAGGTACGAACAAGTCGTAACAGGGTCATCCATGTAGTGAGAAGACTCGTGGGTGAATATGGCCCTGGTGCTGGCCCACTAGGTCCCCTTAAGGCTACACGTTGTGCCGCTGGCCCATGTCCTGCAGTAAATTGGCAGCCTGGTGCCGGTAGCCCAGCTCTTTATCAGCATCAAGCCCTGCTCGGCGGGACGGGCTCTGTTGTAGCTGCTCCCGGCTGTAATACCAACGGCTACCCTCCATCTTGAGACCGGAGCACAGCGCATGTCCAAATCGCGCACACCTGTGAACTTCCGGCTCAGAGCGGAAAGCTTCTACTACCGTTTCCGGCCCAAAGAGCATGGCATGCGTGTTTACTTCCGTCTTGGAGGACCTTTTTGATGGACCTCTTCCGGCGGAGGAACAGATGATGTAAACACTGTTTGAACGTGCACATTAGCGTCTTCTCTGAAGGCCACTTACTGAAGCTGGTGGTTAGTCCTATTCTCAGTTTTGTTTTTTTACAAAACGAAAAGACATGACATTGTAGTGAGGAAGACGTGGAGTCTCTTGAACGGGTTCAATAATTTATTTGAGAAGCCATAATAAACTGCGATCTTCCTCTCGCCAGTCAGGCTCAACTAGCGAGTATAGAATGAAACATTTTCTAGCTTATGCGTTAATAATTTTCAGTTCAATTAAGGAAATGGTAGCAAGGGTTATGATTCTCAGTTCTTTATTACAACATTTCAGCAGCCAATCACAGTAAAATAAATTAACAAGAACAGAGCAAGGGGGAAAGGACCACCATCTTTCTCCGAGGTAATGCGGAAATGCCTCGGAGAAAGACACCGCCATTTTGGGATTCGGGCGTGTTTTTCTTTCTCTCCTCTTCCCATTGGCTGGAAGGTAAAATTCCAGCCAATGGGAAGAGGAGAGAAAGAAAAGAGAAAGAAATTAAAAACACCCCCCCCGAATCCGGGCTTGAACGGAGTGACGACCCTCTCCTCCAATGGCTGGCCTCCGTTTAGGAAGCCAGCCAATGGAGAAGAGGGGCGGGTTCATACCCCACTCTGTAAAACATAAGATCTCCCCAGTGAGACTGCGCAAGCGTAGCCTTCGATAGGCGGAGACCTAAAAAACGAGAAATACTACAAGAACGGAAGACTCCACCAGACAAGATAAAAACATTGAACGATTAAACCTGAGCAGCTCGGCAGCAATGTTACAGCAGAATTCGGAGCAACAACTCTTTGACGTGCTCCCGAACAGGAAAGAGACCCTGGACCAATCCACTCATGGAGAGGCTGGGCCCACCGGTGTAGAACACAGGTAACAGTGGAACGAACTACCCCCGAGGAGAGCTCAAGCTTGGGACTTGACCATTCAGAGCCTACAAATACCTTACAACAACAAGAAATTGAACAAGCAGCTAGGAATGGTCATGGCCCGAAAGAGCAGCTTCAAGCAGATGAAGCAGCTGGCAAAAAACGGAAGGGGCAAAGCATTTCCGGAAACAGAAGAGAAAAGGGAGGAATAAGAATACAACCATAATGTCATACTTCCACGCGGAGGTCAAGTCTCCAACAGGAGAATTAACAGCGCAGACGGCAAGCAGGGGATCGATAACCGTGCAGACCTTGCCGACAATGCAGACTCTGCCCAGCCACCTGAGCCACACGGTTGGTGATCACAAAGGAAGGACAAACCTGAATGACTGCGCAGAACACAAGGTTGCAGACACTAAAGAAGGGGCCAAAAACAGAAGCACAGTTAGCACATTAATCACAGCAGGGATTGAAGCACGTTTAACCCTGGAGGCAATAAATCTCTGGAATCACGAAGATCCACATGTCATAGGAACAAATCATAACAGTTACCGACAGGAAGAATCCAAGATAATCCTGTTCATTCCAGTATATAAATCTAGAGGTAGAGGAGAGATCCTGAACAGAGAAAACATTCTGCGACTCCTATTCTCCATTAGCAACTTGGCTGAGGGAGACTCATGCGACCTGGAGCCTAGAATATGAAGACCTTAAACATCTGTCAGAGTAAGAGGTAACAAAGACAACCTGGGCCACACAGGAAATAGTTGAGAAAAGTATGAAGGAGGAAAACCAACTAAATGCCTGGGGAATCAGATTAAAACCTTATTAAAAAATTGGCTATCCAGAGCCTCTGCTACAAGACCAACAGCAGCAAGAAGGATGTAAGCCCAGAAATATGGACAACACTGCAAAAATCAAATTGGTGCTTAAAGGGACTCACAGCACCTCAGTCCTGGTGACAGACTCCAATAATTGGAGCCACTGGCAATCAGGCAAAAGTTACAGATCAAACAATTGGTCATGGATAGCAAGAACCATAAACGCTCGGTCCAAGAACACCTGGCAGGGCATGAAGCAACTTAACAAAGGCTCTCAGGTAAGACTCTGTTCCTGGAACATAAATGAACTAGGAACCAAAATCAAGGATAAGGAGCTTGTGCTATATTTTCAACAAGTTGATCTCATTTTGCTTCAAGAAGCCTGGCTAGACAAACCATTCCAACTACAAGGTTACAAATCATACCATCTTCCGGCATGCAAAAGCGCCTAATTTGTGCACTTACAAAGAGGCCTTACAACTTTCGCCTCAATTAAGAGCAGAAATACAGTAAAAGAACTGGCCAGCAAAACGACAGCAATAAATGGCATAAAAGCAATTAAGATGGACATAGCAGGCCTCAACAATAATCAACAATTAATACTTGTAAACATCTATCTCCACCCACACAATAAACAAGCATTGCATAGCCAATAGGTCTCGCCTTTTGGATCTTATAAGTGTTTAGTCGGAGCTATTGGCTTTGCCAGTGTATTTAAGCTATGTTGCAGAGTAGTGTGGCTGTTGTGCAGCATGGTGCAAAATAATAATAAAAAGCGTTGTAAGCATTTTTGTTACCTTATATATAATTAAAGCAGAAAACATATAAATCACCATGTATTATTAGTACGGTGCCGGTCCGAAAATGGTACTCCTTATCCTGAATAAACAAGAATCAAAACGATATGCGTCAGAGGCGCAACTAGAGCCAAATTTCGGGGGGGCTAAGAAAATATTTCGGGGGGGCTGAACCTTTAATCAGTAGGCAGAGTGGAGCTGCAGGGCCTCTTAAAAGGGGTGAAACAACTGCAAGGCCTTATTAACATTCAAATGGTCTTTTAAAGACCTGTGAAACGTTCGGGTGCGGCTGTGTGCGTGCCCGGGATATTTCTCATCCCGGGCTGCCACACACGACGGGGGGGCTGAAGCCCGGTGAGTCCAATGGGTGTTGCGCGCCTGATAAGCGTCATACTAGCGCTTGGACGCCCCCGGGCAGCAATCGCGCTCTACAAATCGACATACAAATACAAATACAAATACTATCGGGGCATGCGATACAGCAGTTTAGGGATTAAAAACATGTGAATCATAATGCATATATCACCATAAAAACACAGGCCATAGTGCTCTTGCGCTTCTCTTATACCCTTTACGGTACCGAATAAGCCATGTAGACCGCAGAAGCCTCTGGGCGCCTCTTACACGGACTGTAGTAGTTACTGAGTCCAAAATTATAACGCGGGGCCTCCGTGGAGGATTCACCAGTCATGTATCCACAAGACCAAGGCTAGCGTGAATCCAGTGGCACAGTGAGCAAGGGACCCACATCTGGGCATTCCCATCCCACTTAGGGGTAGAAGTACTACGCAAACAAATGATGGACGGAATGCTGAATAAACCATACATTCACCCCCAGTCAAGCGGTCTGGGTTAAATCCATTGTTTTGCTGACCAAGTCATCCCAGTTCAGACATGGCCATATGCAAATCATTCTTGACTCTGCATCTCATGGGAACAGTCCAGACCAAACTGCCAAGCCAGGTCCTCCCTGAAACGGAAACATCTTCATAGCAGCAGGACGCCTATTTTAGGTACCAGTGTTTTATATAAATCCTCAAATCAGTCAATCACCTTAAAACTTCTGAGGACACTAAGGGGCCAAGAGCTTGGCAGTCTAGCAGGGGGACACGTTAGGTGCGAGCACATCGCACTTTGGTCATGGAATCCACACAGCACCATGAGAGGGGGGGCTGGAACCACTCCTTGGATGTCAAGACCTGCAGTTCAAAGACCCCTTCCCTACTTTGTTACTCCCAGAAGGGGATTGGGCTTTGTGTACGGGTGGAGGGAAGAGGGGAGCTTGGCACAGTGGATAACAAGACTAGGGCTATGAGGATACTCAAGACTGCCACAGATCATATTGGAAACATTCTGCATGGTTAAGTGGCATGGGAAGAATTGTGAGAAGGATCAGACTGAGCAGAAGGCAACTCAAAAACTCAAGCACCATATTGTTGGAGAGCAAAGGTTCACCCAATCAGCATCCTGTGAACAGGCCCTTCGTAATCAAACCTACATTAAAGTAGGACATGGCAAGCAGACTCGCATGAACTTCCAAGACGACATTTCACAATGTCAGTAGCTGTGGCCCAGACTCTTAGTCACCCCTGAACCTCACTCAATAGCTATGATGTGCAGGCCCTTAGTTATGTGTACAGATAGGGTCTGCCTCGGCTATGAGCTGTGCGCCGCAGCACAGTTTAATAGTGCAGGAGTTTCACAGACAAAATGCTCGCACTGATTGCACACACGGCTGTGTGTGTTTAATCTGTATCATTTTAAGGTTTCTTGTGCGCACATGTACCTTACCCTTTTTATGTCACGTGGAGATAAACATGCACAAGATGTAAAACAGGAAAATAAACTTCTGTGCACATTGTATGCCTTTGTCCCCTGCTCTTAGAAGCTCACAGGCAGTTATTGCGCAGGTTTTTTTAAACAACCTGCAGGTGCAGACGTGAACCCGGCACATGCAGCCTTGAAAATTAGACTGGTGAAATTTCTCTCCGTATTTCAGGAAAAACTTCGCATTCTACACAGTTAGAAAAAGAAACTGCACAGCATGCATGGAATGTATGTCCTATGGACAGTCGCAAAGAAACGTATATACATACGCGCCTTATGGCACTTTTCGTATTGACATTTTTGCGAACATCTGGTAGCATCACACACCACCGAGTAAGACCT
This sequence comes from Lissotriton vulgaris, assembly GCF_964263255.1. NCBI lineage: Eukaryota > Metazoa > Chordata > Amphibia > Caudata > Salamandridae > Lissotriton > Lissotriton vulgaris. Next base: position 1,964,841,302 of record NC_141687.1, read on the forward strand.
CACTGGTACTTTATGCATTGAGAAAGAATATGTTAATTGAATTACCTTTAGTGACTGTGGTAGTTCTGCCTATATGTCATTCTAGTTGCTGCAAATTGTATTTTAACCATAAATGTTAAAATGGTCTATTTTTTGTAATGGTTTTTAGTGAACGTTTTGCGAAGATTTTAATTAATTGTGCCATAAACTTGAAAACCATACCTGTGATTGAAACAGACCAAACACCCGCAAAAACATAAATGCATGGTTGCTCCTTGAAATTCATAGTCGCACATCCATTTAATATGCCTGGTAGCTCCTGAAAGGTTGGGCCATGCAGGTATGTGACCGCTTCTATGTCTGTGTTTTAGTGTGCAATACTTTTCAGTGCACCAGAAGGCCCGAAAGTCATTTAAGGTGTAGCAGCTGCTGCCCTTTGCGTGCTGTTGGTACCCCTGACACTTAAAAACCCTTTTGTTTTTCTAGTTCCTTTTCCAGGCACTTCTAACGATCATTTTGCAGTAAGTAGAAGGCTGTCAATCAAGGTGCTCAACAAAATGTAAACGCTGTAGTATATTTGGAGTCGAATTGTGTGATGCCACTTCTGCTACCTTGGGTATTGGGACACAAACAAACACTCCCACCTCTCCTGCGATGAAGATGTGCATGCACTAACTCGCACGTGCAAATGCTAAAAAGCAGATTAATTATTAACGTGTCTGTCACCTTTCGCTCTTGCATATTATGGCTGCTTGAATTAAGGAGTTTCAGATCCATTGGTGGGCAAAAGATATGAAAACTGAAAAATAAAATTAAACCGGGCTGGAAATGCCTCGGTGACACAGGTGGCCCTAATTTCCCCAGGTGTTATTTCCCACAAACCGCTGGGGAAGAGGTGGCACAGCATTGGAAGGGTAAAAGGCTCCCAGACAGCTCTGAGGTGTCTGTCAAGGCGTCTGCTCGCAAATTCCTTTCATAGGTTGGAAATCACAGCTGCTTGTGCTGCAGAGTACGAGCCAGGAATGACGAGTAGTGTTGTGGGCCGTAGGTGCTTTCGGCGGAAAATAGACCAGCTGTTTGTAATGTAGAAGCAACTCTGAGTGCAAAAAAGGGAATCAGAAATGTACCAAACATACGGAGCTTCGGTATTTCAGGCCTTTTATAGAGGCGGGAGCTCGTAATTTGGGCTTCTGTCATTTGTGTTTTTTTCTAATATTCCATGAAAGGAAACAGAGAGCAGGGCGGGTCGGGAGAGGACAGGCAAGGGGAGAGAATGATATTAAAAGAAGGATGGAGGAGGAAACAGGAGACGAAGCAGGTAAGGAGATAGTGTCAGTGCGGAAAGGACTAGAAGACCGCGAGAGTTAAAGTGACCGCGCTAATTGAAAAATAATTTTAGGAATGTCGCAGTGAAAGCGACACGGCCGCGAAAGTGATTGCGCTAGGAAGCAGCAGCTGTTTGCGTGCGCACACAGTCTGCTCTTTTTTGAAGCACATACTCGTGCTTGTGGCACATCCCTGATCACTCCCGCAAGGTGGATGCCGTCACAAGCACGAGTATGTGCTTTAAAAAAGAGCAGAACGACGGCTAAACGTCCTCCTAAGCAGCGCATGCGCACTGCGTAGGCAAGACCTAAAAAGCAGGTGAGAAACTCTTGTCAGCTAAGTTGACGAGGCTACTCACAGAAGAGGCAATCCAAACCTCAGTCTCAGGCGATTTCAATACGCACCTCTCAGGGCCTCTGGACAGGGTCCAACTGGTGAAAGAACAATTTTTGGCATGGGGGATTATGCACCAGGAGGACTGCAAGTGGGGCAAACAAACCAGGCCAGCTAAAGAACTTCTTATGGTCTTAGAAAATCTGAGCCTGGTAGCACTAAACGGACGTTTCCCGGGTGACCCCCCCCCCCGCCATCGGCAACTTTTCACAACGCTTTAACAAATACAACAATAGATTACACTTTTACTTCAATATCACTGTTCAACAACATTGTAGACTTCTGGATAGGATCATCAGATTATAGCGACCACTTACCATAAAAGCTTATATTGGATGCACAAGGGACAGCACCCACTCAGCCAGTAGGGGGCCCTGGCACAGTGTACTTAGCCAATTGCAAAACAATCAAATGCAAAACACGGAATCTGGACACATTTCTGACAGAGGCAAAAACCCTATGGGAGGATAACAAGTTGCCGAACATAAACACTATAATATGTTGGGCAAAATTCACTAAAAGTCTCGGAGCTGCCACCACCAAAAAAGAACAAAAGGAAGGGGTCCCGTGACCGGAGGAAAGAAATTACAAATTTACACCATTTGTATTCAACAATTCAAAAAAAGAAAAACTTTTTATAGAAGCAAAAAAGAATTTAATTCAAGATTGCATACATCCTATTCAATGGATATCTTACTCATTTTATACATTCTTTTGATACCACAGTTTATATACAATGTGCGTGCCCACATTCACAACAGGAAGGGGGTGACATGAGGAAAAGTGTAGGGGGTAGGATATATGTGATCTGATTCATTCGGTGACAAGTCTTATTCAAGCTTCTAAGACAATGTACATGTGGTCCCTGAAAACAGGGCCACAGTTAGCGGCTCAAAAAGAGTCCAAATTTATGAATGGTAAAGACCGGCCTAACTCCGTTGTAGCCGTAAGTGTCTGAATGGGGACCGGAGTTGGTCGTGGGTGGTGTAGTCGTCTACGTTTCGACCCAATATAAGTAGGATTCTTTTCCTTACGAAAGGGTCTTCATCAGGACAAGCAGAGTTGTGGGTGGGCAACCTCCTGGGGAGCAATTGGAAAATCGAATTAGAAAAACACCAATCCTGTATTCTAATTCATAGGAAGGTGGTACATAATAAATAATCGTTAAAGGAGGGGAGACAGCCGTGTTGTCTATCTCTGTATGAATCCCATAAGTAAGATTGAAAAATATGGACTAACGCTCACCTTTCACAAAGGGGCGATAGGAGTGGACTTGAAGGTGATTTTCTTGGTCCAAGTTGTTGGTAGATAACTCTAAATTTTAAAGAAAGACTGATGTTGTTAAACAAGTCTAATAGGTTGACAGCTAGTACATTTAAAATCTATATAAAGGGTCTGATCTCCAAGATTGACGATATATACAAAGTCGTCTTGGCTGAAGAAGGGGGGGCTAGTTCATCCATATTGCTGTGAGCTCGAATATTCCTCTGTATTATTACCTGTTGACCCCTATAGGGTATCTCCCTAGTGGGTTGTGGAAGCAACTTGTTAGTGGTGGGTAAGAATTTTCACCCTGCAAGAATGGAAAATAAGATATCTGTTTGCACAACAAATATCAAATATGCAAACATTAATGGTGTTACAACAATCTTTTTTGGTCGGCTTACCACTATCAACAGTTTGTTAGATTCAATTGGGTAGATTCTGTATACAATGTATAGTAGACCTCACTCAGGCATTATTATTCCTTTCAGGGCACCCACATGTTTAGGGTAGGAAACCGAAGTATGAAAAGAAACTCATAAAATAAAATGTTATTAGTCTTGCAGAAAACCAGGCTATTTTATGTATCTATGCTTCCAAGTCAGTATCATTACCGGGAGAAGGCTGCAGGAGATTTATTAATCTACTCGACTTTCTTTAAAAAATCACCGATTCTTTATGGAGGATGCATATACGAATAGCACATTTCTATTTGAAAAAAGGGCCGGCTTGGAAATCTGCCTGGAAGGGGAAAGAATTTTTAAGTTACTGAAAACCCGAAACGCTTCAAAATATGCACCCAGCATTAAATAGGAATCACTGGAACAGGTAACGTTACCAAGTAGGCTGCTAGAGAAGTATGTTGTGATGCAATCCTTAAACCATCTCGTGGGAGGGTGCCTTATTTGCCTAGAGGAAATGTGGAGAATAATCGGTTGTTTGCGCATTGATCAGGGAAGTAAATACAGGTTGTCTAAAAAACAAATTTCACGTGTTCCTACCTGCCACCGCCTGGTGGTCTTGAAAGTTCTAGGGAAGCGATTCTCCGATTATGTTCACCGTCTCCTAAAGACCGAATGAACACACACAGTTCAGGGCAATGTACGCGACTTTTTCGCGCCGTTCAAAAGGGGAGCCAGGGAGAGGGGCTATCATTGTTTACCTGATTCAGCGTCCCGAGGTAAAAATTCTCCTAGCCTGAGCAGTGCCGCTACCGCTATGAATCCTATCTCAGTAACCGCTCGCGTTGGACACTTCCTGGTAATTCTAAGCTGGGGGGGGCGGAGCTTCGAATGTTTCAATGGGAACGGAAGAAAGACTCCGGCTACACTGCAATGATTTGGAAAGAAAGGTTATCTAATAGACATAGTCTGTCACATCAATCCGCATTGGTATTCAGTAATGTAACTTGGATAATCCGTATTATTATTCAATATTGTACCTTGGATAATCTAACGTTATACTAGCACCGTATTTACATTGGAAAATCACTTATCATGGAGCTGGGGAGGCAACAAATCGCGTTAGATGTTGCGGAGGAGGCACAAATCGCGTAGGATGGAGCGGGGGAGGCACAAATCGCATATGATAGTGTAAACTCCTGCACCCCATCTTATGTTAAAGTTGAGACAAAACAGTACTGTTTAACCCATTTGTAACAGTAATCAAAAGGAGATTAGGTAATCAGGTGTTGAATATTCCTCTGATATATTGGGTATATTTGTCTCATACGGACCAGTTAAAAGCCGTACATACATCATTTTCTGAAGAATGATCCGCAATACGTTGTATTTATATCGTGTCATGCATTAAAATAACAAGAGAGTGCACAAATCACGTAGGATAGTGTAGACTCCACTTCCATTTGGCAATAAATGAGAGAAAATAATTAACCCAATCACAGATAATTGAATGAAAGACAGTGTGCAGCATATTGTGGACAAGGGTGTGCACAAATCACGTAGGATAGTGTAAACTCCACTTGCATTCGGCAATAATGAGGAAAAACAATTAGTTAGCGCCAATCACAGTTGTATGAATGAAAAGAACAGTGTGTAGTACATTACCCTAAAGAATGGCCAATTGCGCAAAACTATTTTCAGATTCATTGAGGCCCTCCACTACAGAATTAAAGATATGGATCCACTTGAGCTCTCTGATATTCAGGACGTTGGATAGATCTCCTCCCCTTGGGCCCAGTGTGATATGTTCCAAAACTACCCATTTAAGTGATTCTGGTAAATGGTTGTGTGTGGTACAATGATCAACCAGAGGTGCCCCTGGTACCTTGCATCTAATTCTGCTGCAATGTGAAAGGAACCGTGCTTTTACACGTTGTTGAGTCTGACCAACATAATTGAGGTTGCATGGACAGATAATACCATAAATCACATTTTTGGTATTACAATTTGTGTGGTGTTTGAATGCGTGTCGATGATTTTTAAAGACAAATTCTTTGGATTGAATAGTAGACGGGCAGGCTTTGCAGTTACCACATCTATAATGTCCCACTACCCGCGGTTGGTTCCAACATGAGGTTATAGTGGGTTCTGGTGGGCATTCCAAGAATGATGAGACTACATGGTCTTTGACATTCCGTGCTTTTTTGAATGCGTGCATCGGCACGTTTGATACATCTAGATCCTTCGCAATCAGATTCCAGTGTTTATTTATAACCTTTTTGATGGACTGGCTCTTAGTTGAAAATGTAGTCACACAAATCATGCGTTCTTCTGATTGACTGCTACGTGTTGTAGGTTCGACGAGTATATCACGGTGACAGAACCAAGCTCTTTTTCTAGAGCGTTTAATGAGTCGCTTGGGATAGCCTCTCTCTATTAAGCGTGTCATCAGGATCTCAGATTGTAGCATGTAATCTTCCTTCTTACTGCAGTTCCTACGCACACGGAGGAACTGTCCGTAGGGTAAATTATCCCGAAGGACGCTTTACGAATCGAGGCTACAGGGGTGGTAGATCCAGGGGACGCTATACCACATTCTCTGACTCTTCCTATAGTTCCGGAGAAGACTCAGAACAAGCCGGCCCTTTTTTCAAATAGAAATGTGCAATTCGTATATGCATCCTCCATAAAGAATCGGTGACTACACCACCCACGACCAACTCCGGTCCCCATTCAGACACTTACGGCTACAACGGAGTTAGGCCGGTCTTTACCATTCATAAATTTGGACTCTTTTTGAGCCGCTAACGGTGGCCCTGTTTTCAGGGACCACATGTACATTGTCTTAGAAGCTTGAATAAGACTTGTCACCGAATGAATCAGATCACATATATCCTACCCCCTACACTTTCCCTCACGTCACCCCCTTCCTGTTGTGAATGTGGGCACGCACATTGTATATAAACTGTGGTATCAAAAGAATGTATAAAATGAGTAAGATATCCATTGAATAGGATGTATGCAATCTTGAATTAAATTCTTTTTTGCTTCTATAAAAAGTTTTTCTGTTTTTGAATTGTTGAATACAAATGGTGTAAATTTGTAATTTCTTTCCTCCGGTCATGGGACCCCTTCCTTTTGTTCTAATTGTTACCCAGGTCCCTACTGACTATATTGGGTCCAACCCTGTTTCTTATAACACCACCAAAAAAGAAGCGATAAACGCAACAATAGGAGCAAACGCCCAACAGTGGACACAGAACATGTTACCGAGCATGCAAGGAAACCAACTCTCAACAATACATTTGACCAGATTAAGGCAAATAAAGAGAGAAATAAATAGAGCAGTACAAATTATTTGTCAATCGGGTCCAGATGATAACATTCAAAAGGAATTAAGGCTGCTAAAAATGAGCATGAAGAAATTCATCTGGTTAGCAAACAGATAAGGCATGTGCCAAACTGTTACATGAAGCGAAAGCTAATAACAGTGCCAGGTTCTGGAGCAAAGTGAACAACCTAAAGAACCCAAGGGCCCCTGGAATCAACTCTCATTTGACCAAGGAAACCTGGGCCAACTATCTTTGGCATAATTTCAACTGCGAACAAGACCACATTGTACCCGAGGCACAGGGGAGCAGAAAATACTGGTTGTGTCAAGAAAAGCAAGTTGAGGAGATTAACTATTCTTTCTCGACTGAAGGGATCGTGAATAGAATCGCGAACTGCAGAGCAGAGGGTGCGCTGGGCCCCAAAGGCATCCCACAAATCCTATATAAGCAAGACACTGGTTACTGGGCGGCGGCACTACTGCCACTCTTCACACATATACTGGAAGTAGAAAGAATACCAGATTCCTGGAAGGTTCAATCATTTCCCCCATTTATAAGAAAGGCAGCAAAAATGAAGCAGAAAACGACAGGCTTGTTGCCTTAATAGACAATGACGTCAAATATTTTGCGGGTCTCCTACTGGAAGAACTCATAGAATGGGTATCCAAATTGGCATCATTCCTGATCAATCAAGCGGGATTCCAAAAACATATAGGGACATTGACAAATATACTTGCCTTATTGCTTCTAATCGACGCAGTCAAAAATATCAACAAACCGATATTTGTTTGCTTCAAAGATTATACATCTGCCTTCCACAACATTGACAGGAAGAAACTTTGGGAAAAACTCTCTAAAATGAAAATCCCACCAAGACTCTTTTCTCTGTTGATTTTGCTCCATACTGACAGATGGGTACAAATAAAGTTGGGCGGCCAGTCACTGTCTATCCAGGAGAATACCAACAACCAGGGGGCTGAAGCAGGGTTGCGTCTTGGTGCACTCTGTTCAAATTATTTTATGTCAAATCTCTTGCCAGAACTAGATAATTGCAATCACCATGCACCGAATCTGGGAGGCTTCACCCTCTCGAATGTACTCTATGCCGACGACCTTGTACTAATTAGCCGTACACCGATAGACCTGCAGCACTTGATAAATACTACGAGCAAACTTCCCTGCCAGGAATGGAATAAGTATAAACTTAGACAAAACCAAAGTGATGATAATAAACCAGAAAAAGTTCACACACCAGTTTCGCTGGGATTAGGAGGGACTCAGACTCGACACAGTAGAATAAATACCTGGGCATTATATTTTACAGTAAATGCATGTTCTTCCAGCAAAAAGCAGCCATAACAGGAAGAGGGACGGCTTTGGTGGTTGCTTTAAAAAACACCAAACATAAAATAACTGGTTCAAGCCTCACCCCTCAACTACAGGTGATCCAAGCGAAGCTCCTCCCTACCATCACCTATGGAAGTGAGTGCCTAAGAGGAAGAGATGCAAGCATTCTGGACAGGACGGTGTCCAGGACAATGAGAATAATATTTAATCTTCTGCAATACACCTCGCCGGCACAAATAAGATTAGAGTTTGGCCTGCAAAAGCAACAAATAGCATGCAAGGGTGCCTACATTAAATGCTGGCATAAAATAAAGGGAGCTGATTCAGGGACATTGAATGTGTACTTATGGAACGAGCTACATCAGAAAAAAGACAGTGCATCCGTGACCTATTTACAAGCTTCAATAGACTGTTTGGTCTTACAGGACCCCTGGGTTACTGTTGGGTCACACAAAAGCTTCAAAGAGCTGGTAAATAAAACAGTAAAAATAATGTCACTTGTGGAGGACAAAGCTGCATTAAGGGAGAGGACTCACTGGTTTGCTATACAGAGCTATTCTAGATTCTCCCCCAAACCTTATCTAGGTGCAGGCTTTACTAGAGCAAAGTAGGAAAAATACCTGAATCTGAGGATGGGCATTTTGTCATCAATGCTGCGTCTCTGCCCCCATGGAAACGGACACCGTCTACAACGTTGTGCAGATTATGCGGTGACAAAAGAAGATGTGCTACACTTATTGTGCATATGTAAGAGATTAGATAAAGAACGAACAATTATATTAACATCTGCCCTGAAAGGAAAAAAGATAAAAACATGCAGAAAGGCAGGGAAAGCATGCTTCGAAGGAGGGGATATCCAGCTAGCCTGTCACCTGGTTCGATTCATGTGCGCAGTAGGAATAAAGCTAAACACCAGCACTTAGCTGACAAATCAGACACAAAACACTGGTCTCTGCTTCCATTAAAATGAACTACAAGCACCAGCATAGGACTAAAGGAATTTAAAATCAAAGTATACAGTGAACCGCAACTTCTGGTACATGATTAAAGGTTTTAATAAACATTTTGCACATTGCTGTTTTTGCACATAAAGTCTCTTTTAGAGTTAATTTATGGGTTTATGAATTTAATGAGAATTCAAAATGACCATTTCAGAGATTTGTCTTATGGGCACTGTAGGAATAAAGCTAAACATCACTTACTGGACATAAATTCTTGTCCTCAGCTCCCGTCAAAATGAACTACAACTGCAAACTTGTAACTAAAGGTTTTGGCAAGGACAATAGGGATATTGCTGGTTCACACAATCAAAGTATACGGCAAACTGAAATCTCTGGCATATGACTTAATGTTTTAATATGGACAACTCAAATATATATTTTTTATATATATATATTATGGCTTCATTTAGAGTTAAATTATTGTTTTATGAATTTGAAGAGATGTTAACACCGCTGTTTTTATTGTGGAATGGTTTTAAGTAATCATGCAAATAAGGATTTACTTACTTCTAAGGCCATAATGTATGTTTTAAAAAACTGCGAATTCACTGGAAAAAAGCTGTTAAAGTGCAGTTATGGTTATAAAACAAAAGCTAAACACCAGTGAAGTTCTGCAATTATATTTCTGCAAACTAACGATCCGTTGCACCCCTATCATGCTCTGCTTATTACTTCACCTTCTGCATCATGCATGACATTCGATTACATAATAGAGAGGTGTAGAAAATATATAAAGTGAGCAAATATACACCTGTATATTCACTTTTGTTAAATAGGCTCCATGTTTGCAGACCTGGGTGTAATCAAAAGGTAGGACATGTACTTTTAGGTTTTACATGTCCTGGTAGTGAAAAACTCCCAAATTCGTTTTTCCCCTACTCTGAGACCTACCACTCTCATAGGTTAACATTTAAGATGCCTTGTTACATCTAAAAAGCTGGAATTCCTAACTGGAAGGAGGTAAAGCTGTCATGTTTAGTACCAATGGAATTGTAATGATAAATCCTCTTTAATCATAAAGTTGAATTAATGATTACAATTTTTAAAATGCTACTTTTAGAAAGATAGGATTTTTGCTCTTAGCCCTGTCTGCCTGCAGCCTGCCTCCAATACACGTCTAGGGTGGGTGACAGCTGGGCACTCTAGGCAGCCACACATGAAGGAATCTTTGGTTTTTGCTTGCGGGTCTGTTTCACATGGTGTAATCAAGAGGCACTTCCATTGGGTGGAAACTCTCCACCATTGAGTGCTAGCCTTAATTGGACCAGCACACGTAATGTTGACACATGGTTATCTTACCACGCGGTTGACCATCACTGTTCAATCAGTTCACTGGATTTCTGGAATTACTTCATCTCCTGCTTGGAGGGCTTTTTTTAAAGTTAAACAGGGGCCAGCATTGGAACGGACATTGGATAGCGCCCTTATCGTAAGACGCACTTAAGCGACTCTGTCTGGCGCACATTATGATATTGCCCTGAAGAAGTCCTATGTTCAAAGGACAAAATGCGTTGGCTGATGGTTTTTATGAACAGAACAAACATTAATAAAGAAGTAGATTAACAAATGCATTGCATTGACAGACGTCTTTTCAACCTAATCATGATACTTTGATGTCTGTTCTCTAACTAGATTATATGTTAGTTTGGTAGGGGTGCAGCTCCGATTTTGGTTTGTTTGAATCTTTGGTTTGACTTGATGGGCCATCCACATCCTGATGGGCCGTCATGGGCTGGATAGGAGGGAGCAGCTGAACATTGCCTCACACTTACACCTAAATAGGCTGTGTCCTGTCCCCACACAAAGGGCTATATACCTCCCTGTAGTAAGTCTGAAGACAGGACATGAATGAGTGTGGAGCCAGGGCAGGGACTCTGTGCACTTCAAAGGCATCTCTTTGTAGTCTCCCCTACATCAAACGCTCAAATGGGTATAAGTACTGGATCTCAGATCCAACCATTTCAGTACATTTCTGAACCAGTGGATACTTTGCCAGGAAGAACTGCTGTACTGCTACAAAGACTGCCACTCTGCTGGACTGCTGCCCTCTTGCCTGGGAGTGAGAAGGACTGAATAAGCATCTCTCAAACCCAGAGTGACTCTAAGGGCTAGTTACCTGACCTCCTGATCTGAAGTCTCAGGGACATAACAGATTTCCAATCATCCTCTTCCTGTACCTTGGCTTTGCCATGTGTGAGTCTGCCCTGACAAATGACACCTCCCCAGTCCTGGACCCTTGGAAGTGGGCCTAAGGTGTTTTGTTCCAGCGGAAAAGACGCATCCTTTGCTGCAAGAGCAGAATCGACAAATAGCGGCTGTAGCAGGAACAGGATTAGCGCATCACATCGGAACCAGCACAATGCCTTTGGAACCAACGCATCGTCGTTACTGCGTGGAGAACATCAACGCATCACCTACGTGGGCAAACACTTGCGCATCGTCTTCAGAACAACCACATCACCCTCGGAACTGCCACATTGCATGGGGAAATCAACGCATCGCCCCTCTGCATGGTGAACAGCGACCTATCACTGGGCTGCAACCGCATCTTTGTCGACGCTAAAAGGATTAAGGTACTTTAGTTCAGCAGGCCTCACTGGGCCTTGTATTCGGCACGTGCTCCATCGCAGTCAGCCTAAACTCCTGACGTTGTCTTGGCCCATCGCAACCAGATATCCCACATAAGCGCTTATTGCTTCTAAGCGTTTTTTCACAGTTTATTCTCAATAAATGCACATCTAAAGTTCTACTTACTGGACTTTTGTTGTGTTTGTCTTGTTTTATTTATAACATTTCGCTCTATTTTCCTAACCTGGTATGGAGACTTTTTGTGGTGTTTCCCTCTGTTACTGTTTGAAGTGTCGCACAAATACTTTACGCATTACCTATTAAGTTAAGCCTGACTGCTCTGAGCCAAGCTACCGGGGAGGGGGGGGGTGAGTACACGTTAAATTTAGGATGTGTTTGTGAATTACCCGGAGTAGGATTAGGGTTCCTGCTTGGACAGGTTGCATACCTCTGCCAACCAGAAACCCAATTTATAACAATGTTGAACAAGATTATTACTTAATCTACACTGTTTTGCTCGTTATCAATATAGTTATTCCTTCTACAAGCATCCACCGTTCTTAACTTTTCAAAATGTTAATAGGATGTCCAGATTATCATCATAGCAGCCTGAATTGCAAAAATCGCAAGACCTAAATGGTAATTGGACTGGGAATTAAGGTTTTAGACGAAATTCAATAAACTGAACAAAGACCATTATCAGTTGTAGGTAGGGTTGCCACCTTACCATTATTTTACCGACCTGGTCTGTACGGTAATGCCAAACAGATATAAAATTATGAGAAATGTTAAAAACTGTTATTGTCCTCTTTGAATCAAGCTTAAGGCAGCAAACAAAACATGAAAATAATGTTAATGGCGTCTACATTATTCCTATATTTTAGGGCAAACAGAGGCCAATTTGCTGTGCATCGACAAAAGAATGCAGGTGATTTTAAACAACCTTCTATTAGCGAATATGCTACTGGAAGGATTGACATCTAGCATGGGGCGCTGGAAGTAGAGGTGAGAGGCAATTCTGAAGCGTGAAAAAAGATTTAATAGGATCAAAACATACCTAGACACTTTACATGTGTTATGGACAAATTATAAATACGCAAAGAAGTTCGATTTCCACACTCATCAGGTGCGCGCCATATAGGTTTACAGTACATATGCATGACTGGTCATATCAAGTGGCCATTTCAATGGAAAATGTGCGCTCTGTAAAAGGCACGTATGTAGGAATTATTCTTTCTGTATTATACTTGTGTTTTCTTATGTTGCATAAACTTCAATAAAAACATTTTGAACTAAAAGGCACGCCATGCTTTAGTCATACATTTATGACAATGTGTTTCAAAATGTATCACTGGACTACTTTCCAATCATTCTTTTGCCGAATGGACGTGGCTTACTCGCTACACTTTGTACAGCACATGGATACTTTTCACAACCCCGTTGTTATAACATGGACAGCACCCCCACTCCGAAAACTGCTCCAGCGCCACTGCCATCTAGCCAGTATTTTAACTGCTGGCCTGCAATTTTAGATCCAGGCCACTGGAAAGATTTGGAAAACCCGTGAAATACATTTTTTTTAATCTTCTGGAGGGGGGGGGGGTGGAGATTCTAAAATACCAAACACGTAATGAAATCGGCCAAAAAGTGTTCGAGGACGGTCTAATCATTACAAAGTAACTGTCAAACCAAATAGATTAATAATGGTAAGTTAGCAAATTAATGTGATAATTTTACTTGAATTGTTTTTCATCTGCCAGCTCGTCGCTGTTCCTGAACAGCAAAATGTACAAATTGCAGGTGTTTTTTTTCTCCAGAGAAAGGTGGAAACGCAAGCTTCTGGCAGTACTAGAACCCCAACACAGACAAAAGTGGACGAGAATACAAACAACACTGTGTTCCATGCTCGAAAAGATTCACGCCCAAGAAATAAGACGGGCCCACGCCCGCAGAGTGAAGGATGCCACTTCTTTTATTATGATTTGTATCATTCCGACCCGCAGAGGGCACCATCCCACAACATAAACCGCGGCCCTCAATAATAAATACTGAAAACCAGTCAAGCTGGTTTACTAACCACCGTACCATTGGTGGGTGGAGGGATTCCATTGAGATGGAAGTCTGTCGTTATTCACCGGTTTGTTCTGAAGAGCGCTGTCCTGATATATCCGACTCATGGCTTCAGCGTAGGCTGTTTGTGTGGTTAATACTACACGTACTGAAAATGTGAAATGGGAAGTAAGGAAAAGAAAAAAAGAGCAAGACTTTGAAAGACAAGGATTCAGAAAAGGAAGCGGACATGTTCAAATGTAGATGGAGGGTTGCAATGCACAGTTAACTCTTTAGCATACCGTTTTAGAAAACAATCTTTCATTAAGGCATTATAAAGACCCTGTTCTATGCTTCGTAAAGACATATATAGTAAAATTTGCGTCTGAGTACATAAACAGATATTGGCGAATTATTTTAAATTAGACCGTAAAATATAACAAGACATTGATTTTGGTATAAAGTTACTGTTTAACACCTGTGTACTATCGAGTAGTATATGTCGTGTATAGTAAATGGGTTGCTTCTGATTGTTTTCAATCAGATCGCCTTTTTTCCAACATGGCTGCAGAGTGCAGTTTAGGAATGGGGCTGAAAAATGTCGCGTTCGTCTGTCTTTTATTTTGATTACACGTGACGTTTTTAGCTGACAAACACTATGCAGCAAAATAGACTGTTATTGTGGTATTGGAAACCGCCCCGTTCTATGAGACTTCGATTTGAACGCTAGAACTGTATTTCTTTGCCAGAACAGGATAAAATCAATGGGAGAGATACGTGTGCCAGTTCCTGTGTTGTCGCCTACGAGACGCAGCAACAGTTCTATGCGAGGCGCGCTCGAGGTGAAGTTGTATTTTAGATGCGAGCGCACTGCTAGAGTGTGCTCTGTAAGAACTTGCCTTTTTAAATAGCTATGGCCTTAATTCACAATAGGGCGAACGGCTAAACTCGGTGGATTGGGATTAAAAATCGGTCGGGGCAGGTTTAAAAAAATAAAGTAGCTCACACTTACATATTGCATTTCTGCGAAGTTTTATAAAAAGAATTGAGGTGGGGTGGGGGGAAGGGTCTCTGAGAGATGCATGTTTTCTTAACTTTACTTAGAAAAAAAAAATGCACGGATTAGTTCACACTGATGAAACTCAGCTGAAAGTGTGGAGTGTGTGTTTTCCCCCCCAATGACTGCCGTAGGACACAGGTTTCAGTTCTCAAGATTCTCTTTATTTAAAGTATTACACACAGAGAGGAGCGCCGGGCGTCTTACTGTGACTGCGCTCCGATTCACTCTCGAGGCGCGAACCGCCGTTCACGCATGCGCACTCCTGTGCGCTGTTTTCGTGTGCGTGTTACGTCACATGCACTTCAGCACGACTAGAGCGCTGACACCACATATCTCCTCCTTTTACGCACCGGAGATGTTATAGTTCAATGTCAGCTGTACCCTCACTCAAAGTCTCTAAGGTGTGCCGGTCTGGTTACTATTCTCCCAGGACGCGTGCGCCTTACCGGAGTGGATGCTCCATGGACAACCTTGGTTGCTGGCCACCCTTCCTTTTCTCTCCCCTGACCAAGTTCGTTCTTCCGGTGCGTCTCTTCTTCGTTGGTCGATGACTCCCTTACACTTGGTTCACTTAGCTTTTCACTCTCCATGCACGCTCCCTCTTCTCCATAGTTCTCACCGCCAGACTCTACCTCTTCTGCTTCTCCTTCTTGTCCCTGCACTGGTGCGCCATTTCCTTTCTCCTCCGGCCACCGCACGATCTTATTTATCTTCGCCATGCGATCCTGGGACCACACTTTGCCATCGCTAAGAAGCGCTGCTCTGCTGTGCACTTCTTCTACTTGTAGGGGTGGGCTGTATTTGCTTTCTCCTTTCTTCTTCAGTACTGCCCGCTTGACTCTCACCCAATCCCCTTTCTCCAGAACCAAATCCTTCACTTTCCTTCTCTGGTTGTAGTGTTCCATGTACACTTTCTGGGCCTTCTCTAAATTTTTTGGGACCACAGCAGGCGACCATTTACTGGTGATGGTCTTTTCTCTCCATACCACATTTTCCTTGGTGAACGGAAGCCTGCCCCTTAATATCTGGAAAGGACTGTACCCTGTTGGGGTGGGGGTGATTCTGTACGCCCACATCATCCTCTGGATCTCTGCTTCCCAGTCCTTCCCTTGCATGATGGCCGCTTGTATGGACCCCATGAGGACACAGTTAAATCCCTCCACCTGTCCATTGCTTGCCGGATGATGATACACTGAGGTGTGTTAGACTTGATCCTGTTCCTCTCAATGTATCGGTGCCACTTGTCAGATGTGAATTGCTGGCCATTGTCTGTTAATATTGTCCTTGGTATGCCCTCCCGCAGGAACACCGAGGTGAGGAACTTGATCACTACGTCCGAGTCCATCTCCTCTTGTACATGTACTTCCGGCCATTTGGAATACTTGTCAACCATGACACAAAGGTATTTGGCTGTTCCTTGGCCGTCTAATATCGGTCCCAGAATATCAACTGCTAGGTCCTCCCAGGGATTGCGGGGTTGCTCAAATTTTCCTAGCGCAGGTCTCAAGGGCTTGAGCACTTTGTCTGACCCCTGGCATTGGTCGCAGTCTCTGACATGTCTCTCGATCTGGATATCCATCCCTGGCCACCAGTACATCTGTTTCACCCTCGACTTGGTCTTCACGATGCCCAGGTGACCTTCATGTAGTAAGTTCAGCAGGGTCGGAATCAACTTTTCGGGTGGCACCACTTTGTCACCACGGTATAGGAAGATTCCGGAGTCGCTCATGGATAATTCTTCCCGTACTTCATATAGTTTTCTCAGTACTTCTTTCAGGCGTTTCTTTTTCTGGCCATCCTTTCACAAGGTTCTCCTTAACCTCCTTCAGGTTCTCATCTTCCTTGTACGCTTGCTCCCACTCCTGCAAGCTGATGGCGCTTTCCATGTCTTCCATCACTGCAACCATTTCCTCATTCTCTGCTATCGGTGTAGGTGCTTCCTCTATGGCTGAGGCCCTGCTGAGGTAGTCCGCCACTTTGTTGCGTGTCCCCGGGATGTACTCCACATCGTACGTGTATTCTAGGAGCTTGAGGGTCATTTTCGCTATTCGTGGGGTGGCCGTGTCTTGTCCACTTGAGGTAAGTACTTTGACTAAAGGCTTGTGATCAGTCTGTAAGCGGAACCTCGTGCCCCATAGGAACTGTCGGAACTTCCCCATGGCCCACGTGACAGCTAGCATCTCTTTTTCTATCACACTGAACTTTTGTTCGGTGTGTGACAACGCTCTGGACGCAAAACTGAGTGTTTCCATGGTGTTGTCGTCTCTCTCTTGTGCTAGGACCGCTCCCAAACCTTTTTCACTAGCATCTGTGGTGAGAATGGTATTTCCCGCAGGATCATGTCCGTGTAGAGGTACGGCCTGGCTGATGTTCCCTTTGAGCTCCTCGAACTCCTTCTGAGCCTCTTCGTCCCACTGGAACGTTGATTTATCTCTAGTCTCAGTTTGTGCGTCTTTGTGGCAAAGTGTTGGACAAATTTGCTGTAGTACTCGGCCATTCCGAGGAATGACCGCACCTCGTCTTTGTTGGATGGAGCTCTGGCCTCGCAGATTGCTTTGACATTCTCCCTCTTGGGAGTGATCCCATGTCCGCTTATCTCATGTCCCAGATAGGTGACGGATGTCATCCCGAATCTGCACTTTTCCCATTCTGCCGTTAGTCTTTTTTCCTGCAGCACGCCTAGCACCCTGGTCAGTTTGTCGTCGTGGTCCTTACGATCCTTCCCCATTATTAGGATGTCATCCTGGAAATACTGGATGCCATTGACGTCCTTGAACAGACGGTGCATGAGTTTTTGGAACACCGCTGCGGCGGACGCTAGCCCGAAGGTCATCCTGCGAAACTGGTAGCATCCATATGGTGTGATGAAGGAAGTGAGTTTTCTGCTTGACGGATGCAGGTCAATCTGATGGTATGCGGACGTGAGGTCTATGGTGGAGAACCATCTCACACTTCTTGTCTTAGCCAGCATTTCTTCAATCCTGGGGAGCGGGAATTTCTCTACCACCAGGCATTTGTTTAGCTCGCGCAGGTCCACGCACAGGCGCACTTTGCCATTGGGTTTCCTGGCAACCACCAAGGGGGCCAACCATTCCGAGCTATCTATGGGCTCTATGATCCCTTGTTCTTCTAGTCGGCACAGCTCTCGTTACACCGCTTCCCTCACCGCTATGGGCACGTTCCGGACTTTGTGAGACACTGGTCGGGAGTCCTCCTTTGAGAATGATCTTGTGCATGAACTTCTCGGGTTTCCCTACTTTCCCTCCGAAGACCTTGGGAAACTCTCTTCTCACCCTCTCCAAATCCGGCCAGCTTTCATTGTCCGTGAGCAGCACTTGTTCTTTGCCCCCTGGGTCTAGCTTGATTCCTAGGTCTCCCTGGTCTCTCCATCCTAGTACCGATGGGCCCTTCTCCACCACATACAACTTGCATGTCGCTGTCCTCCCTCTGAACTCGAACTTCAGGCTTCGGTATCCCACCATTGGGATTGGGTTGTTCGTGTATGACACTGGTCGTATGTCCGGTGGTTCTAGTTTGGGACCTATTTCGGGTTCGATTTTCTCTTCCCATGCTGACTTCTGATCAATGGTGTATGGGGATCCTGAGTCAATAGCAATTCGGATTTTGACTCCCCCTATTAGCATGTCCGCTCGTGGTTTGTCGGAGCGCCTGGTGTCAATGCCTAACACCAGTTCTTCAATGCATAGCACTCTGTCGTCTTCATCCGATTCTTCGTCCGCATCCTCTTCAGGTCCGGGACGCGCTATGTATTTCACGACCGACTTCTTCTGTTTCCTTCGACATACTTTCTCGTAGTGGCCTACCAGGCCACAGAATGTGCACCTCGTGCGAAAAGCCGGGCAACGTTTGTCCTGTGCCGTGTGGTTCGTGCTCCCACATCTATAGCACGTTGGCTTGGCATGCGAGAACTGTTTCCCTGATTGTCCGGGTCTTCCCGCCCATTTGCTGGTTCCTCTGCCGTCTCCGGGCGCCATCTTGTGTCTTCCCACTGGCTCCGCGTCATCCACTTTGTTGACCATGACTCTCTGCACGCTCTCTTTCGTTGCTGCTTCAGCACATCGCTTGGAAAGTTCAGCTGTCTTCACCATCGCGATTACTTCCTTTAGCGTTGCCTCACCATGGGCCCACAGCTTGTCCTGCACATTCCTGTTGGTGGTGTGCATTACGGTCTGGTCCTTGATAAAGTCTTCTTCCGATGCTCCATACTTGCACGTTACTGCTAGTCTCCTCAGGGCCGCTACATAGTCATCAACCGACGCTCCTTCTCCTTGCTTCCTCTGCTGAAAATTGTACCGATCAATGGAGACACACACCGCCGGACGGTAGTGCGCGTCTAGATCTTCTAAGACCTGTTTGAAGACGTCTGCATCGGCCGCTTGTAGAGGTGTTGTTGATATATTTGTGAACACCCTGATTCCTTCTGGGCCCACGTTGTGTAGCAGGATGCGCTTTCTTCTTGCAGGGTTGAATTCGTCACTGGATTCGTCTTCTAGGGCTTCTAGGTAGTTCTTAAAGTATTCCCTCCAGTCTTCCTACTTCATCTGTGGAACCCGCGGCCTGGGTAGGAACGGGATCGGTGCTGTGAGTGAGGATGCCTGGTTACTCATTTTGGCTTGCCTTGCTGGCTCTCCCTCCTGACTCCTGGGGCTGCCGGGTGTGCTGTCGTTCCCGCCCCGATTTCTGGGGCTGCCAGGTGCGCTGGTACTCACTGCTTGCGACATGTTGGGGCTCGGGTTCCTTCTTGCCCCTTCTTCGTGGTCACCCTTTTCCGCCAGGGCCTTGATGGGGGCTCTCGCTTGCTCCTACTCTGCTTCTGCGCAGGTCGCTGCTCCCTTGGGCTCTTGGCCACGTGATGCGTTTGTTCCGGTCTCCGCGCCTCTGCCGCGCTCCTTCGGTGTATCCTGCGGCTGTTTTCTTACCCCCCTTTTCTGTCGGGGGTGGTGTCGGCTTGCGTGTCTTGGGTCCTTCTTTCTCTCCACTTTGCTGTAGTTCTTCCTTTCGTTTTGTGTGGGGATAGATCCCACTCCTCGTCGCCACTATGGAGTGTGTGTTTTCCCCCCAATGACTGCCGTAGGACACAGGTTTCAGTTCTCAGGATTCTCTTTATTTAAAGTATTACACACAGAGAGGAGCGTCGGGCGTCTTACTGTGACTGCGCTCCAATTCACTCTCGAGGCTCGAACCGCCGTTCACGCATGCGCACTCCCGTGTGCCGTTTCCATGTGCGTGTTACGTCACACGCACTTCAGCGCGACTTGAGCGCTGACACCACAGAAAGCAAGTGAGGTAACTTTTGCTCAGGCCCCCCCCCCCTGCTCAGTAGGCGTACATTAATAGGCCGGCCCAGTGAGAGAAAGGGAGTGACACCTCTGCCCATTGATAAAAGGGAGTTAATGGACACCCATCGGCCTCCTGAAAGGCCGCTCAGGCACCCACAGGGCCGTTGACAGCACCCAAACAACACAGACACTGCCCAAATCGGCCCCAGGCTGCCCAGAAAAGCAGCCCACAATTGGAACTCGGATACCGGCCCTCGGCCATAGCCCACCTTACCAATTCGACCCTGACTATACTGTATAATTAATTTTCATTATATGAGCAGTGGGATAGGAGAAGGAGATATGGTTGCAGGAAAAACCTGAAAAATGCAGGCTTTTGGCCACCTTATATGGCCCGCAACTTCATTCATCCACCCTCAAGTGCATTCTTGCATTTACTGACTTACCCAAATCATTAACATAGCTGCCAAGGTTTCAGATTGCTATGTGTGATATTTTCATAATTTGAGAGCAATTATGAGTGACATTTCAACAACTTTGAGTGACACTTTCTTGCGAGCAAAACCAAGTACTGAAGATGAGGGAAACATAACTATCCGAAATAATACCCATTTGAGCTGCAAGAAACTCTACGAAGATTTTAAAACTGAAGCAAAGCACCAGAAATGGAAGCGCACTGAGAGGGTCAGATTGGGATTGCAATTAGGTACGAGCAGTCCCAAAAAAGCTGCCTACATTCGTGGGTCTTCCCCCTTTTAGAAAACATCATTTGATTAACCTCGTTGGACTCATTTTAGAGAAATGTTTAGTAAACTTAAGCATTTTTAAGCCTTTAAAATTAGTATGATTGGTGAAAATTAGAATCATTACATGTTGGCCAGGTGGGCGAGGTGAAATAAAATGGCCCAAGGGCCACAGTGCTTGATCTGGCTAGGGTTGCAACCTGGCTGTTTTTTACCGACATAACCTGTATTTTAATATCCTGGCCAGTGCGCAAATGAAAAAGAATGGGAAAGTCTCTAATTTTTTTCCTTTGATCAGTGTGTAAATAGTCAACATAAGTTAAAAACACTTTAAAATATGTTCTAAAGCTGCTTTACTCAACTGTAACTTAAAAGTTAAACAAAAAAAAACATAAAAGCCATGTTCATGTTAAAAATATATTTTTATATAATATGTGCTCTCTAGTTATTCTCTGGCCCTTGCAGAATCTTATAATAAAAATAAATTACTGTTTTATTTTCTAATTGTTTTTTTTTAATAGATTTACATAAGGTGAACTCAGTGCTAGGGCATTGGGGTGATTCACATGAGCAACCGTTACACTACACAACATCAAATGTATTTTTACTTTAGGCGTTGGGAGATTAAGTGATTTGCTAGATTCACAGGCTGTTGAGCTGGTACTGAAACTGGAACCTGGTCTCTGACTGCCAAAGTAGGCTGCTTTGACCAAAACGCCATATCCTCTCTAATTTAATAAAAGCCTAATAATGGTTACCTCACAGTGAGGCCTATACAAATGCACATACACCCTCCAGGAAGGCTTCTCTTAGTTCACTCCCTCCACAGCCCTCCATTTCCTAAGGGTGATGGTTTTGCAGGGTAGTGGTCAAGAAAAAGCACACAGCTACTACTGCTCCAGTGGGGCCTGAGGTGTGGATGGCCCAAATCCAAAAATCCTGCTCCCAGTGACGCCCCTACATGCTCCCACCCACCATTGCCTGAATGTGATGTCCTAGTAGGTGAGCGATCAGGTATAAGACACTGCTTCACATTCCCTACTGGGAGACCAAGGTAAGAATGACCCATCAAATAGAGCAACACCTGGCCACCATTAAGGCAGATTGTCACACGTAACATCTTCGACCCGCACACCATAACCTGCAAGGCGATGGTCTGGGAGGGTAGGAATGAAGCTGAGGCCCTTAAAAACTGGCCCACATGTCCCCCATTAGGTACCAGCCCATCGGCCAATGCCCGACTGCCCTGCTTCCCAATCCGACCCTGGGCACTAACAAGAGACAGACTGCTTGACTGCAGACAGGGACTGCAGCTCCTAAGAAGATGATCTCATTGATCTGTTCATTCACCTAAAAAGCAAATTATATAGCGTAGCAAGTGCAACTGGGACATTATACAGTCACTCAGTCTCAGGCATAATTGGTTGCTATTGCAATAAGGTAAAAAAATAGTGCTGGGAAGTGCCAGCGCAAAACAAGGAGGTATTTCGCTGTAAACACATGGTAGTGCAAACAAATAAAAATTGCACTATCACAAAGGTGTAAAATGAGGTCCTATAAACAGTTGGACAGTATATTATACTAGTTATGCCCATATTCAAAGAAAGTATGCTTTGATTTATGACATGTTGTGGTCACCTAAGTACTGAGCTTTTTCAAAACATTGGGAAACAATATATGAATTTCAATAAACAGGAAACTTCAGTTAAACATAGCTACCAAGTTTTCAGTATACTTATATGTGACATTTTTATGGTTTCAGTGTAATGAGTGACATTAAACTGCCAAATGTGTGACACTCTTTTGCAGGTAAAACAAAGCAATGACATCCGGTCAAAGGGTTAAAATCAGAAATTACATATTTTGAGCAATAAAAAGCTATAAAAGCGTATTGATACTTTTGGAGAACCCCCAAAAATGTAGTGTCCCTAACCTATTATAGGGGTGTGGAATTCATGTAGCTGGACGCCCAGGACATATTGTTTGGGTTCAAGGGCAATGCGTTTTCATGTTTATTTTGTCCTTGGGACAAGTAGGCTCAACCCCCTGCAGCACAAACCCTTTAGCTGCCAGCTTACAGTACCACTATAGATTAGGAAAGGGAATTGTCTGCAGTAAAGGTCATATTTGTGTCCATATGTTAATGCTGTTCAAACTTGTGTTTATGGTTCATTAATATAAAGACTTTATTATTAGGGTGAGCATTTTAAGAAAATGGAAGGTCAGATGGCACTACCAACCGTGGTTTCAGTATAAAAGTGTCTACACACGTTTGCAAAGTTTAACAATATGAGGCTTTGCATAATGATTACAGGATGCTGTCTGATTAGATGTAAATGTATGCAAAAGCTTGCAAGCAAGATTGATGATACCTTGCTTTCAAAATAAAATGTTCATAAAAAAATGCAACTAGGAGAAAAACGTTTTGCCTCACTACTGTGAAATTTTGGGTGCCACTACTTTGAAGAATCATACTTTGAAGCATCATTTAGTAAAATATGTTGATGCATCCTAGTATTTCCCAAAAATATACATAAAAGAAAATCAGTGTAACCAGTTTCAACAAAATTATAGGAAATGAAAATAAACAAGCATTGGCAAAGCCAATAGGTGTGATATTAGTGGTAAGTTATTTTGGTTTTGTCTATGCATGTCTTGTTTTGACATGGGTTTTTGTGAGACTTTAATTCTGTGTGAGCTGCCAGGCCGTTATTATTATAACAAACATTGGCAAAAGCAAAAAAAAATTGGTTTAAAGAACCACACATTTCTACAGTACTTCCTGGCACTGAACACAACTACTTTGGGCGCCTATATGCTCCTTGTGAAAGAACAGAATACTGCCACTCACAGTGAATCCATCTGGTACAGAGAGAGAGAATTTTAATAAAACCAAAAGATTTTGGTTAACCCAAGACCTAAATAGGGGCCTAATTCTTAATGAAAGTCGCTGAAGTCCACCCATGGTATGTTGTTGCATTAGCTCAGATTCATGGCTTTCATGAATTCATAAGAATTTACAGAAGTAGGTCTGGAAATCCTACTTCTAAAAAATATTTGTGAACTGCACTATACAATGAGCAAATGTGCACTTGTAGATTTCCTCATGTGAAAATCTGGTGAGCAGAAACAAGTTCACATGCCCACCAAACACTTTTTGTCTCCTAACTCTGGTAGAAATTTTACTTCTGCCCTTGTCAGGAGGACATTTTCAACCTTTCTCTGTATTGGAAAATAATAGAGACAAGCTGATAAAAACCCATAACACATGCAAGTTAGTAGGTATGCACAGACTCAGCAAGGTATTCCAACCATGGCGAACTATTACTTACCACTACCTCTAGCCCTAGTATGTAGCTCTGCGAAAAGGTGGCAAAATAAGGAAATCACTAGTAATCAAACCCTACTATGATATGAGCTTGGACATAATCAGAGACGCTAATATCAGAGCTCCTGTATAATGAGATTGCTACCAAAATTTGTCACTGCACTACCTAGCACCAAAGGGACAAGTGGATTTCGTTACAGAACAAGTAGATTTATGAAGCAACTTGTCACAGGGACTAATAGATATTTTATGAAATTCCACACACCTGCTACTTGACATAAAAGAGTAAATCTGTTTGCCCATTTTGCTGCAGCCTGTCATATACTGTGTATAATGCAGTTTTAAAATAATGACTTTCACAATCGCTGTGCTTTCAGTCACAGGCTGCCACCTTTTAACAGTAGCTTACAAGTGCTCAACCTTGTGTTCCAGCCTGAAATTCTGAAACAATGACGAGTAATTTTGAAGGCACTATAATCATAAGTGGATTATCCTGAAACAAATGGTGAGCCAGTGTTGGTGCACAGAACTCCTGAGTGTTTGAGATAAAGACTAAATTGTATTTACAGCCCGAAGTGAAATCTAAATTCTGCAACCTACTCTGTCTAATTATTCCTGCCTAAAT
This sequence comes from Lissotriton vulgaris, assembly GCF_964263255.1. NCBI lineage: Eukaryota > Metazoa > Chordata > Amphibia > Caudata > Salamandridae > Lissotriton > Lissotriton vulgaris. The sequence goes on from NC_141687.1 coordinate 1,964,866,017, forward strand.
GTCGACTTTCAATATTTAGTAGTGAAAACAAAATTCTGCAATATGCTGTCTACTTTACCATGTGTAGTGACAACAAGGGAACCGAATCAAGTCAACCAAGGACCTTGGGATCAGTTACTTTTAGACAACAGTGGTCCTTTGGAGTGGAGAGGTTGGAGAACAATAAAATATAGACAGAATTGTGACTATATTGGTTTCCAGAGGTCTCCAAACCGGTCCTGGAGGGTCGGATCCATGCCAGATTTTTAAAATAACTGCATGCATCTCAATGGGGATATCCAAAAAATCTGGCATGGATCCGGCCCTCCAGGACTGGTTTGGAAACCCCTAGTTTAGACCTATCCAGCCGGACAGAGGTCTGATATTTACTTTTAAATCAGTAGCAAGAACATTTTCAATAATACACAAGGCAGGGCACAAGCCTGTACCCCACTGATCACACAATGACATACACACACACGGAAACAAAACAGGGCTTTTTAGGCAAAAGCTTAGGGTTAGTTGCACATCTAGTTTGGATAATATCAAAGTACAACAACAATAAACCAAAACACCTTTACACATCTGGTACACATCTTAGTAAGTATAAGGTGTTTGAAGGGTTTCTACGACGTTTCGATCCGCTTTTCCGGGTCATGCGGCTCATCATCAGGACATAATATATGCCTAAAGGTAGACTTAATTGCCTATGAAAGGAGGGAGGAAAATACAACAGAATGGGAGTTAGGAGGACCTACAAGGGGAACCTTGTGTGAAAACGCTCAATTTATACATTTAAACGACAGGTAATCAATTATAAAAGGAGGAAATTATTATAACTACGGCCGATATATATGGGAGGCATCAAGAGTTCAAAAACAGAGCTAATTAGGGCTGCTACATATGCTTAATAGGTGCCCCATAAATGCAATGAGAATAAAAGCGTGTGGCAAGGGGGGAAAAAAGGAAGGATTTACGGTGCAAATCGGCTCAATTGCGTGGGGGCAGTATGCAAGCCCTGTACATGGTATAATAGCCGCCAAATAGTCAATAGCTAGTGTTAGGGGAAGATATTATCAAAGAACAGAATAGGTGACAGGCTTCGGAAATGTAATTCTAAATATAACAGTTGAAAAACGTCAATTTAGTGCCAATTTATACACATACAACCGATTTGTAATAGTCATTCTTAAGCAGGAGAGAAAAACAATGTCGTGACTTGTAAAGGAAGCGAGTATTCTAGAATGTGTAGCCCGGTCAAGTGCAGAAGTAAAACAGCCTAGATTACCAGAAAGCAAGGAACGTGGAGTTTATTCCTTCAACTTGAATTTTAAACTGGGCAGTCTGTCCTCACACGAATACGGCAGCGTGGGCCTCGTAGTGAGGTGTGACGGCAATTTCGGAAGCTGGCCTGGAAGGAGGTAATGGGGCTTAATGGGGGGTCTGCCGGAGCGGGGTGAAAAAGAAGTAAGGCTTGTAGAGACCGGGAGCATTGGAGGAGTGAATAAAGCATGCTTACCAGAATCGGCTGAATTTCCACGGGTTAAGTCTGTGAAGCGGATGGGCGATCCACAGCTAATTAGCCTGTGCGGGTGAGAGAGAGGGGCGGGAATTTAAAACCAGGAGGGGGATCTGGGTAAAACCTAGGGAGTGATGGCTAGAATGCCGGGCGGAACTTACAGAGAATGCCAAGTACTTTATGTACGATCGCAGTAGAAGTGAGGAGAGAAGTGAAACTGATGTGGAAGAACTCTCCCGTGTGGGGGCGTAGTAACTAGTGATTGGTTGGTGAAAGTAAGAATGGATTTAGGCTAAGAAGAGTAGGGGGGAATGGGCGGCGGCCATCTTAGAGAGTTGAAGGAATAAACTCCACATTCCTAGCTTTCTGGTAATCTAGGCTGTTTTACTTCTGCACTTGACCGGGCTACACATTCTAGAATACTAGAATAGATTTCAACACAGCGAAACGAGTTCAATCCAGTAACTGAGGACAGCCCAGAGCGTCGGAATACCTGGGGCACAAGAGGAGTCCACGAGAAGCTCCCATCTGCAAGCGATAACAGAATACCGGCCAATCTCCTCTCCCGATGTTCGGGGAGATGCAGCTCCACAAGATGGCGATCGGGCAAGACGGGAGGCAGAGGAGGTGAGTGCCGATAGAGGGACTGCGAGCAGCCCACCACCCACGAGACCCTGCCAGCACCCGCCCAGCGCTATAACCACACACCAAGCCCGGCAAGGTCCGCAGAGAACGGACGGGGCAAAAGAAAGTGCCGGCCACCGCGACTGAGTAGCAGCTACAAGGCGAAAGTGAAAGTTAACACAGAGCGCCGCCATCTTACCTGAGATGGCCGCACCCTTTCAGCTCCGCTCCCCCGACCACGAAGCGACGACCTAGCAGGGGGGTGGCATAGGTAGCTGCTCCCTGGGAAACCTCCAAATCAAAGGAAGCCTCCAAAAGACCACCGCAATCTACAAACGAACCGGCAGAGCACAGCGCCGCAACCGGAAGAAGGAAACCGAAAGCACCACTGGGAGCGGCCATCTTGCGGTCCCATACCTCCCCCTCCAAGCGAGAGCAGCATCTGCCTTAACCCATCAATAACGGGGGTCCCCCCAACAAAAGGCGAGGGAGCACGACCTCAACCACCTGCAATTGGCCTGGTACAGCTGTAGCCCAGCAACTTCCGATGAGAGCACAAAGATGTAGCACTAAAAGGAGCTTGAGAAGAAAAGAAGCGAGCAGCTCCGAGTGCGGGGGGACACAAGCAGAGCATCAACGAGTGGACACAACAAGGTCACCAAGCTCAGACCCTAGACGCACCACACCGGCTACGCTACGCCGAGGGGAGAGGATACCGTTCAAGCCACAACACTGCATGACACCAGAACTGACGGTCAGCAGAAACATAAGGAACGGTGACCAGACACGAGGGGGACAAAAGGAAGCAAGCTAGCCACAGCGTATCAGCAGGCACAAGAAGGGGTGCCACAACTGAGGAGCTGGCAGGGGCAAAGGCAAAGACCAGGACGAGGTGCATCAGAGAACCCAGCAGATATAGAACTCACCACACAATCCCAACACCAAGAGGTGAACCAACTAAAGCCCGATCCTCACTCCAAAAGGAGGGCAGACTAGGCAGCTTGCAATCCAGAAGAGGCCTCGACACTATGGCAGGACAGGAGGGGAAACCCTTCAATGACACCAATAAACACAGGAAAGACACACCTGAATCACCTTTGAAGCAAAGAAATGAAACCACTCTGGACATGATCCTAAAGAGGGTGAATGAAGGCAACGAAGTGGCCAAATCAACAAAAGTAACAATTGACAACATGCAGCTAGAACTAGCAGCAATAAGAGCCGACCTGCATAACACAAACACCAGGATAGAAGCAGCAGAAAAGCGCATTAGCGACATTGAGGATGTAACCCTACAAAGCAACAAATCGCTGGCAGCGATCACCAAGACCTCAAGAGCCTTCTAAAAACAGCTGGCAGAGCAGGACGATTGAGCAAGAAGAGGAAATATCCGCATCCTGGGGATCCCTGAGGGAGCAGAAGACAAAGCCGGTGCCTACACAACTCTGTTAGAAGAAATAATACCACAGCTAACTGGCCTCAATTTCGACCAACAATTTGAAATAGACAAAGCTTACAGAGTGCCAGCATCGAAACCACCGCAGGGTAAAGGACCTCGGCCAATAATATGCAGTCCGCTAAGATCAAACCACACCGAGGCGATCTTTGCTTTTGCTCGCAAAAACCCGAACCTGAGATGGGAAAGCAACAAAATAATCATCACGCAGGACTTTTCAAGACAAACAGTAGAGACCAGGAAGGGGTTCCTGACACTAAGGGACACGCTACGTAGGAATAACATCACCTGCAGCTTCGCAGGCCCAGCAAGATTCAGAATTACGGACAAATGGCCGACACTGACATTCGACGGCCCGAGCGACCTAAGAAGATACATCCAAGGCCCACCAGCAGAGGACATGGATGCCCAGAATCTAGGAGCTGCAAAAAGAAGCTCATTCCCGGACAATGCGGAGAAGTCTCAGTGAAAGTTAAAAGAAAGGGTCTACCGGATTCAAGAAAGCAACAAACGGAACTACCCCTTAACTGACCTACCTCATACTTTCTACCTCTTGACACTACTACGCTATATATGTACGTAGCCAACCAATCTACCTCACAACAGATCTACCTCCTACCTTGCCTAAAGCTAGACGGGGCGACGACCTTGTGCCACGGGAACCTCATATATATCCTTTATGTTATGCCAAGTTGCTTACAGGGCGAGAATATACAGAACTTGGGAAGAACTCATCACCGAGCCTCGGGGGAAGGGGGGAGGGAACTTTGCTGTCGCACACCCACTTAGCAAGCAGCGTGGGGTGGGGGAGGTGTGGGAGGGGGGAAGGGGGGAGACACCGGGTACAGCTATATGGGCTTCCTATATCTATTTATCTATTCTTCACTTTCCTTCTCTTCATCATCTCCCCTCTACTCAGGTACGAACACAAACGACCACTAAATAGTTGGATAGGCCACGCAGCTACAAAGGGGAGGGCACAGTAAGCCCAACTAGGGCACGGGACCTTGCGACAACGCAAATCAACACACAAAGAGAAACCAAGAGCGACACACAGCACACAAAATGACACACACCCAGCACGGCCAGCTCCTAGCTAACATTAAAGTTGTCTCCTTCAACGTTAAGGGACTCAACCACCCCGTTAAAAAAAGAAAATTTATAGAGTACCTAGCCAAGCTAAAAAGTGACGTGTGTGTCCTCCAAGAGACAAAACTGTCTGCCGACGACGCAAAACGGCCTAAAGCAAATTGAATAGACCAATCAATCTGCTCACCGGCATGTCACAAAAAGAGAGGGGTCATCACACTGATAAACAAAAGGGCCAAACTAACACTGCAGAACTCCTACGCCGATGAAGAAGGGAGAGTCCTAATAACTAGCCTGATCAGGGGGAGGAGACAATACACATCGCAAACATTTACGGTCCAAACACAGAAGACAGGGCATTCTGGACCAAGGTCGAGGATAAACTAAGCAAACTTCCACAAGATGACCTCCTAATAGTCGTAGGGGACCTAAACCAAGTGCTGGACCAGGCTACAGACAGACACCCACAAAGGTCTAGCCACAGCTCGCAGGGGGAGAACATTCTTAAAAACATGTGCCCCAGGATCCTACTTAGGGACCCATGGAGACTCCAAAACCCAGACGCCAGAGACTACACTTTCTACTCCCACCCCCATAACTCCTACAGTCGGTCGACTACATTCTATTTTCTGAATCACACACCCACCTCATAGATCAAGCAGAAATAGCACCCAGATCAATCTCGGACCACTCACACATCAGCCTAAAACTATCAGGGAGGCATAATGAACATATCACGCGCAGATGGAGGCTTAACGACGACCTCCTTAGAAATAAAACCATCACGGCAGAGATAGAAGGTTCCATAAGAGACTACCTAGAAATCAATGATAACCCAGATACTGACAGGGGCATCCTCTGGGACGCCTTGAAAGCCACCATCAGAGGGAAACTACTTTCCATTAAAGCAAGAATGAATAGAGAGAGAAACAAAAAAGTCACAGATCTCGAGAAACAGATCAAGGAACTAGAGGTAGGACACATAGCAAACCTAGAGAACAGGAACACACAACCCTGACGAAAAAGAAATACGAACTGAACAAAATCCTGAGTGAGAGAGCAGGCACCTGGCTGAATAAATACAAAGCAATTAATTTATGCACAGCTAACAGAGCTGGGAAAGCACTAGACTCCTACCTAAAGACCAAACAGAGGCAGCATGCGGTAGCCGCAGTGACAGACTCCAAAAACAAATCCCAAACTTCAAACAAAGAGATCCTCAGAGTCATCAAAGAATTCTATGAGGAGCTATACAGGGAGGACCAGAACCTCAGCCAAGATGGTGGAACCAAGCTCCTAGACAAGATCCCCCTGCCCGCACTCACAGAGAAACAGAGGGAGACACTAGAACAAGACATCACAGGCGATGAAATAGAAAAGGCAGTAACGAGCCTTAAAGACAGCAAAGCCCCAGGCCCAGATGGGTACACGGTGAGGTTTTACAAGCAATTCCTACCCCTAATTAGACCCACAATGGTGGAAGTCTTTTCAAACTGCATTCAAAAAGGGAGACCCCCTCAATGAACCCCTCAATGGCGGAAGCCAACATTATAGTCATCCCAAAAGAGGGTAAAGACCCACAACACCCAAAAAACTACCGGCCAATCTCCCTAATCAATGTAGACTGCAAGATCTATGCGAAGATCTTAGCGACAAGACTAAACACGCATCTGCCCAACCTCATACACTGCTCTCAAGTAGGCTACCTCAAAAACAGAATGTCCCACGACAACACAAGACTCTTGTGCCACCTAATAAACCATGCCTCCACCAGCACCAACGCAGCAGTCATGATCGCCCTTGACGCCGAAAAAGCTTTCGACAGAGTGTCATGGCCTTTCCTGGATCGCTGCATGCTAAAATTCAGATCAGGGTTTAACTTCAGAAGGATGGTGCTAGCGCCCTATAACGAGACAAAAGCCTGCGTGGTAGTGAATGGCGGAGCATCCGAGCAACTCACTCTGGAGAGGGTCATAAGACAAGGCTGTCCACTCTCCCCAGCTCTCTTCCTACTAGCCCTGGAGCTACTCCTGGCCATGATTAGAAATAACAAAGACATAAGGGGAATCCCAATGGGGGGTGACACAGTTAAGCTAGCGGCATATGCAGACGATATCCTCATCACCACTGAAAATCCAGGCCCGTCGATAGCCGCGCTAATATCCACCATAGAGGAGTACACACGGGCCTCAGGATACAAACTCAACAAGGATAAATCTGAATACAAGCCGCTGAACGTACATGCAACCAGGGCTATGCTAGGGAACTCGGGGCTGGCTTGGCAGAAGAAATTCCTGAAATACCTAGGCCTACACTTCGGGGGTGACCTCAAGACCACGCTGGACCACAACGAGGTGACAATATTAAACAAATTGAAAGGGAGTCTAGAGACGTGGTCACCTAGATTTATCAGCTGGTGGGGTAGAGTGGAAACAATTAAAATGATGCTAACACCCATGGTTAACTACATGCTCAACATGCTTCCACTGATCAACACAGAGGACTTCCACAAACGTCTAGACAAAATCATAAACAAATTCCTATGGAGAGACAAGAGACCCAGAATAAGTCTACAGAAACTCAGGCTAAACAAGAGCCTGGGCAGGCTAAACCTAACCAACTTTAAAACATTTCAAACAGCATGCATAGCTAAACAAGGGCTATACTGGCTCATCCCAGAACAAGTGTACACGCCAGTATGGCTCTCACTAGAGAAGAGAATCTTAAATGGCCTCGACCCCCTAGCCCTGCTCACAGCGAGCAAACATCCGAGATCACCAACAACATCATACTGAAGAACACCAGAAACGCCCTCCTCAAAGTGGACAAAAAAATGAAGGCTAGCATTAAAAACACTAGGTGGGAATCGATATGGTTTAACCCCAAAATAAAATACCGCGAGAAAACGCTCAACATGGCCTCCTGGTAGAAACATGGCATCTCCACCCAAAACCAACTAAGCAGCCAGGACACACCTCTCACCTTCGACACCATAAAGCATGCACACAAACTAACTGACATTGAGCTCTACAACTTCCTCAAAATAAAGGTGGCAATTACAAGAGCGGAACTTAGCAAAGTGACCCCCCCATCCTACAATACGCAACTAACCTATATACGGTCGGACACCAGATGTCACACCTCTACAAGCTCCTAAGCCCAGTGACATCCAAACTCAATAACAATACTGTAGAATACTGGGAGTCACTCCACCACAGGCGACTCAGCAAGAGGAAAAAATCTAACCTCTGGACGTCACCGTCACACAACAAAGACACCACTACTCTAGCACAAACTAAATACTGGCTACTCCACAAAATATACAGGACCCCGTTCCGCCTAGCTACAATAGGTTTACGAGACAGCGACGTGTGCTGGAACTGCAACAAACAAAAAGGGGACCTGGCACACCTAATCTTCCATTGCCCTAAGGTCAAAAGATTCTGGACTAGAATAAGCGACTTTATAAACAACGCTCTAGGTCTCTCATTACGGCTAGACTTCCACGGGTTAGCCACGGCCTTCATGGCACCGTCAATCCAATCCAAAGAGGACAGAGATCTGATTGACCTCCTACTCACAGCAGCAGTTAAGACGGTCCTAACCAACTGGAAGGACACCGGGAAAGCATCCTTCAGGAGCTGGTTCAACTGGATCACCTTCCTACGGGGGCGGACACCATAACCTCAAACCAATCACCAAAAACCGGCACAAAGGGTGAAATGTGGCTCTCCATAGATAACTACCTGTCCACACACAAGCCCCCATAGGCTGCCACCCAAGGAGGACAGTACCCCCCACATACGTCGCAGGCGTATAGCCTGGCCTACCTAATCGCCACTCGAACCAGTTGTTCCTCCCGTACTATCACTTTCTTTTTCCCACTCTCCTTTCCTCTCCTCGTCACCTGTGGGTACAAATACAAGCCGCTCATAACGCCACACACCAAGTATATGAATGCCGCATGCATGCTCCAAGAAGATGCTGTATGTAACCCAACCGGCATACAAAGTGACCAAGCTTTTTTCTTTTTTTTGCCCTCAGGCGACCCATACTGTACTCCTGTATACTGTACTCTGTATATAAAACTCTTTTCTCAATAAAATTAATTTGAAGAAAAAAAAAGGAAATGCCAGTATCTGGTAAGATTTGCCAAATACAACATAAACCTTTTAGGTGCCATGCTTGTAGCTGACCAGTTCTGCTTCGTGTGTGTTCACTGTGTTTTTTTACTCCTTGAAAAAGTGCAGCTAAATGAGAATCTTTGCGCACTACTGCGATTATACAAACCAAAAAATATAAACTTTTATATCACTGAACGATCTCCTCCGATATATCTGTATAGCTGAGCTTTCATGCTGGATATTGAAACTAGGGGACTGAACCTGACTCAAGGTCGGCCTAATGACTAGGGCAGCCGACCTCGAGTCAGGTGACCGGGTTCGAGTCTTGGCAAAGACGCTCAACATCCTGTGATTCTGGGCAAATCACTTAATCTCCCTGTGCTTAACAAAAAAATGAATGTGTCGGTCTGTAACGCAACTGGTGCTCATGAAAAGTGCTCTGATACCTTCGGGTCAAGTTCGCACTATATAAAACTCCGGGGGAAAAAACCTTTGTTATGAATTTTTTTAGTCACTATCCAGAATTTGCCTCCCCAGCAGGTGGCCACCGTAGTCACATGGCGTGCCTCAACTCCTACCCCTGTCACCACCAGCTTCCTCTCTTCCCTCAGGATGAACCTGACCTTGGCTTGCGATTGCGTTATAGACAATCAGCCGTACAGATAAGCTGGGACAGAAAAGTATGTATCGCTGTGACTTATCTCTCAAAAATACACTTGCGTACCAGAGCTGCCGCTTCTGCCCACCCGCCACTGTGCCCCTGACACCCCCACTGACAATGGCTGCCCTGTCAGGCGCCTGAGTACCGAATCCACGACCCTGGCCTAGCAGAGAACAACCTGCTGCATTCAGTGCTGTTTGCTTAACAGTCCTTTGCAAACAACTGGTACACAAGTATAGAAGAGCTAAGGACTTTCAAAGAAACTCCTGCTAACATTTATAAATTGGCTATATCACCTCTTCCTAGTCCTTTACTCAGACCCTGGGCTTTAGCTACAGTAGAAGCGGCAGCCGTTTTAGAGTAATTCTGCAAGTATTTTACATTTACTGTTGCCGTATGGTGAAATGAAGCAGGCTTTGCTTTTTTAAAATAATAAAAAACAAAGTTATATTATTGTGGCAGGTCCCCCACCCGGTATGCACCCGATGATGTTTCCAGGTTTCTGTGCTCCTTCCCGCTGGTTCCTGGGCTACCCAAGCAAACCGCTCCACTATGTGCTTAGTGCAGCTGCCAAGCCAGACAAGAAAAGAAAGAAGCCCACCATTCCACTTAAAAACACCTAAAACAAACAAATCCTCTGAACAACGATGAGTGGCTACAACAATATTTGAATTGTGCAGGAACGGCGCTGTAAGTAAGAAGAGCCATCGTGCTGTGCCAACTAATCATTATGAAACTATGTGGCCTGGTCTAAGTACAAAAAGTCAGCATTTGTATTATTGAGGAATCTGAAATCAAGTGTGCATCTTCTCTTGGCCTTTGGCCCGTTGGTGTCAGGATGTGGTAATTTCGTTTGTAATGCATTTTAGTGTGGTGATGTGAACCACCACATTCAAATCTGATTCTAACGCCGGATGCGTGGTACTTGGCAGGGGTGCATTAAAGCACACAGAAAAGCTCAACAAGCATATGCAGGATGAATCAGACTAAAAGTGGAAAAAAGAAAACATGCCACCACAAGGACATCACTACACACCCCGCGCCCATATGTGTCTCCCAGTCAGGTCCCCGAAGGGTACGTGTGAAAGATCAGCATGTGGGCTTTTTTGGGCCCGTAGCAAGCAGTATATTTTTAGGGGGCTCGGCCCCCAGCTATGACCAAACATTAAAGTTGTTAATACACTCGCCTATTTTACAAGATGACCAGTATGCGCTCACGCTACTTCTACCAATGTGAGGTTCAAACTGTTGCAGTATAATGTGATCCACTAGGTGTACCTTACCCCCACTCGTTTATACGCTATACACCCTGAAAGATCATCGGATTGCCCTGCTGAAGGGGGCAGGCAGCTGACTTCCTGCATGTGCTCTGGAGCTGCCCTAATATTGACGATTACTGGCATTCAGTGTTGGCAAAACTAAACACGGCCACAGGGTGGGAGATCCCCAGAGAGATGTGCCTGTTGGGACTGGTCCCCTTCAGGAAAGAAGAAACTGAGTAGAAGATTCCTAGTCCTAGGGCTGATACCAGCAAAACGTAGGTTAGTTATAGGATGGTTGTCTCCAAAACCACAGAAAGTGGAAGACTGGCTAAAAGATATGGCTGAATGGATAAATGCAGAAGGATGTCACATGAGAAAGACGCGAACAGATAAAAATAATAGAGGGTGACATGAGGGTCTGGGCGGCAAGGTTCTCAGCTCTACCAACTCTACCAGGTGAGCTACCCTCGTAGATCATTATTGAGAGGAGATAAGCCGGAAGAATACCAGAGTCCTGATGAGGATTTTTGCTCCACTGTTGTTGATTAATGGAAAAATATCATATGGATCTTGACCATGCATAAACTGTGACTGAGCCTGTGGGGGTGGGGGTTGTGGGAAGGGGTTGGTATCAAGGGATTTGCATGCAATTAAAGCTGTGATATAGCATACTCATCCGATGTTAGTATTGTATCTTGGAAATTTCAATAAAAACTATACTTAAAAAAATAAACATTAAAGCTGTTCTCTTTAGGTGTATTCTTTCACAAATACTGGTTGCAGTACTAAATACCAACCCCCAGAATATCAGGATACAAGAATATTGAGGACAGAATAAGGTTAGTGCCTATAGGGCAGTACAAATTTACTACTCCTAATTCCACATCTACATACCTTGAAGGTATATATATTACGTTGGTTATTGAATGTTGAGTAAGGTACAGAAATGCTATACCTACTTATCTGTCAATATTTTGGATCTGATATTCTGTCCGTGATATTATTTGTCATCTATATTCTGGTTTCAATATTAAGGTGCGCATCGTGTGCTTCTACGTGAAGGAATATGTGGATTTTCTAAGGTACATATTGAATCACACGCAGTTGACTCTTCACAATCCAACTTTAAATCCTATTAATTCGATGAGATTTCAAGTAGAAGAATATAAAGTAGGTTGACTCACAACTCTGGATTTTCTAACCTGCAAGTTTTATGCAATACAAAGCTTATCAAGTTAATTTGTGTTCTTTAAAAAAAATAAGAAATAAGCAGGCCTCAGCTCAGAACCCTCCTCCCACATCTCTTACCTCAGGTGGCAAATGTCCAGCCTCCACATTCAAAATTATTTTGCTCAAGCCCGTCCTACCTGGGACGTTTTGCATCAGAAAATCATCATACCTAGAAAGCCCAAAAGGATAACCCTTTTCTCACATAAATTTAGGAAACTTCATCTGCTTCATAAAGCGTGGAATTACTTAATTGCGAACAGCTTTGTAAGTGAAGTTTGTTTAACACACCACTAAGGCTCAAAGTTCAAAGTAATCTTTATTCGGCCAACAACAAGACTGTAAAAGCACATTAAAAACAAATACAACGAGGAGGAGCCAAGCCAGCATCCGAAATGGCCGCATAGCCGCTCGGCTCCGTGAGCCCTCTCTCCCTGCACGCCCATCCTGCTGTTCGTTCTGAACTACAAAGGTATATTTGGATAATAGAAGGAGAGCGTTCACTTACCACCTGCTCCTGAGACTCCTGCATGCTGTGAATCCGGAGAATTTCCCACCCATTGCTCAGCGGCCCATGCAGTGACGAAGCCGGGGTGTCGATTGCAACGGGCGGCCGGCCGCGACTGCAACAACAGCGGCCGCCTCTGGTGGTGAGGAGTCGGTAGGAGGGTGCCGTTGTCTTGGAGTGACGCTGAAGGCAGCATCAGCCCGGTCCCTTGTCGAAGAGCCCTGGGGGCCTGAGAGGCATACTGGAGTCGAGGGGGGTGTGTGGCTCCTGGCCCCCTCTTCGGACTCCGTGCCCGGACGTAACCAAGGATCGCCCCCGAGACAGGCGGGCAGCCCCCAGGGAGTGGTAGGGTCTTTTGTTTAGCCTTTTGGTGACTCTCCTTGGGGAACCCTCCTCATAACTTTGTGTTCCGGGCGTACATTTAGCGGCGCCCTGTGCTGGGGCCGGTCCCTACAGTGAGGAGCAGAGGGACGGGGCTGAACTGACGAAGATGGCGGCTGACACCCCTCATTACGGACCATGTCCCGATCGGACGGCTGCCGTAGGCACGGAGATGGGATGCTGGCGGCGCACAATGGAGCCCACACCCAAAGATGTCTTGGCCGCCCTAACGGATCTACGTGAGTCCCTGAGTTGCAATGCCTGTGACCTGGATCGGAAAATGGCCGCCATTGCTGTTTCACCGCCCTGTGAGGACGTAGTCCGATTTCAATGGAGTGCCTCTGTGCCCGTTTCTACTTCCTTGGGGAGGACTCTGGGCCCGCCTGGGTTTCGGGAACAGCCGAGAGACCTGGTTGCTTCGTCCTCCCTGGACAGTGCGGATGTACACGTGAATGCCTCTTTGGGACACATGCCTAACCTGAGCTTAGGGACGCGCTGCTGTCCTTCTTTTCGGGCCGCCCCAACAACACCGCGGCATTTGCCGGACAGTGAGATTTCCTCTTCATGGATGGTATTACTGTGCTTGGACTTTGTGGCACCCGCGGGCGTGGTATTGCCGCCCTTTGACTTCAGCTGCACATGTCTGGATGGACTCGGGCTGCTGAACCTTTTTTGGTATTACTCGGGCCTGATTCGCTCGGATCCTCCAGATCCTCCAAAAAGTACTGTATATCGATTGACAAGGGATCATTGGGTGGTTCCGTTGCTAGACGAGGCCAGGGGTGATGCATTTTAGGTTTCGGTGGCCCTCACGTTAACTGACGGTGCTTTGGGTGTGTTTGTATTGGGGTTGTATTATTGATGTACTTGGTACTTGACATTCTCCGTGATACTCCATTTTGCTTTTGGACTTCCCCCACGTGCAAGGGTGATGGGCGGGGCCGGGCGGCGACTTTGAGGGCCCTCCTCCATCTATGCTTCTTGTCTTTTCTCTTTTTCTTTTCTAAATTTCGGGTTCCATTAGGGCGACAGGTACGTGGCTGGGGGGGTAGGCCTTGGCCTTCTGCGGGTGTGCAGGGTGGGGGTAGGGGGGTGGGGTTTGTCCGTTCTTTGTTTCCATGGCCCTTTAGTGTTTGTCTTTTTCTATAGTGTCGTCTTCATTCATGGTTCCTGTAACATGTATTGCTTTGAGGGGTCGGGTTGGGGTTTGCTCTCCACCGGATTTGTGCCAACGTCTCTCCTGATTTGTGTGCCTTAACCCCACTACTTCATCTGTATCTATATTAATTGTGAATATCCTGATTTGCGTGCTGTGTTGTAGGACCACGTGTGACTGTATGGCACTTTTTCAGTTCCCTATATTAAAAAATGAACCTCTGTAATCCTGACTTCGGACCTGACCGTATGCCCACGTGTTGTCTCCTGATATACATATCGCTCCGGCTTTTGAACTGCTCTGATTCTCCGTATTGATTGCTATACTTTTACCCTGTTTCGCGGCCGGCCGAGAAGGTTTAGGCCCATACCTGTACTTGATTGCAAGACGAATAAAGGTTCACCAAAAAAAAAAAAAAAACAAATACAACTTGGGAGCCATCATGGTGCTCCAGACCCCTCGTGATCCGGTGTCATCCTGTCTCCTCCAGCGACATCTTCCCAGCTGGGGCATCTCTAAACCTGCGGCGCCCTCCCCTGCAGCAATCTTGAGGGAAAACTGTACCTGTGGACCATACAGAGACTGTCAGTGGCGACGAGGAACCTCAAAATTGCAGGGGAGCAGCCTACTCCTTAGTGGCTGGCTCCGTGTCCCTGTGGGAGGCATCTCGGTACAAGCGGGCCCTCCGGAGGCCCTGCTGCTCGACCAGTCCTGAGGACTGCGATTTCCTCTACACCACGGCTGAGAGAGGCTCCGCGGGTTTGCCGGCGCCCCTGCAAACATGAAGGCAGCCCGGGCAGGGCTCCTGGGTTCAGAGCAAGCGCCAGCAGTAGTGACGGAGCCCCTGTGGAGAGCGGCAGGGCTGCCATGAGGCCCTAGAGATGGCTGCGACCCTTAGTGGCCTGGGTGCTGCTAGAGAGGTGCAGCTGGGGAGGAACGCTGCCTGCGACTGCCGGGACACCCCAGTAGGACCAGTGACTACAGCGAGAGGCGGGACTGGTGGCAGTGGACAGCCCAGCGGCCTGTCCACCTGTGATGGCTTTACAGGCGGCGGATTCTGCCTCGCCCGCCCCCCTCACGCAAGTGCTCCTAGATCCGCGATCGGCTGAGGCTGGGATCACCCTGCATGCGGCCTCTAGGTGCCTTCCAATGCTGCAACATCGGAGAGGCGACCTGCTGTTGAGGAGGGCTGATGTGGTCTGCAGCAATCCTGAGGTGAGGAGAAATCACCTGGGTAGGCGTGGGCCCTGTGGTTAGACTCTGCAGAGGCAGTCAACCTGCAATCGGCAGGACACCTCGAGGGGCTGAACAACTGGCGTGCGATGCGGGGCATTACCATGGGGGAAGCTCGGGAGACCTGAGACCCTGCCGCGAGCCACCCCAACATTAGACCATGTCTTTCCCAACTATTGCCAACAATCACCAACAGATACCCAGGCCCACGACCGGTGAGCCAAAGGGCCAAACTACAAGTAATCCCTGACACTGGGTGCTTTGAACTTCCGGCCTCCTGGGGGCGAGCAGCTGCTCCGAGGTGGCTCTGTGGGGCCCAGGAAGCCATCTGAATCCGGCTTGACTGCAAGACCCACTCCAGGCTCTTGGCCTGCGGTCACTGAGACAGATTTGCTAGGCCACTGCTTGATGCTTACATAAATCTTGGTGAAGGGGCATCTGGTAGGGCTGGTTATTCGTGCTGAGCCCTTGAATGGCGGACTCTGCCTCCGACCCCAGCAAGGGGGGCGGGTGCTGGATGACCAAGTCCTGTCAGGAATTAATGGAGACAAAGATCGGGGAGGTGTGAGTGGACATGACCCTCATCCGACAAATTTCTCCGCAATGCAACCACTCGCATCACAGCAACTGAATCCTGCATTTAGAAAGTCGAGGTTGATATCTCTACCCTCAAGGTGCAAGTAAAGCAGCTCCTATCTCGCATGGCTGAGCTTCATAGGCGGGCTGTAGATGCCGAAAACCGTTCATGTGAAGTAATAATCTTCGCCTGGTGGGACTTCCCGAGGGGTCCGAACCCTCACAAATGAATACTTTCATCGAAGACTGGATTAAATCCTGGATGCCCCCGAACGCCCTGTCATCATGGTTCATAGTGGAGAGGGCCCTCTGGGCACTCACGCCTAAACCGCCTCCGGGAGCCCCTCACCGGCCAATAATAGCACGGATACATAGTATTAGAGATTGCGACGCCATCATGCAAGAAGCCCGCTCAAAGATGTTCCACAAAGATGCCCAAGTTATGATCTTCTCTGATTACATGAAAGAGGTGCAAGATAAAGAAGATCATATATGCATGTGAGCCAGAAACTGCGGGCCCTCAATCTGCAGTACAGACTCCTCTTTCCAGCCCGTCTCAAAGTAATATTTCAAAATAAGGCACACTTCTTTGATTCACCAGCGGCAGCATGGGCTTGGGCGGCCGAGGAATGTCCAGTCCGCCTGTTGAAGGGCCCCCCTCTGTCTGCGACTGCGAGCTCCCGTGGACGACACGCTGGATCTTGAAGAAGGTGCAATGCTTGTGGCGCAGCTTCTTCCTCACCCGCAGGTTGCCCTTGTGAGATGAGCCGATCATCGGCATCCTCGGATCCAGCGGAAATCAGTGAGAACTCTGAGGGAATGGACCCGACGCCGGAGGTACACTCCATTGACTTGAGGGGTCGGGCTCTGTGGACACCGACCTTTCGCACAGCCCCTATATCTAAACTCACGTACTCTTACTACTAGTGTCCTAAGCTGGATGAATGATAATCCTTGATCGTAGAGAGATCCAACACATTGTCATACACTATGCTTTCATAGCTAGTTTTTTTTCTTTCTCTTACTCTCTAAGTCAACATTTACGGGGCGACAGATGCTTCATTTATGGTAGTATGGGGAGGGCGGTTGGTTGGGAGTGTCGGTAGGGACTGTTTTCTCTGCTTTGGTTTATGTTAATTGGTTTTTCTGCGACACTATGTGCAAAATGTATGGTACGTCCCCATATAGTCCGCGCATTGGGGTTGAGCACCCTCAGCCGCCTCCTTAGCCTTGCCTTTGGAGATGTCTGGGCACCCCAAACTGCTGGCCCACTCATCGATACCCTACCACAATGTCCAAGCCTTATAATGAGGGGGAACCCCTTAGAGTCCTTTCATGGAACGTCAATGGGCTCTTAGATAAAATCAAGCAGACAGCGATTTTAAATTATGCACAAAGGGTTTGCCCTGATGTCCTTTTACTACAAGAGACTCACCTGATGGGAAATCATGCCCCTTTGCCAAGGTTTCGAGTGTGGTACTCAGGGTTCTCTAGAGTGGCCCCAGGACCGGCGATCCTTCTGCAACGCTCCCTTCCCTTCACACCGACTCACACGGTTGTCGATCCTTTGGGCCGCTTTGTCACCTGACAGGTACCTTTGGGGACACAACTATTAACCTAGTTTCACTGTATGCCCCTCCGGCAAACTTGGATTCCACACTCCAAACAGTGGTAGAGACTATATCCTCCCTCCCCCAGGGTTTGATGGTGATTGGGAGAGACTTCAATGCTGTCCCGAACCCAACTAAAGATGCCACAGGCTCACCATCCTCCCAGAGGCGACTAAGGGCTAAACGTCTTGGTGACTGGGCCTCCAAGCTGGGCCTCTGGGACGTCTGGCGTACCTGGCACGCCTAGAGTGTTACAATATATCCATACATCTGCTGCACATCATACCCATTCCAGCATTGACCTCATCTTCATTCCCGCCCTGGAATCCAGGCTAGTTATGGAGGTCCAAATCCTAGCGCGAGGCGTATCCGATCATTCCCCTCTCCTGCAAATGGGGGACTGCACAGGAGCTCCTTGCCCCATGTGGAGGCTCAATGGATGGTTCCTTCAAGACTGAGAATATAAGGAGGAGATTGAGGGAGAATTAAAAGACTACTTCCATACCAATGTGGGCACAGTCCAACTTCGGTACATTGCGGGAAGCAGGTAAGGCCATAATCCGGGGTTACACTAGGGATTCCTTAAACATAGATGACAGTCCCAGGATCACCATCTCTCCCAACTCGAGGCCTGTGCTCTCCGCCTGGAAGGGGCCTCGGCCACAGCAAATGGAAAGGCGAACCACCGGCAGTTCCGCTTAGTGCAAGAAGAAATTAATACCATCTCTCTTGAATCTTCCAAAATAATCTGGAGGTCCTCAGTGGACCGGGTGTATGGCTGGGGAGACAAAAATGGCAAATTGCTCCACTGGCTTGCTACTCATCTCCTAGCCAACTGGATAGTCCCCAAAATTCGAGACCCCGGGGGCAAGTCCTCCACACCCCCGCTGAAATCGCTCAGACCTTCGCCCGGTAATATGCATAGCTTTACTCAGCGGATCATTCGCACATGCCAGCCACCAGCTCCCTCTTTCTGCAGGGTATCCCCCTCCCGCAGCTCCCAGAGAGGAAAATAGAGGCCTAAACTGAGGAAATCAGAGAAGCGATCTCCGCTCTGGCTACTCAAAAGACTCTGGCTCCGGACGGCTTCCCCGTGCAATATTACGCAGCATTCTGAGACATCTTAACCCCACAACCCCACACCCTATTCGATGAGGTTCTGGAAAGAGGTGCCTTTCCCCAGGACACAGACACCACCACCATCATAGTCATAACCAAGGCAGACCCTCCAACAGCCTCAGGCTCTAACTACTGCCCAATCTCATGAATTAATACGGAGATGAAAACTTTTGCCATGATACTGGCCACTTGTCTGAAGCGGGTGAGTCCCATTCCCATAGACCCCGACCGCACCACAGTACACAACGCTGCCTGAGGCACCTCCAAGTGGCCCTCGCTCACCATCATCTCCTCACTCCTTATTTAACCTTAGTGTGTTACTTTACTTCGAAAAGGCCTTTGATACGGAAGACTGGCGCTATTTGGGGCGTATACTGGAGAATGTGTGTTTTGGTCACTGTTTTCGGAAATTGATAGGAGTCCTTTACTCTAACCCGTCAGCCAGGGTCCTTGTAAACGGGGCACTATTGGATGCCTTCTCCATCAGGAGGGGAACCAGACAGGGATGCCCACTCTCCCATGCACTGTCGCAATAGAGTCTTTGGCTTGTCTCATACAGGCTGATGAGCGGCTTGCATGAGGACCGGATCACCCTGTATGCGGACGATGTCCTGCTTTTTCTGGCTGATCCGGCTCAGCCTGGACCGAGATGCCTTCAGAGCGTCCATTCCTTCGGAAGAGAGCGCCAGCCCTACGTATAAATCTGACTAAGTTTATTATAGTGCCCTTCCATCCCTCGTGAGAATGTGTACACTAGCAAACACCCATTCGCCTGTGGAGACTTTCTTTCAAATACCTTGGTATCTGGGTGGCCCTTCTCCCGGATCTGACCTGGTCCCTCAACTTGAGCCAACTGCTCAACGTACTAAAGACGACCTTAATCGTTGGGACTCCCTCAACCCCCCTCTTCTATATGTCCTCCAGAATCTCCCGATTCATCTCCCCCGCAGATTGTTCCGTGGGCTGGAGGGATTGACCACATCTTTCCTCTGGGGGGGCTTGAGATCGCGGCTGGCACTTATGCCCCATATGATGGTGGTATGGGGATGGAGAACCCCTTTCTGTATTACTTGGCCACCCGCCTATTGGAGATCCTCGACTGGTTCAATGGCGAATTGTCTCATCCGGCGTAACGGCTAGAGCTAGCGGGGCAGGGGCCAGGCCATGATGTATGGGGCTCCAATACATCACTCTCTACACGCAATCACCCTAAAGGCCCTCCTCGCGTGGTGGTCTGCGTTGCGACACACTCAATGGGATGGCAAACTTACACTACAGACACCCCTCTGGCACGGCACTTGGCTGCGGGAGGTTGGATCATTAGCGGGCTTTAAGAAATGGGACCTAATTGGTTTTAGCTGTTTGGAAGATGTGTGGAGGGGTGAACATTTGTCCTCCTTCCAACAGCTGCAGCAAACATATTCCTTACAGCCCACTCAGTTCTAAAAATATGTCCAATTGCGGCAAGCTCTTACCATCCACATTCCTGACCACACAGCTGTCCCAGAGTTCAGTCCATTGGAAGCTAAGCTCTTCGTGGGAAATCTGGGGAAGGGGGGAAAATCCCAAATCTACTGATCCCTGAATAACAACACCCCGTCCATGCTAGCCCCCCTTAGCACCCACTGGGAGCAATGGCTTGGCCCATTGGAGGACGACTGAGAGATACACTAATGGCCCCTAAGGTACTAACTACATCGGCTAGGCTCTGCCTCATTCAAATTTACTATCTTCACTATGCGTATCTTACTCCTGTGAGGCTATACAAAGCGGGATTCATCCTGTCCCCAAAATGCCCTCGGTGTGAAGCAGAACCAGCAGACTTCTTCCATATGGTCTGGTCCTGCGCCATCCTTTCCGAAATATTGGGCATCGATTGTAACTGAACTGAGTGACATACTTGGGTGGGTGTTTCCCCTTAGTTCGCTGACTCTTTTCCTGGGGGTGATTGATGGGCTGGATAGCTCCCATTCTGACAAGTTGCTCCTGGGAACGGTCATGCTCGTGGCCAAAAGAGACATTGCAGCTGCGTGGAAGGACTCAACAGCTCCCTCTATTACAAAATGACACAAGGTAGTGGACTGGTGTGCCATCCAAGAAAAAATAATATATGAGGCAAGAGGTTGTCCAGCTAAACACGGACTGCTGGGCCTGACGGGGAAATACTCTGCAAATGTACCGACATGTCTCGTTTGTTGCAGTGATGTACTGATTTTTTGTTGAGTATGAAAACCAATAAAATTGTTTGTAAAAAAAAGAAAAAAAACAAGTACAAACAGATCACACAAATCGTTATAGCAAAAATCAGTTACTAAAATGTACGTCATCATTGCCTCCAGATCATAGCTGGATCATGCGGCATATTTTTTCATTAAGCTCCTCGCCTGAGTACGAAAATTCAACACTGCATAGCAGATTATTGTGGACTCACACCGTTGTAGAACCGATGCTCATTCTTGATGTGTTTTAAAACATCTCCTGGCTAAAATTAGGCATGAAACAAGGTTCTAAAAGCAGAATATAAATGGCAAAATAACATTAAGTGCTTTGTGAACTATATGGACACTCTGTCGCATGGGCAGCAGGGTAATGATTCAAACCACGTCCCAGTAAGGGGGAAAGCCACCAAGAAGTGATCATATTAAATAGAATCTATGTTCTGGTGCCTTTATCCATTATAGGTAGGGCTCCATAAATGTCGCTGGTTGACAGTCGTATATAGGAATGGATTGTTACTATGTCTATAAATTTCATAAGTCTCATCTGATCTCTATGGGCATGATATGTGCCATTTACCAAGAACTTTTGATCTGATATTCTGTCCGTGATATTATTTGTCATCTATATTCTGGTTTCAATATTAAGGTGCGCATCATGTGCTTCTACGTGAAGGAATATGTGGATTTTCTAAGGTACATATTGAATCACACGCAATTGACTCTTCACAATCCAACTTTAAAACCTAATAATTCGATGAGATTTAAAGTAGAAGAATATAAAGTAGGTTGACTCACAACTCTGGATTTTCTAACCTGCAAGTTTTATGCAATACAAAGCTTATCAAGTTAATTTGTGTTCTTTAAAAAAAATAAGAAATAAGCAGGCCTCAGCTCAGAACCCTCCTCCCACATCTCTTACCTCAGGTGACAAATGTCCAGACTCCACATTGAAAATTATTTTGCTCAAGCACGTCCTACCTGGGACGTTTTGCATCAGAAAATCATCATACCTAGAAAGCCCAAAAGGATAACCCTTTTCTCACATAAATTTAGGAAACTTCATCTGCTTCATAAAGCGTGGAGTTACTTAATTGCGAACAGCTTTGTAAGTGAAGTTTGTTTGACACACCACTAAGGCTCAAAGTTCAAAGTAATCTTTATTCGGCCAACAACAAGACTGTAAAAGCACATTAAAAACAAATACAACGAGGAGGAGCCAAGCCAGCATCCGAAATGGCCGCATAGCCGCTCGGCTCCGTGAGCCCTCTCTCCCTGCATGCCCATCCTGCTGTTCGTTCTGAACTACAAAGGTATATTTGGATAATAGAACGAGAGCGTTCACTTACCACCTGCTCCTGAGACTCCTGCGTGCTGTGAATCCGGAGAATTTCCCACCCATTGCTCAGCGGCCCGTGCGGTGACGAAGCCGGGGTGTCGATTGCAACGGGCGGCCGGCCGCGACTGCAACAACAGCGGCCGTCTCTGGTGGTGAGGAGTCGGTCGGAGGGTGCCGTTGTCTTGGAGTGACGCTGAAGGCAGCATCAGCCCGGTCCCTTGTCGAAGAGCCCTGGGGGCCTGAGAGGCATACTGGGTCGAGGGGGGTGTGTGGCTCCTGGCCCCCTCTTCGGACTCCGTGCCCGGACGTAACCAAGGATCGCCCCCGAGACAGGCGGGCAGCCCCCAGGGAGTGGTAGGGTCTTTTGTTTAGCCTTTTGGTGCCTCTCCCTGGGGAACCCGCCTCATAACTTTGTGTTCCGGGCGTACATTTAGTGGCGCCCTGTGCTGGGGCCGGTCCCTACAGTGAGGAGCAGAGGGACGGGGCTGAACTGACGAAGATGGCGGCTGACACCCCTCATTACGGACCATGTCCCGATCGGACGGCTGCCGTAGGCACGGAGATGGGATGCTGGCGGCGCACAATGGAGCCCACACCCAAAGATGTCTTGGCCGCCCTAACGGATCTACGTGAGTCCCTGAGTTGCAATGCCTGTGACCTGGATCGGAAAATGGCCGCCATTGCTGTTTCACCGCCCTGTGAGGACGTAGTCCGATTTCAATGGAGTGCCTCTGTGCCCGTTTCTACTTCCTTGGGGAGGACTCTGGGCCCGCCTGGGTTTCGGGAACTGCCGAGAGACCTGGTTGCTTCGTCCTCCCTGGACAGTGCGGATGTACACGTGAATGCCTCTTTGGGACACATGCCTAACCTGAGCTTAGGGACGCGCTGCTGTTCTTCTTTTCGGGCCGCCCCAACAACACCGCGGCATTTGCCGGACAGTGAGATTTCCTCTTCATGGATGGTATTACTGCGCTTGGACTTTGTGGCACCCGCGGGCGTGGTATTGCCGCCCTTTGACTTCAGCTGCACACGTCTGGATGGACTCGAGCTGCTGAACCTTTTTTGGTATTACTCGGGCCTGATTCGCTCGGATCCTCCAGATCCTCCAAAAAGTACTGTATATCGATTGACAAGGGATCATTGGGTGGTTCCGTTGCTAGACAAGGCCAGGGGTGATGCATTTTAGGTTTCGGTGGCCCTCACGTTAACTGACGGTGCTTTGGGTGTGTTTGTATTGGGGTTGTATTATTGATGTACTTGGTACTTGACATTCTCCGTGATACTCCATTTTGCTTTTGGACTTCCCCTACTGCAGGGGTGATGGGCGGGGCCGGGCGGCGACTTTGAGGGCCCTCCTCCATCTATGCTTCTTGTCTTTTCTCTTTTTCTTTTCTAAATTTCGGGTTCCATTAGGGCGGCAGGCACGCGGCTGGGGGGGTAGGCCTAGGCCTTCCGCAGGTGTGCAGGGTGGGGGTAGGGGGATGGGGTTTGTCCGTTCTTTGTTTCCATGGCCCTTTAGTGTTTGTCTTTTTCTATAGTGTCGTCTTCATTCATGGTTCCTGTAACGTGTATTGCTTTGAGGGGTGGTATTGGGGTTTGCTCTCCACCGGATTTGTGCCAACGTCTCTCCTGATTTGTGTGCCTTAACCCCACTACTTCGTCTGTATCTATATTAATTGTGAATATCCTGATTTGCGTGCTGTGTTGTAGGACCACGTGTGACTGTATGGCACTTTTTCAGTTCCCTATATTAAAAAATGAACCTCTGTAATCCTGACTTCGGACCTGACCGTATGCCCACGTGTTGTCTCCTGATATACATATCGCTCCGGCTTTTGAACTGCTCTGATTCTCCGTATTGATTGCTATACTTTTACCCTGTTTCGCGGCCGGCCGAGAAGGTTGTAGGCCCGTACCTGTACTTGATTGCAAGACGAATAAAGGTTCACCAAAAAAAAAAAAAACAACAAATACAACTTGGGAGCCATCATGGCGGTCACACTCTAAGAGTGCTCCAGACCCCTCGTGATCCGGTGTCATCCTGTCTCTCCTCTAGCGACATCTTCCCAGCTGGGGCATCTCTAAACCTGCGGCGCCCTCCCCTGCAGCAATCTTGAGGGAAAACTGTACCTGTGGACCATACAGAGACTGTCAGTGGCGACGGAGGAACCTCAAAATGGCAGGGGAGCAGCCTACTCCTTAGTGGCTGGCTCCGTGTCCCTGCGGGAGGCATCTCGGTACAAGCGGGCCCTCCGGAGGCCCTGCTGCTCGACCAGTCCTGAGGACTGTGATTTCCTCTACACCACGGCTGAGAGAGGCTCCGCGGGTTTGCCGGCGCCCCTGCAAACATGAAGGCGGCCCGGGCAGGGCTCCTGGGTTCAGAGCGAGCGCCAGCAGTAGTGACTGAGCCCCTGTGGAGAGCGGCAGGGCTGCCATGAGGCCCTAGAGATGGCTGCGACCCTTAGTGGCCTGGGTGCTGCTAGAGAGGTGCAGCTGGGGAGGAACCCTGCCTGCGACTGCCAGGACACCCCAGTAGGACCAGTGACTACAGCGAGAGGCGGGACTGGTGGCAGTGGACAGCCCAGCGGCCTGTCCATCTGTGATGGCTTTACAGGCGGCGTATTCTGCCTCGCCCGCCCCCCTCACGCAAGTGCTCCTAGATCCGCGATCGGGTGAGGCTGGGATCACCCTGCATGCGGCCTCTAGGTGCCTTCCAATGCTGCAACATCGGAGAGGCGACCTGCTGTTGAGGAGGGCTGATGTGGCCTGCAGCAATCCTGAGGTGAGGAGAAATCACCTGGGTAGGCGTGGGCCCTGTGGTTAGGCTCTGCAGAGGCAGCCGACCTGCAATCGGCAGGACACCTCGAGGGGCTGAACAACTGGCGTGCGATGCGGGGCATTACCATGGGGGAAGCTCGGGAGACCTGAGACCCTGCCGCGAGCCACCCCAACATTAGACCATGTCTTTCCCAACTATTGCCAACAATCACCAACAGATACCCAGGCCCACGACCGGTGAGCCAAAGGGCCAAACTACAAGTAATCCCTGACACTGGGTGCTTTGAACTTCCGGCCTCCTGGGGGCGAGCAGCTGCTCCGAGGTGGCTCTGTGGGGCCCAGGAAGCCATCTGAATCCGGCTTGACTGCAAGACCCACTCCAGGCTCTTGGCCTGCGGTCACTGAGACAGATTTGCTAGGCCACTGCTTGATGCTTACATAAATCTTGGTGAAGGGGCATCTGGTAGGGCTGGTTATTCGTGCTGAGCCCTTGAATGGCGGACTCTGCCTCCGACCCCAGCAAGGGGGGCGGGTGCTGGATGACCCGGTGGCTGCGCAAAGGAACGGATGATACCTTGTGGCGACCGGAGTGACAGAGGTGATTCGGCTCGAGGTGTCTTGCGTATCGGTGCGGACGGAGGCTCCCGGCCCTGGCACCGCCAAAGAGTGCTGGAACCGTGGAGGGACATCTTGCCAGACATGAGAACCCATTGTGACTTGTAGTGGCGCCACCCAGCAGGCCACGGGGATCTTCCTGACATGAGAGGTCCCTCCGCACGGCTAAACTGACTGACGTCCCTGAACGAGTCAGTCGGCCCCCGCGGCGGGTCGGTGTAATAATGAGGAAATACAGAGGGGCTAAACCTCAGTCGACTCAGACCAAAGAACCCCACCCCCCACAACCAACCACGCGCTGGCTGACCTGGCTACCATCCTCCAGGCTATCAAATCCTGTCAGGAATTAATGGAGACAAAGATCGGGGAGGTGTGAGTGGACATGACCCTCATCCGACAAATATCTCTGCAATGCAACCACTCGCATCACAGCAACTGAATCCTGCATTTAGAAAGTCGAGGTTGATGTCTCTACCCTCAAGGTGCAAGTAAAGCAGCTCCTATGTCGCATGGCTGAGCTTCATAGGCGGGCTGTAGATGCCGAAAACCGTTCATGAAGTAATAATCTTCGCCTGGTGGGACTTTCCGAGGGGTCCGAATCCTCACAAATGAATACTTTCATCGAAGACCGGATTAAATCCTGGATGCCCCCGAACGCCCTGTCATCATGGTTCATAGTGGAGAGGGCCCTCTGGGTACTCACGCCTAAACCGCCGCCGGGAGCCCCTCACCGGCCAATAATGGCACGGATACATAGTATTAGAGATTGCGACGCCATCATGCAAGAAGCCCGCTCAAAGATGTTCCACAAAGATGCCCAAGTTATGATCTTCTCTGATTACATGAAAGAGGTGCAAGATAAAGAAGATCATATATGCATGTGAGCCAGAAACTACGGGCCCTCAATCTGCAGTACAGACTCCTCTTTCCAGTCCGTCTCAAAGTAATATTTCAAAATAAGGCACACTTCTTTGATTCACCAGCGGCAGCATGGGCTTGGGCGGCCGAGGAATGTCCAGTCCGCCTGTTGAAGGGCCCCCCTCCGTCTGCGACTGCGAGCTCCCGTGGACGACACGCTGGATCTTGAAGAAGGTGCAATGCTTGTGGCGCAGCTTCTTCCTCACCCGCAGGTTGCCCTTGTGAGAGGAGCCGATCATCGGCATCCTCGGATCCAGCGGAAATCAATGAGAACTCTGAGGGAATGGACCCGACGCCGGAGGTACACTCCATTGACTTGAGGGGTCGGGCTCTGTGGACACCGACCTTTCGCACAGCCCCTATATCTAAACTCACGTACTCTTACTACTAGTGTCCTAAGCTGGATGAATGATAATCCTCGATCGTAGAGAGATCCAACACATTGTCATACACTATGCTTTCATAGCTAGTTTTTTTTCTTTCTCTTACTCTCTAAGTCAACATTTACGGAGCGACAGATGCTTCATTTATGGTAGTATGGGGAGGGCGGTTGGTTGGGAGTGTCGGTAGGGACTGTTTTCCCTGCTTTGGTTTATGTTAATTTGTTTTTCTGCGACACTATGTGCAAAATGTATGGTACGTCCCCATATAGTCCGCGCATTGGGGTTGAGCACCCTCAGCCGCCTCCTTAGCCTTGCCTTTGGAGATGTCTGGGCACCCCAAACTGCTGGCCCACTCATCGATACCCTACCACAATGTCCAAGCCTTATAATGAGGGGGAACCCCTTCGAGTCCTTTCATGGAACGTCAATGGGCTCTTAGATAAAATCAAGCAGACAGCGATTTTAAATTATGCACAAAGGGTTTGCCCTGATGTCCTTTTACTGCAAGAGACTCACCTGATGGGAAATCATGCCCCTTTGCCAAGGTTTCGAGTGTGGTACTCAAGGTTCTCTAGAGTGGCCCCAGGACCGGCGATCCTTCTGCAACGCTCCCTTCCCTTCACAACGACTCACACGGTTGTCGATTCTTTGGGCCGCTTTGTCACCTGACAGGTACCTTTGGGGACACAACTATTAACCTGGTTTCACTGTATGCCCCTCCGGCAAACTTGGATTCCACACTCCAAACAGTGGTAGAGACTATATCCTCCCTCCCCCAGGGTTTGATGGTGATTGGGAGAGAGTTCAATGCTGTCCCGAACCCAACTAAAGATGCCACAGGCTCACCATCCTCCCAGAGGCGACTAAGGGCTAAACGTCTTGGTGACTGGGCCTCCAAGCTGGGCCTCTGGGACGTCTGGCGTACCTGGCACGCCTAGAACGTTACAATATATCCATACATCTGCTGCACATCATACCCATTCCAGCATTGACCTCATCTTCATTCCCGCCTTGGAATCCAGGCTAGTTATGGAGGTCCAAATCCTAGCGCGAGGCGTATCCGATCATTCCCCTCTCCTGCAAATGGGGGACTGCACAGGAGCTCCTTGCCCCATGTGGAGGCTCAATGCATGGTTCCTTCAAGACTGAGAATATAAGAAGGAGATTGAGGGAGAATTAAAACACTACTTCCATACCAATGTGGGCACAGTCCAACTTCGGTACATTGCGGGAAGCAGGTAAGGCCATAATCCGGGGTTACGCTAGGGATTCCTTAAACATAGATGACAGTCCCAGGATCACCATCTCTCCCAACTCGAGGCCTGTGCTCTCCGCCTGGAAGGGGCCTCGGCCACAGCAAATGGAGAGGCGAACCACCGGCAGTTCCGCTTAGTGCAAGAAGAAATTAATACCATCTCTCTTGACTCTTCCAAAATAATCTGGAGGTCCTCAGTGGACCGGGTGTATGGCTGGGGAGACAAAAATGGCAAATTGCTCCACTGGCTTGCTACTCATCTCCTAGCCAACTGGATAGTCCCCAAAATTCGAGACCCCGGGGGCAAGTCCTCCACACCCCCGCTGAAATCGCTCAGACCTTCGCCCGGTAATATGCATAGCTTTACTCAGCAGATTATTCGCACATGCCAGCCACCAGCTCCCTCTTTCTGCAAGGTATCCCCCTCCCGCAGCTCCCAGAGAGGAAAATAGAGGCCTAAACTGAGGAAATCAGAGAAGCGATCTCCGCTCTGGCTACTCAAAAGACCCTGGCTCCGGACGGCTTCCCGTGCAATATTACGCAGCATTCTGAGACATCTTAACCCCACAACTCCACACCCTATTCAATGAGGTTCTGGAAAGAGGTGCCTTTCCCCAGGACACAGACACCACCACCATCATAGTCATAACCAAGGCAGACCCTCCAACAGCCTCAGGCTCTAACTACTGCCCAATCTCATGAATTAATACGGAGATGAAAAGTTTTGCCATGATACTGGCCACTTGTCTGAAGCGGGTGAGTCCCATTCTCATAGACCCCGACCGCACCACAGTACACAACGCTGCCTGAGGCACCTCCAAGTGGCCCTCACTCACCATCATCTCCTCACTCCTTATTTAACCTTAGTGTGTTACTTTACTTCGAAAAGGCCTTTGATACGGAAGACTGGCGCTATTTGGGGCGTATACTGGAGAATGTGTGTTTTGGTCACTGTTTTCGGAAATTGATAGGAGTCCTTTACTCTAACTCGTCAGCCAGGGTCCTTGTAAACAGGGCACTATTGGATGCCTTCTCCATCAGGAGGGGAACCAGACAGGGATGCCCACTCTCCCATGCACTGTCGCAATAGAGTCTTTGGCTTGTCTCATACAGGCTGATGAGCGGCTTGCATGAGGACCGGATCACCCTGTATGCGGACGATGTCCTGCTTTTTCTGGCTGATCCGGCTCAGCCTGGACCGAGATGCCTTCAGAGCCTCCAATCCTTCGGAAGAGAGTGCCAGCCCTACGTATAAACCTGACTAAGTCTATTATAGTGCCCTTGCATCCCTCGCGAGAATGTGTAGACTAGCAAACACCCATTCGCCTGTGGAGACTTTCTTTCAAATACCTTGGTATCTGGGTGGCCCTTCTCCCGGATCTGACCTGGTCCCTCAACTTGAGCCAACTGCTCAACGTACTAAAGACGACCTTAATCGTTGGGACTCCCTCAACCCCCCTCTTCTATATGTCCTCCAGAATCTCCCGATTCATCTCCCCGGCAGATTGTTCCGTGGGCTGGAGGGATTGACCACATCTTTCCTCTGGGGCGGCTTGAGATCGCGGCTGGCACTTATGCCCCATATGATGGTGGTATGGGGATGGAGAACCCCTTTCTGTATTACTTGGCCACCCGCCTATTGGAGATCCTCGACTGGTTCAATGGCGAATTGTCTGATCCGGCCTAACGGCTAGAGCTAGCGGGCCAGGGGCCAGGCCATGATGTATGGGGCTCCAATACATCACTCTCTGCACGCAATCACCCTAAAGACCCTCCTCGCGTGGTGGTCTGCGTTGCGACACACTCAATGGGATGGCAAACTTACACTACAGACACCCCTCTGGCACGGCACTTGGCTGCGGGAGGTTGGATCATTAGCGGGCTTTAAGAAATGGGACCTAATTGGTTTTAGCTGTTTGGAAGATGTGTGGAGGGGTGAACATTTGTCCTCCTTCCAACAGCTGCAGCAAACATATTCCTTACAGCCCACTCAGTTCTAAAAATACGTCCGATTGCGGCATGCTCTTACCATGCACATTCCTGACCACACAGCTGTCCCAGAGTTCAGTCCATTGGAAGCTAAGCTCTTCGTGGGAAATCTGGGGAAGGGGGGAATATCCCAAATCTACTGATCCCTGAATAACAACACCCAGTCCATGCTAGCCCCCCTTAGCACCCACTGGGAGCAATGGCTTGGCCCATTGGAGGACGACTGGAGAGATACACTAATGGCCCCTAAGGTACTAACTACATCGGCTAGGCACTGCCTCATTCAAATTTACTATCTTCACTATGCGTATCTTACTCCTGTGAGGCTATACAAAGCGGGATTCCTCCTGTCCCCAAAATACCCTCGGTGTGAAGCAGAACCAGCAGACTTCTACCATATGGTCTGGTCCTGCCATCCTTTCCGAAATATTGGGCATTGATTGTAACTGAACTGAGTGACATACTTGGGTGGGTGTTTCCCCTTAGTTCTCTGACTCTTTTCCTGGGGGTCATAGATGGGCTGGATAGCTCCCATTCTGACAAGTTGCTCCTGGGAACGGTCATGCTCGTGGCCAAAAGAGACATTGCAGCTGCGTGGAAGGACTCAGCAGCTCCCTCTATTACAAAATGACACAAGGTAGTGGACTGGTGTGCCATCCAAGAACAAATAATATATGAGGCAAGAGGTTGTCCAGCTAAACACGGACTGCTGGGCCTGACGGGGAAATACTCTGCAAATGTACCGACGTGTCTCGTTTGTTGCAGTGATGTACTGATTTTTTGTTGAGTATGAAAACCAATAAAATTGTTTGTAAAAAAAAAGAAAAAAAACAAGTACAAACAGATCACACAAATCGTTATAGCAAAAATCAGTTACTAAAATGTACGTCATCATTGCCTCCAGATCATAGCTGGATCATGCGGCATATTTTTTCATTAAGCTCCTCGTGTTAGGGGTGGTCGAATTAGACCCTAATCATAAGTGTTCAAGATGAATTCCACAGGGCGTAGAATGCGAAAGTATAGAAGCCCTCTTGTGTTCCTACCAGACTTTTGCTCCTTTCCCTAAAGCCTCTTACTGTGTATGGTATGGAGTTTGTTGACGCTCCCTAGGCAGGTTAAAGAAGAATCTCACCCACGAATCAGTGCTTGGCTTACTGTTCGGTTAGTGACCACGCCCCCTCTACTCAGCGTTCTGCTCCGTGAGGTTCCCGTAGTGTTCAGAGCTCCTGCTGAATTCTCTTGTTCCCGTTTGTGCTCCTTTCCAGTTCCTGACATCTTCACCTTTTGGGTCACGGTATTTTTCTGTTTTGGATTTGTGTCCTGCCTGTTGTTTTGGCCTTCCGCCCTGTTCCTTTGCCCTTCCTCGTTTCGGCACGCCCTTCCTCGGTGCCTTGCGTCCCCTTCCTCCTGAATACCCCGCCTGCCCTTCTCTCCTCTGTAGTGTCAATGTTCTAGCGGGCAAATCCTTCACCGTGTGTTTTCTCCGCGGTCATTTGTGATCGAGGAGGTTTTGTGTATATTTGTGATTTGCGCTTCACTCCGTCCTTAGCTTACGAGTGGAGCATATTTTGGCTAACACGTCTTGTTGTAGTTACGCCCACTCCGTTCTGATCTTCAGTTCCCATTCAGACGGGGTGTGTCTATTGTCCGCGTTTTATGTTGTTTGTTTCCTTTCCCCACTTTGTCTTAAGTTTATGAGTCGGAGGAAGGAATTGTCTGTGTCATATGTTTGTCACTCGCTCCACGCTGTCTTAAGTTTATGCACTGGAGTGGGAAGATCTGTATCACTTTGTCTTTAGCTTTATAAGTGATACTATTGTCATCAGCTGCACTTGTGGCGCCCAGTCCTGCTCTGTCTTAAGTTTATGAGTAGAACGGGCATTGGTGCATTCTACCTTGGAGATATCCTGGCTAGTTGTCCTCCAGATTCTCTGCTGTATCTCCTGGTTCTTGCCTGGACTTCTAGCTTAAAGCCCTGATACTCACCTATGTGGTAAGTGGAATGTTATGTTGAACACTTATGTATCAGCCTTGTAAAGTACAGGTGAGGTTAGTATTGTTGTCTATTTATTTTCCAGTCTCCTGCCATCAAGACTGCAGCTACGCCACCTTGCTGGGGGAGAGTGGTATACTCCCTGGGAAAATTCCCCCCACACTTTTAGGTAGCAGCTGCCTGTTAGCGACGTTATACCTTCTCGCTATGGTAGTTGTTGTCTGGAAGTGTGTGGGACATTCATCTTTGCTCCTGTGGACGAACTACCTCCTCTCTCGAAGGGGATCCTTGACAGAAAGCCAAGCCCAAGTATATCTAGTTCACCCGAGCAAAGATGAATGTGGACCCAAGTGTGGGTTCTACTGAACATACTCCTTCAATGGAGGAGATTAACACCGTAGTTACCAGTTTACAACAGGAAGTGGCAATGTTAAGAACAGAAAACCTGAAGTTACAGGCAGAGGTAGCCCATTTACAAGCTCAAGATACAGGGGCTGTGGGTGGGACTACTACAGGAGCGGTACCCAAGAGAAATTATATTCAACCCGCCAGGTTTTCTGTACAAGCACCCACTGTTAGTTCCCCAGTTGAAGCGGCAAACGTAGGCCCTCCTGTACAAGTCACGGTGCACACACCTAGTCCTGTTCCTTTAGCCATGCCAGAGAGATTTACTGGAGATAGTGCCAAGTTTAACAGTTTTATGACTCAGTGCCATCTGCAATTTAAATGTAAACCGGCAGCTTTTCCAGATGATGCATCAAAAGTGGCGTTTATTCTGTCCTACTTAGGAGGAAATGCTTCAGAATGGGCTGTTCCTTTGGTGGAAACAGATGATCCCTTGTTGTATAATTACAATGACTTTCAGCTTAAGTTTAGAAGCCTGTTTGCTAAGCATGCTTATATGCAAGCCAGTGATAATGCCCTGCTTAGTCTTAAACAGGGGTCCAAAGATCTCCTCACATATATAACTCAGTTTAATAGACTACTGACTGAAACCTATTGGCCTGAAGACAAGAGAACATATTTATTCTATAGAGGGCTGTCAGATGAGTTAAAAGATATCCTAGCTCAAATAGTTAATCCGCCTGAAGATTGTCCCTCATTCATTGAACTCACTGTCAAACTCAATCATAGACTACAGGAGAGACGAGGAGAAAAGAATCGTATTGGATTCCCCAGGTTGGTCCTACAGAAAAATGAGAAAAAGGAAAGCAAAGATGTACCTGAACCTATGCAAATTGGAGGAGTGAGGGGACCTATATCAGACAAGGAAAAAACTAGAAGAAGGAAGAATAATTTATGTCTATACTGTGGCAAGAGCGGCCATTATGCCAGAGACTGTCCCAACCGTCCTTCTACTACTTCCAAGAAAATTGCTGGTGTTCAGGAAAACTATCAAGCTTGATGAATGAAGAGATCGATTCTTCAAGTACCAGCCTTTGTCAGATCTCTCAAAACCAAAAGACCTTGTTGAGACCGGTGAAACATTTTTTATTGAATATCACCTTAGTGGTCAGTAATCAAGATAGACATCATATGACACTTCTTTTAGATTCTGGAGCCACTGGCAATTTCCTTGATATACGACTAGCTCAGAAGATGAACATACCTTTTGTGGCAAAAGAGAAACCTGAACCTGTCAAGTCGGTAGATGGCTCTGAACTATCATCTGGATTGATCAGTCATCAAACACCTCCCCTGCTCCTGGTCTGTGGCAACGGACATTCCGAACAAATCATTTTTGATTTGATAGATACACCTAATTTTGGTGCAATATTAGGAGTTCCTTGGCTACAAATCCATAATCCAAAGATTGATAGGGTAGACAGAACTGTGACGCTTAAGTCACCCCATTGCATGATTCATTGCTACCAAGAAGCAAGTGACAGTTTACATCCCTTATGTTGCTCAGTTCAAGCAGCAGCCGGGGATTCCGAGATACCAGACAGTTATGCTGAATTCCAGTCTGTCTTTGATGAGAAAGAAGCCACTCAATTGCAACCACATCGATCCTACGACTGCCGCATTGATTTATTACCTGGATCTGAACTTCCTAACAGTAGGATATATGCACTGACTGCAGCAGAAACCGAATATCTAAAGAACTATCTAGATGATATGTTACAAAAAGGGTTCATCAGACATTCAACGTCCCCAGTATCCTCGCCCCTCTTTTTTATACCAAAAAGGGAAGGGGGCTTGCCTTGAGAGCATGCCTGGACTATAGGGCATTAAACAAGATCACGATAAAGAACAAATATCCCTTGCCGCTCATCCCTGTGTTATTGGATCAAGTAAGAGGAGCCAAGATTTTTACAAAGATTGACTTAAGAGGAGCCTATCATCTCATCCGGATTAAAGAAGGTGACGAATGGAAGACGGTGTTTCGCACAAAATTCGGGTTGTATGAATATTGCGTGATGCCCTTTGGGTTATGCAACGCGCCTGCAGCCTTCCAATACTTCATCAATGAAGTGTTGCGAGAATACCTTGATGTGTTTGTCATCGTATATATTGATGACATTTTAATATTCTCTCAAACAGAAGAAGAACATGTGGTACATGTTAAAAGGGTGTTGCAGAAATTACAAGAAAATAACTTGTTTGTCAAATTGGATAAAACCACCTTTCACACAGATACCATTGATTTTTTGGGGTATGTGATTTCTCCTAAAGGGATACTTATGGACCCTAAGAAGACAAAGGCGTTGATGGATTGGCCTAGCCCTACCACGGTCAAGGAAGTACAGTCCTTTCTAGGATTTTCCAACTACTATAGGAGATTCATAGATCATTTTTCAGAAACCATTTTTCCTATAACCAAGTTACTCAAGAAAGGAAGCAAGTTCATTTGGAATGAAGAAGCAGAACAGGCGTTTTGTAATCTCAAAAAGAAATTTATGTCTGCCCCCATTATTCGGCATGCGGATAACACCGTGCCATTTTTTTTGGAAGCCGATGCTTCACAAGCAGCTGTTGGTGCGGTCTTGTCACAGAGAGATTCAGTAACCGGACAATTGCATCCGGTGGCCTACTTTTCTAAGACGCTACTCCCTGCCGAACAAAATTACACAATAGGCGAACGAGAACTCCTTGCAATTAAACTATCCTTTCAGGAATGGAGACACTATTTATTGGGATCTCCACATGTGATCACTATATTTTCTGACCATCGGAATCTACAGTTCTTTAAATCCGCTAAAGCTCTGACCCCAAGACAGATGCGTTGGGTATCCTTCTTTAGTGAATATGATTTCATAATCACATATAGACCTGCTGCCCAACATGGCAAAGCTGATGCTCTCTCTAGAATTAACAACTCTAGCATGGAAAACCCGAACAGCACACTTCCTATCATTCCAGAACATAAAATCATCTGTGCTGAAGAACATCCTGTTCATTCCTTTTTGGATATACTAAGAGAACAGTATGCCGCAATAGACAACCAAGAATGGATAAAGAATCCTTTGAATACTGTCAAAGAAGATCTATTGTTTCATGACAATCGCTTGTACATACCTTGTCCCCCCTTACATGCTCAGGTATTAAACTGGTGTCACAATAGTGTACTCGCCGGACATCCTGGAGTAGCAAAGACAGTTAGTCTCTGTCAGAGATGGTTTTGGTGGGATACTATCATTAAAGACACAACGAATTTTGTGAAAGTCTGTTCTGTATGTGCTAGGCAAAAGTCTTCACATTGCGCCCCCACAGGGTTATTGAAGATCATACCAGCTCCTCCCAAACCATGGCATACCATTAGTATGGATTTTTTCACCGAACTGCCAGATACTAAAGGGTACAACACCATACTAGTAGTGGTGGACATGCTGTCCAAAATGGCTCATTTTGTTCCACTTAAAAAGATTCCAACAGCACAAGAATTGGTACACATTTTCCTAGAGCAGGTAATACGTTTACATGGTACTCCAGCAGTAATCTTTTCTGATAGAGGTCCTCAATTTGTTTCCAAATTCTGGAGAGGAGTCTGTTCAGTGTTACAAATGGATCATAGATTGTCCACTGCATACCATCCTCAAACGGATGGTCAAACAGAAAGGACCAATCAAACACTAGAACAGTATTTGAGTTGCTTATTGACCAATTTATCCTCCACTTGGTTGGAAGCATTACCTTTGGCAGAATTTGCTTATAATAATTCCACACATTCAGCCATAGGAGTGTCCCCTTTTTACTTCAATCATGGTCAACATCCTGGGTTCCTTCCTATTCCCTTCCCTACTGATCTAGACAAAATACCTGCACTAAAGGAGCATCATCAACACTTAAAGGTTGTTTGGGAAAAGGCCATTCAAGAACTGAACAAAGCCAAAGAAACTATGAAATATCAAGCAGATAAACACCGCAGGGAGGAACCTCAGTACACTGTAGGTGAAAAAGTATGGTTATCCACCAAGAATCTCAGACTCCCCGGGTCCAAGAAATTACAGCCTCGCTTCATAGGTCCCTATCCCATTCTGAAAGTCATAACCCCAGTGACTCTCAAATTGCAGTTACCTTCACACATCAAAATTCATCCTGTGTTTCATTGTTCCCTTCTTAAGAAATACCTTCCCCCTTTGACCCCTGAACCACCACCTCCTCCTGTAGTGATTGAAGGCGAAGAAGAGTTTGAGGTACAACAGATCCTAGACTCTAGAAGGTATAGAGGCAAACTCCAATACCTTATAGATTGGGTAGGATATCCCCCAGAAGACAGAACTTGGGAACCCGCTGAAGATGTACATGCTCCTAGATTGATCAGGAGGTTCCATAGACTACATCCAAGGAAACCTGGACCCGGCCCCGGGAGGGGGGTTTTGAGGGGGAGAACTGTTAGGGGTGGTCGAATTAGACCCTAATCATAAGTGTTCAAGATGAATTCCACAGGGCGTAGAATGCGCAAGTATAGAAGCCCTCTTGTGTTCCTACCAGACTTTTGCTCCTTTCCCTAAAGCCTCTTACTGTGTATGGTATGGAGTTTGTTGACGCTCCCTAGGCAGGTTAAAGAGGAATCTCACCCACAAATCAGTGCTTGGCTTACTGTTCGGTTAGTGACCACGCCCCCTCTACTCAGCGTTCTGCTCCGTGAGGTTCCCGTAGTGTTCAGAGCTCCTGCTGAATTCTCTTGTTCCCGTTTGTGCTCCTTTCCAGTTCCTGACATCTTCACCTTTTGGGTCACGGTATTTTTCTGTTTTGGATTTGTGTCCTGCCTGTTGTTTTGGCCTTCCGCCCTGTTCCTTTGCCCTTCCTCGTCTCGGCACGCCCTTCCTCGGTGCCTTGCGTCCCCTTCCTCCTGAATACCCCGCCTGCCCTTCTCTCCTCTGTAGTGTCAATGTTCTAGCGGGCAAATCCTTCACCGTGTGTTTTCTCCGCGGTCATTTGTGATCGAGGAGGTTTTGTGTATATTTGTGATTTGCGCTTCACTCCGTCCTTAGCTTACGAGTGGAGCGTATTTTGGCTAACACGTCTTGTTGTAGTTACGCCCACTCCGTTCTGATCTTCAGTTCCCATTCAGACGGGGTGTGTCTATTGTCCGCGTTTTATGTTGTTTGTTTCCTTTCTCCACTTTGTCTTAAGTTTATGAGTCGGAGGAAGGAATTGTCTGTGTCATATGTTTGTCACTCGCTCCACGCTGTTTTAAGTTTATGCGCTGGAGTGGGAAGATCTGTATCACTTTGTCTTTAGCTTTATAAGTGATACTATTGTAATCAGCTGCACTTGTGGCGCCCAGTCCTGCTCTGTCTTAAGTTTATGAGTAGAACGGGCATTGGTGCATTCTACCTTGGAGACATCCTGGCTAGTTGTCCTCCAGATTCTCTGCTGTATCTCCTGGTTCTTGCCTGGACTTTTAGCTTAAAGCCCTGATACTCACCTATGTGGTAAGTGGAATGTTATGTTGAACACTTATGTATCAGCCTTGTAAAGTACAGGTGAGGTTAGTATTGTTGTCTATTTATTTTCCAGTCTCCTGCCATCAAGACTGCAGCTACGCCACCTTGCTGGGGGAGAGTGGTATACTCCCTGGGAAAATTCCCCCCACACTTTTAGGTAGCAGCTGCCTGTTAGCGACGTTATACCTTCTCGCTGTGGTAGTTGTTGTCTGGAAGTGTGTGGGACATTCATCTTTGCTCCTGTGGACGAACTACCTCCTCTCTCGAAGGGGATCCTTGACACCTCGCCTGAGTACGAAAATTCAACACTGCATAGCAGATTATTGTGGGCTCACACCGTTGTAGAACCGATGCTCATTCTTGATGTGTTTTAAAACATCTCCTGGCTAAAATTAGGCATGAAACAAGGTTCTAAAAGCAGAATATAAATGGCAAAATAACATTAAGTGCTTTGTGAACTATATGGACACTCTGTCGCATGGGCAGCAGGGTAATGATTCAAACCACGTCCTAGTAAGGGGGAAAGCCACCAAGAAGTGATCATATTAAATAGAATCTATGTTCTGGTGCCTTTATCCATTATAGGTAGGGCTCCATAAATGTCGCTGGTTGACAGTCGTATATAGGAATGGATTGTTACTATGTCTAGAAATTTCATAAGTCTCATCTGATCTCTATGGGCATGATATGTGCCATTTACCAAGAACTTGCCACTAATTTAAAATAACTTTACAGAGAGCAGAGAAATTAGTGGGGAACAATGTGTTTTAAACGTTTTAAGGATGCTACAAGGGTAAAAACTAAATTTAAATTTAAATGAAAATTTTCAGTGGAAGTTGGGAAGGTTCCACTATGAATTTCACTGTAAGGTTGATACAAAAGATGGATTGTTCAATTACATTTCAGCAAAAGCACCAATCAAAACTACGTGGACTTGAAGCAGGCCCTGACATTGGCATACACGTCTCATATTTACAGGCAGGTTGTGTGAAAAGTGTTGTACAAAAGGAGACCTTTGTTAGAAAGCAACCAGGCATGGTCAAGTATAGATGAGTGTGCAAGCCTTGGATGGGTCCATTTGAGGTGTGTGGTCTGACTAAGGGTACTGTTGCAGCACTGCCTCTAATTCTCTGACTGGTGGTTTCTTCACAGTTTCCCACTAGAAGCCAACTCTGTGATAATATCTGTGTTCCATGCTCCTTGCATGGTATCTCCCATTTGGATGGTGCGGAGTCCTCCACTTCTGGAATTATGGACATTTTCTATTCTTTCAAGTGTAGTACACTTTCAAAGAATCCCCAAGATAGCACTGTAGGAAAGTAGGACCTGCTTTCATGGTTAGCCCCACTTTTTGCAAGTGTTATTCTGTTTTCTGACTAGTCTGATTGGGATCCTGCTAATCAGCCCCCCAGTCAATGAGCTCTCTCTCTAAATGTAAACCTATGCCCTGGGTACTAAGGTACCCCGGGCATATGTACACCAGGGGCCTCCCATGGGCTGCAGCATGTATTATGCCACCCACTAAAGATCACTCAAACTGTGACTACAGGCCTGCCATTGCAGCCTGGGTGAGTTGGTGCTAGCCCTACTTACAACAGATATATTTCCTTATGTCTGAGGTCACTGCACTTAAAACCTATAAGTCACCCCTAAGGCAGGCCTTTCAATCCTAAAGGCAAGGTGCTAAACTATAAGTGTATGGTTGCCCTGCATAAGCATGACAAGCCCTACAAGCCCCGGAGTCAATTAGCTAAGCGTGGTCGTAAAATCCGTTTCGCGGGCGAATTTGTAGATTTTTGACGATTTCGCGATCCGCGAATCTCGCGAATTTTCCCAAAAATCCGCAAATTCGCAAGCTACGAATTATTTTGCTTGGTCGCGCTTGACAAATACAATATCGCGCGCGCGGCGTTGACTCTGAGCCTGCCGATTTGTTTTTCTCCCGGTTTTGCGTGTGCTGCGCCATTTTCGATCTTGCTGCATGATCGCGCAAGAGTTTTTCGAACGCAATTACGTCATCGCGGCTTGCCATCTTGCACGACGAACGCGAGTACGTCCTAAAAGCCCGCCACGGCGCGCAACTGACTTCCGGCGGGAGGTTTGAACAGCTCGCGTTCCCGAAATTGCAAAATTGCAATTCTGCACCAGAAATCCACCGCAGGAAGCATAAACCTTGTTAAAATGTTGATTTTGATCAGAATACCTCCTCAGATTGACATTCGACTGCAATTTTTGGTGCAGGAGTCTATTGTTTGGGGTGGGGTGGGAGGAAGGAAGTGCCTCAGAGTCTCCAACTTCCTGTTCCTGTCCAGCAGGCTCCTCCCAGTGCTTTGTGCATGTACTGGTCACTTTTCATTAGGCTGTTGAGCTGGAAGGATTACTCTCTGTGACTGCTGCTGGATTTGTATTTGAGGACTTTTTGGACTTTGGAGTTTGGATCACTTTTGGACTTGAGATTTTACAAGTAAGTTGGTGTTGTTTGTTTGGAGCATTGCAGTTGAGGCAACTACAGTTCTAAAACTTTTTTCACAACTTTAACAAAATATATATTGTGGTGTGTATCCACAGCATCCAGTAGGACCAGGGTTAGTCATGGGTGCATGATACAACTGTTTCTGTGATATTTTTTAACTTAATTCTCATTTATGTCATGGAATTTTAGCTCACTGTTGTATGTTGACTTTTTTTTAAATTTTGGGTTGCCTGTAAAGCCTCACTAGCCAGTAGGCCCAGGTGTAGTGAGTGGAGCATGGGCCTAGTCTTTCTGTGGGGTGTCTTGAATTTAAACATCATTAAGGGCATGGATGGCATGGGATTGGGGTGATTCTTATGTGTTTTTCGATTTTTTGGGGTGTTGTTGGGGACTGGCCATGTGGGTGGGGGCCATTTTGAGGGCTGGTACAGGCAGGGCCTGGTCATGTGCTGGGGGTCAAGGGGCCATTTTGAAGGCAGGCAGTGTGCTCAGGCCTGCACCCAGTTTGCCTAGCTTTCATCCATTATGCCCAGGGGTACTCAGTGGTGCATGGGCCTAGTCTTTCTGTGGGGTGTCTTGAATTTAAACATCATTGAGGACATAGATGGCATGGGATTGTGGTGATTTTTATGTGTTTTTCGATTTTTTGGGGTGTAATTGGGGACTGGCCAAGTGGGTGGGGGCTATTTTGAGGGCTGGTACAGGCAGGGCCTGGCCATGTGCTGGGGGTCAAGGGACAATTTTGAAGGCAGGCAGTGTGGTCAGGCCTGCACCCAGTTTGCCTAGCTTTCATCCATTATTCCCAGGGGTACTCAGTGGTGCATGGGCCTAGTCTTTCTGTGGGGTGTCTTGAATTTAAACATCAATGAGGGCATGGATGGCATGGGATTGTGGTTATTTTTATGTGTTTTTCGATTTTTTGGGGTGTAGTTGGGGTTTGGCCAAGTGGGTGGGGGCCATTTTGAGGGCTGGTACAGGCAGGGCCTGGCCATGTGCTGGGGGTCAAGGGGCCATTTTGAAGGCAGGCAGTGTGCTCAGGCCTGCACCCAGTTTGCCTAGCTTTCATCCGTTATGCCCAGGGGTACTCAGTGGTGCATGGGCCTAGTCTTTCTGTGTGGTGTCTTGAATTTAAACACCATTGAGGGCATGGATGGCATGGGATTGTGGTGATTTTTATGTGTTTTTCGATTTTCTGGGGTGTTGTTGGGGACTGGCCATGTGGGTGGGGGCCATTTTGAGGGTTGGTACAGGCAGGGCCTTGCCATGTGCTGGGGGTCAAGGGGCCATTTTGAAGACAGGCATTGTGCTCAGGCCTGCACCCAGTTTGCCTAGCTTTCATCCATTATGCCCAGGGGTACTCAGTGGGGCATGGGCCTAGTCTTTTTGTGGGGTGTCTTGAATTTAAACACCATTGAGGGCATGGATGGCATGGGATTGTGGTGATTTTCATGTGTTTTTCGAGTTTTTTTGGGGTGTTGTTGGGGACTGGC
The DNA here is from genome assembly GCF_964263255.1 of Lissotriton vulgaris. Lineage (NCBI taxonomy): Eukaryota > Metazoa > Chordata > Amphibia > Caudata > Salamandridae > Lissotriton > Lissotriton vulgaris. The sequence goes on from NC_141687.1 coordinate 1,964,907,887, forward strand.
CATGTGGGTGGGGGCCATTTTGAGGGCTGGTACAGGCAGGGTATGGCCATGTGCTGGGGGTTAAGGGGCCATTTTGAAGGCAGGCAGTGTGCTGCTGGCCTGCACCCAGTTTGCCTAGCTTTCATCCATTATGCCCAGGGGTACTCAGTGGTGCATGGGCCTAGTCTTTCTGTGGGGTGTCTTGAATGTAAACATCATTGAGGGCATGGATGGCATGGGATTGTGGTGATATTTATGTGTTTTTCGATTTTTTGGGGTGTTGTTGGGGACTGGCCATGTGGGTGGGGGCCATTTTGAGGGCTGGTACAGGCAGGGCCTGGCCATGTGCTGGGGGTCAAGGGGCCAGTTTGAAGGCAGGCCGTGTGCTCAGGCCTGCACCCAGTTTGCCTAGCTTTCATCCATTATGCCCAGGGGTACTCAGTGGTGCATGGGCCTAGTCTTTCTGTGGAGTGTCTTGAATTTAAACATCATTGAGGGCATGGATGGCATGGGATTGTGGTGATTTTTATGTGTTTTTCGATTTTGTGGGCTATATAACTGATGTTCCTCTGTCTTCCATTGCTTTTAGGTGCACAAGAGAACCACCAGTGCCAGGAAGAAGTCCTGCAGCGGTGTGTGCAGCACAACGTCACGCGACGTCACGTGTGACAACAGACAAGACAACTCTGCAACTCGTGCAACTGTGGCCTGCTGTTCTGACATCTGAAGAAGATGGGCCCAAAGAAAGGTGGCAGTAGCGCCTCAGCGAAGAAAGTTGCCAGTGCCACTGCCAGTAAGGAGCAGAAGAAACAATTGGCATCACCTACCAAGAAGACTGGTGTGCCCACCGACACCTTTTTTGGGAAAAAAAACTACGCCTGCAGCAGCAGCGGTGCCTGCTAGGGACCATGCTGGAAGCAGCACCTCCGCTTTATTGGGCTCAGTGCCACCACGCCAACTTAGGTCCAAGACTACCATGAGTGCTGCTGCGGCAGCCACTTTGGTTGTTGAATCACCATCGACCAGTGATCTTGGCTCATCACAAGAAAGTACCATCCAGTCAACGCCGGGTGTAACTCAGCTGGCAAGTGTTCAACAACCACAGCCGCAACGACAACCACAAGTGCAACTAGTACAAGCGCAATTACATGGGCAAAAAGAGGCGCAAGTACATGGGCAAGGAGAGGCGCAAGTACATGGGCAAGGAGAGACGCAAGTACATGGGCAAGGAGATGCGCAAGTACATGGGCAAGGAGAGGCGCAAGTACATGGTCAAGGAGAGGCGCAAGTACATAGGCAAGGAGAGGCGCAAGTACATGGGCAAGGAGAGGCGCAAGTACATGGGCAAGGAGAGGCGCAAGTTGAGGTGCATGGAGAGGTGCAAGTAGAGGTTCATGTAGCGGCACACCTGCCTACAACGCTTATTCCTCCAGAAGTAGGGGCACATCAGGAAATTGATATTGAATCAGAGGTATCATCCGAGGAAGGCACTCCTCCTGATGATGATCCACCATTGGCTACTAGATCCCCAGCAAGAAAAAGGTCAAGGAGGGCTACTACTACTACAAGTTCTTCTTCAAGCCCCCTTCATTCTGCTGACCTTGAGCCTGATTGGAACCCACAAATTCAGTCTGAGAGTGAGGCACGCCATGAGCCGACAAAGGTAGCTAAGCCTAAAAGGAAGGTTCCCGCAAGGCTTTGACTTATGGGTAATGACGACGAACAAGAAGTGGTGTCTTGTGCTGCTGATGAACAGTCTGATGACGACCCAGGGATCACAGACGCCACTGAAGCCCCAGCGGGCATGAAACAGACAGACATTTTAACCCTATCCCGAATGGCTGCTGAGCGGGATGATCATGTGGACGGCGTGGCACTGGTACCACCACCAACGCAGTTAACTACAACACCAAAACGATCTACAGTTTCCATATTTTCTCGTCAGAAGGGCCAGCATGGACCTCCATCCAGCTCGACCTCCATTAGCTCAAGTAGTGGTGCTGTAAGTCAACTACAGAAACAAATTCAGCCACGCCCATCCTCCACTTCATCTGGCATTGAAAGTCAAAGTAGCTTCTCCACCACCAGCAGACATCTCCAGTCCCCAGTTTGGGACTTCTTTACTGTTAGCAAAAAGGCAGAAAACATGGTCGTTTGTTCGATTTGTAAAGTATTAGTCGGGGTAAGCTTGGTTCCAACTATGGTACCGGAGGCCAGAGAGGTCATATCAAACTACACCACGCTATCCCGTGGTATAAGCCCCTAAGTGACATTGAGGAAGCCAAAACAAATCCAAATGTATCCCTTCATATTGCATCTGATGATGAGAGGCTGATCGTGCAGGTGGAAGTGAAGAAGTGACAGCTATTTTTTCTGGTACACCCAGTACCCCTGGCAGCAGCACTGCAGTGGTAGCGCCCAGACCCTCTACCCCTGCAACATGTATGAGGCCCACTAAGAGTCTGGGACAGACACCAATGCAAAAAACTAAATCACTGAGCCTAACTGGTTTGAAGTCTGCATCATCATCATCATCACGTAAAATGGACCAGCCCACCATTACCAGCATGTTTTGGTCGGAACCGCCATTTGAACGCAACCACCCAACCGTGCGTCTGTATAACTCCAAGCTGGCTAAAATGCTAGCGCTGGACCTTCTCCCTTTCTCTTTCGTGGAAGGGGTGGGTTTTCGTGAATTGGTGGCAACATTCTGCCCTAAATGGAAGGTTCCTAGAAGGTTCTATTTTGCAAGGGTTGCTGTTCCAGCTATACATCAAGATGTGCTGTAGGTGATTGGTGCAGCTATTCACACTATCCACATGACAACAGACATGTGGACCAGTTGCCAAGCCCTTGATTACATGTGCATCACTGCACATTGGGTCTCTTTTGCAGGAGTCGAAAAACAGTTAAAACAAAAAGATGTTGACACGGAGTAAGTTTTTCAAGCTACTCGCAAACATGTAACAGTAGGCATGTTTGGCATGGAGAAATCTCACACTGCACTTAACCTTTTGGAGGAGTTTAACAGGAAGGTCAATGAATGGGTGTATCCAAGAAATCGCACAGTTGGTTATGTTTCCACGTATAATGGCAGTGATATAGTTAAGTCCATGGAGCACGGCGGCTATTTCAGAGTGCTGTGTTTGTCGCACAGTATTAACATCGTAGTGCAAGCCTTCTTGAAAACAGAAGCGCCAGTCGTCAAATTACTGGCCATCTGCCGAAAAATCTGCACACATTTCAGCCATTCTTTTAAGGCCCGGAAGCAGCTGAGGAGCCTTCAATATGAACGTAAACTGCCAGTCAAAGGACTAATCCAGGAGGTGGCAACATGTTGGAACTCAACCTTTTACATGCTTGAGCGTCTGTCTGAGCAGTGGGAGGTAATACATGAGTTTGTCTTTAAACTGGGTTCTACTCATAATGACATGAGGCTAGAGTTGGAGGAATGGAAGCTAATTGCAAGCCTGACAGACATGCTTTGTCCTTTTGAGCTTTTCATGCGTGAAGTCAGCAGGGAGGACTGTTCTTTGAGCAAAGCTATCCCATTGTTGCGCATGCTAGAGCACCAACTGAAGGAGGTGTGTTCAACGTTCCGAGATGAAGGTGAAAAGCGAGAAGCATATGATTTGGTGGAGAAGTTATTAAGGCGCCTACTTGACAATGAAAGTCTTAAAAAGATACATGCAGAACAACATTACATTTGTGCCACTATTCTTGATCCACGGTACAATAAAGCAGTGGCTAGCAAAGCATTCATTCCTTTTGATGAAGCAGATGTTTCAAAGTACAAACATTGGCTAGCTGTGTCAGCCACTCAGTTCGAAAGAGACCGGCAGAACCTTCAAGGAGGCAGCACAAGTACAACTGAATCAGCAGGCTATCTGGCATCAAGTTCCACTTCTCAATCAGTGGCCGAAGGGAGTCACTTTCCCTCACAGCCGTTAACGACACCAGCAACCATATCATCATCCTCACCTGCACCAGGCCGCAAACAAATATTGTCGGAAGGGGATTGGCTAACTCAGCTAAGGTTAGCTCGGTCCACTAATGAAAAGGTCGCAGATGGTACGCAAAGTGGATCAACCCTGGAGAACCTTGAGTCGGTGGTGCAGGCCTATCGGGCTGACCCAACAGAGGTCTGTCATAATGAGAACCCATTGGGATATTGGTATACGAAAAGCTCTGTATGGCTGGCTCTAAATTATTTGTCTTGCCCACTCGCAAGTGTATCTTCTGAACGTGTTTTCAGTGCTGCTGGTGCCATTGTTTCTTCAAAAAGGACCCACCTTTTGCCCAAAAATGTGGAGAGGTTAACAATAATCAAGATGAATCAGCACTTCATACCACCCGATTACAAAATACGTGACTGCACGCAGGAAGAAAAGGACACCGACTTTGGTGACGCCGACTGAAGTTCTTCTCGGTCACCAGACCTACTCCCGTCTCAATTCGTAGACTTGGAGGACGAGCTGTGCTTCCCTGACACCGTGGTCTGAAAATTACTTCCTTTTTTTCCGTACTTATTCATTTTTATACCTGTGTGTCTTTCTTTATTTTGCTTCTTTTACCACAACAAATCTCTAATCACCTAATCGCAATAAGTCCATCATCAGCACTGTCTTCATCTTATTTTCCTTATTGATTTGAAGGTGCCACAGTCTGCATTCAGATGTTCACAAGTTCACAACTCAATCATGCTCCTCTATCCTCCTCCTCCAGACTCCCCCTATCCATTTCCCTGAAGGCAGATGGATGGATTATGGAGAAAAAACAAACTTTGTCTACGTAGACGAGTCCCCTCAAGTGGGACTGAAATAACACAACTGACTATATGCATGCTGATTGTTGACAGACCTACTTCTGAAATTTAAAGGAGAGGCTGCCCTTTGGGCCCTCACTTTCCGAAGAAGATGCGGACAGAAAGTAGAGCAGGTAATGAATAATGAGAAGATGGCATGTTGCAGTGGCCAGCAATGGCTGTCTGTCTTTGTTGAAACCAATTGCTGTTTGTTTTTGGTGAACCGTGCAATTTGCCATGTTTTGAATATACCAGTATTGCAGGTTTTTGGGGGTTTCTTTGGGGGGTGTTCTAGATTTGCGGTGCTGGGTCGGGGGGTCTGGGATCACTGCTGGCACAGTCTAATGTTGATTGCATTTGTTTTTCAGGAAATCCATGGTGGGAAAGGGGAGTTAGGGCCTAGCTGCACAGCGTATTTGGACTGAATTGAAGGCAGTAGGCCCATTTTTGCTTATTGCCTGTTTGGGGGTGTTCTGCTTTTTTGCGGTTGGCTGCAGTGGTCTGGGGGCATAGCTCGGAAGGTCTAATATCGGAATCAAGTGTTTTGGACCAAATCCATGGTGAAATTTTTTGGGCGTTTTTGCTCCCTTGCCTGTGTTTGGGGTGCTGTTTGGGCGGCTTCCTGGTTTTTGTGGGTGGGTTTTGGGGTCTGGGAGCACTGCTGGGTATGGATACTTTTGATTGCAAGAGGTTTGAAGCAAATCCATGGTGGCAAAGGGGAGTTAGGACCTAGCTGCAGAGCGCGCGTGGAGTGATTTTGGAAATTTGCCTGAAAATTACTGTCCCCATTTTGGTAGTTTTGCTTTTTGGCTGTTTGGGGGTCTTCTACTTGTTTTCGCCTGGGTTGACGGCTCTGGGGCCATTACTGGGAAGGTCTAATACCGGATAAAAGTGGTTTGGAGAAAATCGTAGGTAAAAAAGGTTTTGCGTGTTTGCTCACTTGTTTGTCTTTGGGGTGCTGTTTGGGGGGGTTCCTGGTGTTTGGGGGTGGGTTTGGGTGTCTGGGAGCACTGCTGGCACAGTCTAATGTTGATTGCATTTGTTTTTCAGGACATCCATGGTGGAAAAGTGGAGTTATGACCTAGCTGCACAGCGCGTTTGGACAGAATTGAAAGAAGGCCGAAAAATATTGTAAGTATGAGATTTTCCATTTTTGCTTTTTGCCTGTTTTGGGGTGTTATGCTTTTTTGCGGGTGGGTTGGCTGGTCTTGGGGCATTGCTGGGAAGGTCTAATACCGGATAAAAGTGGTTTGGAGAAAATCCATGAGGAAAAAGTTTTTGCATTTTCTGACATTTCGCTCACTTTAGCGTTTTCGGGGGCCTGTTTGGGGGGCTTCCTGATGTTTGTGGGTGGGTTTTGGGGTCTTGGAGCAACGCTGGGTATGGATACTTTTGATTGCAAGTGGTTTGAAGAAAATCCATGGTGGCAAAGGTGAGTTAGGGCCTAGCTGCAGAGCGCGCAAGGAGTGATTTTGGAAATTTGCCTGAAAATTACTGTCCCCATTTTTGTAGTTTTGCTTTTTGGCTGTTTGGGGGTCTTCTACTTGTTTTCGCCTGGGTTGACGGCTCTGGGGCCATTGCTGGGAAGGTCTAATACCGGATAAAAGTGGTTTGGAGAAAATCGGAGGTAAAAAAGTTTTTGCGTGTTTGCTCACTTGCTTGTCTTTGGGGTGCTTTTGGGGGGGTTCCTGGTGTTTGGGTGGGTTTGGGGGTCTGGGAGCACTGCTGGCACAGTCTGATGTTGATTGCATTTGTTTTTCAGGACATCCATGGTGGAAAAGTGGAGTTATGACCTAGCTGCACAGCACGTTTGGACAGAATTGAAAGAAGGCCGAAAAATATTGTAAGTATGAGATTTTCCATTTTTGCTTTTTGCCTGTTTGGGGGTGTTGTGCTTTTTTGCGGGTGGGTTGGCTGGTCTTGGGGCATTGCTGGGAAGGTCTAATACCGGATAAAAGTGGTTTGGAGAAAATCCATGAGAAAAAAGTTTTTGCATTTTCTGACATTTCGCTCACTTTAGCGTTTTCGGGGGCCTGTTTGGGGGGCTTCCTGGTGTTTGTGGGTGGGTTTTGGGGTCTTGGAGCAACGCTGGGTATGGATACTTTTGATTGCAAGTGGTTTGAAGAAAATCCATGGTGGCAAAGGTGAGTTAGGGCCTAGCTGCAGAGCGCGCATGGAGTGATTTTGGAAATTTGCCTGAAAATTACTGTCCCCATTTTTGTAGTTTTGCTTTTTGGCTGTTTGGGGGTCTTCTACTTGTTTTCGCCTGGGTTGACGGCTCTGGGGCCATTGCTGGGAAGGTCTAATACCGGATAAAAGTGGTTTGGAGAAAATCGGAGGTGAAAAAGTTTTTGCGTGTTTGCTCACTTGCTTGTCTTTGGGGTGCTGTTTGGGGGGGTTCCTGGTGTTTGGGGGTCTGGGAGCACTGCTGGCACAGTCTAATGTTGATTGCATTTGTTTTTCAGGACATCCATGGTGGAAAAGTGGAGTTATGACCTAGCTGCACAGCACGTTTGGACAGAATTGAAAGAAGGCCGAAAAATATTGTAAGTATGAGATTTTCCATTTTTGCTTTTTGCCTGTTTGGGGGTGTTGTGCATTTTTGTCGGTGGGTTGGTGGGTTGGTGGGTCTTGGGGCATTGCTGGAAAGGTCTAATACTGGATAAAAGTGGTTTGGAGAAAATCCATGAGGAAAAAGTTTTTGCATTCTCTGACATTTCGCTCAATTTAGCGTTTTCGGGGGCCTGTTTGGGGGGCTTCCTGGTGTTTGTGGGTGGGTTTTGGGGTCTTGGATCAATTCTGGGTATGGGTAGTTTTGATTGCAAGTGGTTTGAAGCAAATCCATGGTGGCAAAGGGGAGTTAGGGCCTAGTTGCGGAGTGCGCGTGGAGTGATTTTGGAAATTTGCCTGAAAGTTACTAAGTCCCCATTTTTGTAGTTATGCTTTTTGGCTGTTTGGGGGGTTTCTACTTGTTTTTGCCTGGGTTGACTGCTCTGGGGCCATTGCTGGGAAGGTCTAATACCAGATAAAAGTGGTTTGGAGAAAATCCATGAGGAAAAAGTTTTTGCATTTTCTGACATTTCGCTCACTTTAGCGTTTTCGGGGTCCTGTTTGGGGGGCTTCCTGATGTTTGTGGGTGGGTTTTGGGGTCTTGGAGCAACGCTGGGTATGGGTAGTTTTGATTGCAAGTGGTTTGAAGCAAATCCATGGTGGCAAAGGGGAGTTAGGGCCTAGCTGCAGAGCGTGCGTGGAGTGATTTGGGAAATTTGCCTGAAAATGACTGTCCCCATTTTTGTAGTTTTGCTTTTTGGCTGTTTGGGGGTCTTCTACTTGGTTTCGCCTGGGTTGACGGCTCTGGGGCCATTGCTGGGAAGGTCTAATACCGGATAAAAGTGGTTCGGAGAAAATCCATGAGGAAAAAGATTTTGCATTTTCTGACATTTCGCTCACTTTAGCGTTTTCGGGGTCCTGTTTGGGGGGCTTCCTGGTGTTTGTGGGTGGGGTTTGGGGTCTTGGAGCAACGCTGGGTATGGGTAGTTTTGATTGCAAGTGGTTTGAAGAAAATCCATGGTGGCAAAGGGGAGTTAGGGCCTAGCTGCAGAGCGCGCGTGGAGTGATTTTGGAAATTTGCCTGAAAATTACTGTCCCCATTTTTGTAGTTTTGCTTTTTGGCTGTTTGGGGGTCTTCTACTTGTTTTCGCCTGGATTGACAGCTCTGGGGCCATTGCTGGGAAGGTCTAATACCGGATAAAAGTGGTTTGGAGAAAATCGGAGGTAAAAAAGTTTTTGCGTGTTTGCTCACTTGCTTGTCTTTGAGGTGCTGTTTGGCGGGATTCCTGGTGTTTGGGGGTGGGTTTGGGGGTCTGGGAGCACTGCGGCACAGTCTAATGTTGATTGCATTTGTTTTTCAGGACATCCATGGTGGAAAAGTGGAGTTATGACCTAGCTGCACAGTGCGTTTGGACAGAATTGAAAGAAGGCCGAAAAATATTGTAAGTATGAGATTTTCCATTTTTGCTTTTTGCCTGTTTGGGGGTGTTGTGCTTTTTTGCGGGTGGGTTGGCGGGTCTTGGGGCATTGCTGGGAAGGTCTAATACCGGATAAAAGTGGTTTGGAGAAAATCCATGCTGAAAAGCCTTTTGGCACTTTTTGTAACTTAGGGTTTGTTAGGGTTAGCACTAGCAGCAGTATTCCATGTGTTTGGGGGTGTTCTAGATTTTTGTAACTGGGTTCTGGGGTCTTAGAGCACTCGTGGGAATGTGTAATTTTGGTTGCAAGTGGCTTGAAGAAAATCCATGGTGGGAAAGGGGGGATTTGGCCTCGTTAAAGAAAGCGTTTGGCACTATTCCTAACTTAGGGCTTGTTAGGGTTAGCAGTATTGTATTGCATGTGTTTGGGCGGGGGTTATAGATTTTTACTACTGGGTGGGGTCTTGGAAAACTTGCTGTAATGTCTAATTTTGATTGCAAGTCGTTTGAAGATAATCCATGGTGGGAAAGGGGGGTTTGGGGCATACTTTCTGAGTGCGTTTCGACACGATTTGAAATTAGGCCTCTGTGAGGTAGCAGCAGTATTCTGCACGTTTTTGGGAGGGTAATGTGGGGTGTTCTAGATTTTGGGGATTGTCATCTCTGAAAGTGATAGTATAATTTTTGCACTACACAGCGTGCCTTATATATTTTTTTCTCTGAGGTGTCTTTAACACTTACTGTTGTGTTCTTCCATCATCAATTACAGGCAGGCTTTTACCCTGTGCCATCGATGTACTACTCAGGCTTACAATTAGCGATCCGCAAATCCGCATCAGGCAGGCAGTGGACAGTGTGTTTGGTCACCAAGATTGATCGACGGAGCATCCGATGGAATGAAGGAGTACCGCGAATAAGAGGAATGGCTGGATGCATCGACTTCACAAATTCAACGGGACAACTATAAAAAACAGTAACAGTATCCAAAATTCTCCTTATCTTTTAATTGATATTGTTGTGAACTTGAACTTACTTCTACGAGTGTGACTCTGTGCGTTTGTTTGATCTCTGCTTCAAATTCATCCCTCCCTCCAGCAATTTGATACATCTTTGCTATGTTTAACACTAATTTAATGTTCTAAGTGTTTATTCTCTCTGAGGGCAGAGAGGCAAGTGAAATTGCGTAATGACTGCAGCCCTGTACTGTCAACTTGTTTCTTCGTAGTTACTAGTAAGTTGCAGTAAGTAGTAGTACTACTTTTCAGTAACCTAACCATCCATTTAGTACTTCTGGAATGCAGTAGTGCACTTCCTTTATGTCCCTTTCAAGATTTATCAATATCTTCTAATCCAAAGATTTGTTTCTCTTCATTTGTTGTTTGACTGTCCATGCTGTGTTTTTTTTCCTCTCTACCAAACTTTCCCAAAAAACCCCATTCCCATGAAATTTTCAAACCCTAACCCTCTTCCCCCGGGCTGTGTGGTATTTCTTTGAGGTGTGACTGACAACAACAATAAATTCCACACACTTGCTGGGGAGGATAAGGTCAAAGCAACCAGAAGTTCATGTGCGCCATCGTGGATTGATAAGAACATCCTCCTCCTACATGACGTGAACAATGAAAAGATTAATGCTTAACTTACGTTGGCACTGCTTAGGCTACAATTTAGGGCACTGTTCTGTACTGTACTATCTATTGTACTGTTTCTAATGCTACGCTCAGGCCACTCAATGTTTAATTTCCTCTTTTTTTCATATGGTGATACAGCCAGTGTGTACCACTACTGCTACCAGCACAACAATGATATTGCAATGATATTGCATCCTTCTCCTACACGACGTGAACAATGAAAAGATTAATGCTTAACTCACGTTGGCACTGCTTAAGCTACAAGGTAGGGCACTGTTCTGTACTGTACTATCTATTGTACTGTTTCTAATGCTATGCTCAGGCCACTCAATGTTTAATTTCCTCTTTTTTTCATATGGTGATACTGCCAGTGTGTACCACTACTGCTACCAGCACAACAATGATATTGCATCCGTCGAGGATTCAAGTCAACAACCAACCTTATTCACCAACCGTGATTCACAAATCACAGGTAAGATAAGCATATTGGAGAGGTAGTAGAATAATGGGCTAGGACTAAGTTGGGAGGAGAGCAGAGACTGACAGTACTACTAGTAAAGTACAGTAGTAGGGCTACTGAATTGACTAACTCGGTTACTTGCATTTTGGTACATTTCAGGACAAGATGTTTCATTCATGCTGGTAAGTTTGAAAAACCAAACGTCCAGTAACCACCGCCAACCACCACACAAAATAATATGAGCGTGTATACTGTGTTTTGGAATGAAAAATATAATTATTAAGAAATATAAATTATGGATGTTGTTGTCACAAAAATAAAATAAATTACCCCAACTCACCCCCCTCCCTAACCAAACCAATGTCCAAAAATCAAAAAGTACCCTTTCCCAAAAACCCAATTCCCACCCCCCCGACAGTCTTTAAAAAAGAGGCAAGGGACAGTCACTTCCTCCGGTGGCGTAGTGTGGCCAGCTGGTGCTGCACTTCCCGTAGCTCTTTGCGGAGGTCCCGGAGCTGGCGCTGATGTTTTTCGGCCAACCGCTCCAGGTAGTCCACTCGTTTTCGGAGGCGGTGCTGACGTACCATCCAGGCTCCGGGGGGAAGCAGCTGTTGTTTTTGCTGCTGTGCGGCGGCGGCGGGAGGCTGTCGGGCCACGGCTCCGTTTGGCTGGAGGCTTGTGGCTGGTGGACCCGGGGGCAGTGGAGGAGGATGTACTGGTGGTTGTTGTAGTGTCATTCTCATGCTCCCGAGCCCACAACCGTCGATACTCGACACAAATAGCCTCCAGCTTACGGGCCCTGGCCTGGACAGCCATCTCCTTACGGGTGAGCTTTTTTGGAGTAGCATCTATGAAAAAAGAAAGAAAAATACTATAGCCAATAGTCTTTAACATAAAGTCAAAATAATTCAACAGAAAGTTGACACTCAGTAACACCAGCATCAGTAACACCAGCAAGTAGCAAACACAGTAAAACATTTTGAAGATAACGGACCAGGTTTTTTTTGATTGTCGATCCACAACTGGCGCCTCCCGGATGTGACGTTATTTATCATTTCTAACCACTATTTTGAGGGTGCCCCATATAGGAGGAAGAACCTAAACCTCCAATTAGGACCAAGATCCAAACATAATTGATACAACAGGTATCTGTTCACACGTTGCCTTTTACAGAGTAAATGCTGTAGGTAATCAAACTACACAACCAATAGACAAACAATGTGGAAGTAGTCTTGATAGAAGTTTTTCTTCAATTCAGATTTTATTTTTATCCACCACGCCCAGCCAACACGTGTTTCGTCAGGGCTACTAGCCCACGACTTCATCAGGGCTCCCGCGGGCAGCGGTTCCAAAGCTATTGCCACAATGGCTAGGTGCTCTCAGCCGCTTCCAATTCCGACCTGGCTACGGGGTACTATGGAGGTTCTCGCTGATTCGTCTCAGCCGTCACAGCTTTACAGCGTCTCCGTGTGTAAACTGTAAATGACTTCCGCATTTACACGCGGAGACGCTGGAGAGCAGTACCGCTTAACCTGCCGCTCACACGGATACTCCTATGGTGTGTCGCATCTTTGGTATTAACCATCACACGGACGGCTGAGACGAATCAGCGAGAACCTCGACAGTACCCGGTAGATGGGTCGGTATTAGAACCGGCTGAGAGCACATAGCCATTGTGGCAATGGCTTTGGAACCGCTGCCCGCGGGAGCCCTGATGAAGTCGTGGGCTGCTAGCCCTGACGAAACACGTGTTGGCTGGGCGTGGTGGATAAAACCTGAATTGAAGAAAAACTTCTATCAAGACTACCTCCACATTGTTTGTCTATTGGTTGTGTTGTTTGATTGCCTACAGCATTTACTCTTTAAAAGGCGACGTGTCGTGTGCACAGATACCTGTTGTAACAGTATAACATTTTGGCATGTATCTTTCCACCGTCTTTGTAAGCCTGTGACCTTACCGGGAGTTTCAGGAATTCCACTAGCAGCACTATGAATGGGCTCACTACTACATACATAGTCAGAGAGTCCTAAAAAAAGGCCTTTTTTTACTTTTTTTCTCTTGGGTTGCAAAAGAAATCACTGGTACTTGAACTTGTGCTAGCCGCCATAATGGCAGCTCACTCAGCTTTCACCCAAGAAATACAGACAAAGGCCATGATGATGCAGACTCGCAGTACTTTAGGCAGTACATGCAAGTGGGGATCTGAATGTCTTACTTTTCTGTAGTGGTGGCACTGCCACTGGCCATACTTCTTCTACTCAGCGTCTGCTCTACTACATCATACACCTCTGCTATCGACGAGGAGGATAAAGAAGATAACATCCTGGCTTCAAAAGTACATCTATGAGTCTTCTTAATGTCTCAAATGTACCAAAATGTCTTTTTGTCAAAAACCAACTAACACCCTTTTCATTATATTTTGGAAACCGCTGTCTTCATATGTTGAATTGCATTCAACAAAACCATTCTTTACAGTCATAAATATTAAGACTCGCTCGTCCTTCGTTTCACCGTTTCACCCTTCTTTAACTTTTCGTTCTTCACATCCCTAAACTTCATCTGATATGACTTGGCTTCACAATAAAAATTTGCCAGCTGAGTTGAAGTGAAATAGAGGGGGCCATTGGTTACTAAAGAAGTACCGCCGCTAATGCTATGAAAAGTCAAGGTTGACTGTCTTCTCTGCGATAGCCCAAAAAGTAGTTTTAAATTAGTAAATGTTCTTGACAGTACAGTGTACTTATACTAGTGTACTGTGTACTACTGTACAGTACATCGTTCACTCCTTTGCGAGGCTACTCAAAAAAATTTCAATAAGTTAGGAGTATAATAACTTACCACCGTCCGCCGCCGCTGATTCTTCCCCCCCAGCTCCTCCTGTTGGCGCCGTCGCATCCTGAGTGGACCCCTCCGCACTGCTGGCCCCCGGCACTGGTGGTCATCTGTGCCGCGTCGGATGTTGTGACGTCTAGGAAAAACATGTCATATTTTCAGATGCCATATACAACCCCCTATTTTGTCTCATAATGGAAGAAAATGTTACATAACACATTTTTTTATTACTGGGATGGAAAAAAAGTAACGGTTTTGGGGAGGGTGTTAACCTTTTATATGCTTATCCCATTAAATGCTACACTTCTTCTTATAACAACTGATGAATGCTTGCTTAACGGGCACCATTTTTCTCTTTACAGAAAGAAGATTCTATTGCCCTTCTGCCAGACAATTCACCAACTACTACTAAGTCCTCACCAGCAGTACTTTAAGTACTTTAAAGAAGGTGGGGGCTTCTGCACAGTTATTCTAATAGTTTCATGTGTCTGTTAACTATTATTAATTTTGAGTCATACTAATTTCATTCATGGAAATGTTGTTGCAACTTTAACGTCATCTTCATCCATCAGAATACTACGCTATTAAAAATAAAGAAATAGTGTTTTCATTTCTTAATTGAAAATAAAACTTTAAAACTAACAAACACTGTGTGGTTTTTGTTTACGAGTGAGTGAGCGGAAAGGTTTGAACTACTGCACTTGACAGTCATGTTTCAGTGACTTAGATAGGCCGGGACTCCGAGGTAGTCTTCTTCTGTTCTTCTGGGTCGTAAAATCATTGGTCAGACATTCTAGATAGTCGGTCAGGGGGTTGGGGGTTCAACTTATGTTCGGACTGAGGTATGTCGAAAGTCGAACTGCACCTATCATCTTGTCCATACTTCTTTGTGTGCAGAATAGTCCCTGAAACACTAGCGGTATGGGATGTGCTCCTCTCAAATCAAAAAGGACACTGCTACCTTTTACTTGGTGTAAACAATTACATTTTGTTGTTGCAAATTGTCAAAGCACTTACATTAAGAAGACTGGAATAGACAGCAAGTGCAACCCAGAGGACTGCACTCAGTGCCTAGAGCTATTGCTGTATCAGAGTTTTGTTTCACACCGTTTGCCGAATGGGCAAGCTTAGCTACCTACACAGACCGACTCATAATTGTAAATAGTAGTAGCACAGAGAGTGATGGTAGAAGCAGGATAAGAATGTAGAAAGTAGTCTACATTAGAAGAAGATCAAATACTATTTTGTAAAACATAGAATTATTAGGAACCAGTTTATAATGAATAGGAGCTATAAAAGTTAGGGAAGTATAAGTATTAATATAACAATAAAACAACTTACTGGGGCCAGCAGAAGAGCCTGCAAGGCACTGCTCCTGTCCAACTTCTGCCACCGGAGTCTCTGTCGCCGCCGTCGCCTTGCCCCTGGGAGTTGCTGGTGATCATGAAATAAAGAAACACAACATGGATGATTGTTTTTGAGGAAATATTTGATTTCTTTGTACTCAATCTAAAATTATGTCGGGGAAACAAATTAACATCAATTGCATCTGATCTGGTCAACTAAGAGGATAGTAGTACAGTATTGCAGGATTCGCAGACCGTCTAATAGGAAAGTTATGTAATTCACTAACTACATCAACAACAAAAAGGTTCTACTACGACTGTGATCACTCAGCAGCACGGGACGTCGCGTGACAGACACAGTCCGTCATCATGATTGCAGACCACTAACAAATGTCTAAGCATGGGTGGAAAATCCGTTCCACTCGCGGATTTCCGGTAAATTCGCAATCCGCGAGATTCGCGAAATTCCCGTAAAATCCGCGAACGGAACGGATTGGGTCAAAAGTTCAAGCTGACTTTTGTAACTCTTTTAGAATGGCGTCAGCAAGCTGCCAGAGCCATTCTAAAATAGTTACAAAAGTCAGCTTCAACAGGAAGCTCTAATAGATAAAGTAAAGCAGGTGCTGCTCAAATTCAGTTACACAATCATTAATCACCTCAAACTTGGGATGATTAATGATTGTGTAACTTAATTTGACCTTCAACTGGAGCATCTGCTTTACTTTATCTATTAGTGCTTCCTGTTGAAGCTATTTCTAGCTATTTTAGAATGGCGCTGGCAGAAGGGGACAAAAAATGAGTGGGGCAGAGGGCAGAAGGGCACAGAAACGAGTGGTACAGAGGGCAGATGGGCATAAAAAACGAGAGGGTGGCAGTGATTAAGCAGGCAAAAAAAAAAAAAACTCGCGAAATTGCAAAGCGCCTCGCGAACACCCGCGAACACGCAAAGCGCCTCGCAAACACACAAAAACAAAAAAATCCGCTAATTCGCGTGAATTCGCGAATTTTGCGGCTTGCCAATTCGCAAATCCGCAAATTCGCGAATTACCAATTCGCAAAATTCGCCCATGCTTACAAATGTCCTAGAACAAGTAATAAATAATATACTCAACATATCAATCCACCACTATCTCTTCAAAGTGGCAGCAGCAGGAGTACAAAGAAGGACTAGACTTGAGTCTACTGTCTCTAGCATTACGTAGTAATGCTCACAAATGACTAAAAAGTTGCAAAAAAGTAAGCATAGTAGCAACGCCAATAACCAGGCGAGCACCTGCAATGACAGAAGAATTTTAAACATTAAAGTCCCTGCAATGTAATCTAATCAGCAGCATTCGTACTCTTCAGGAAAAAAATAGACCAGCAATATAACAGAGCAGAAGGAAAAAAGTAGTTATTAAATAGCTACTTACCAAGCCCAGGGATCTCCACACCAAGCAGGTCGAGCATGTCATGCTCCAGGTCCAAGATGTCACTCCACCGGGGCGTCACTTGGTGGTAGGTGCTCCGGACCCCAGACTCCTTACACATGCGCCGGCACACCTTCTCCCACAGCTGGCGACGCTCCCGGAGGATGTAACCGGAAGCAATCCGCCCATCTGCTGCCACGGTCTTAGGGAGGTGGACCTGGACAAAAACCATCAAGGCGGCCACCTCCACCGCAGAGAAGATCTCCCTGGGCTGCACTTCCTCCCCCCTCCAACGCCCGCAAGGGAGCAGGGTACGTGGTGATGGGCCCTTCCCCTTGCCCTTGTCGCCTCCCTTAGCCATGGTCCTGGGCACAAGTAGAAGGAAAGAAGAATAGGTGTAAAAAAAAATAAGAGAGAGCGAAAGAAATAATGTAGGTAATAAAGTAACAAAAAGTTAAAAAAAACACAAAATATAGATGTAGGAAATTGAAGAGAGAGATAATAAGCAAAAAAAAAACCCAAAAAGTTCAGAAAAACATAGGATTACAAAGATTTAAGGTGGAAGAAAGGTAGCATGCCCAAAACCATAGCAGTGAATGAAAAACAAGATGGCCGTGCCCATAAAGGACCGCCTGGGTAAGTTCGCGTGATATTTGCCCCGCGAGCACACAAAAACGCCCACGAATACATAATTGCGCACCGCATACGACGCGAGGATGCAACGAGCGCCCGGAAATGGAAACACGTCACACAAACAAGATGGCCGCGCCCGTACACGACCGCATGGGCAACCTCGGGGTCGGTGTGCTGCAAGCGGTCCGCGAATAAGCAAAAAACTGCCCGAACACGCCAAAAAAAAGAAAAACCGCCCGAACACGCAAAAAAAAGAGAAATCAGCAAATTCGCACAAATTTGCGGATTGCAAGTTCGATTTCGTGTCCCGCAAATGAAATGAAATGAAATGAATGAAACTTATATAGCGCACGACTTACCCTGGGGCATCTCAGCGCTTGCTTAGGGAACCCGTCCTGGTATTCCCCTGTGAGATAACCCTGGCAGGGTATCCACAAGGTGAAAGCCAGGCATCCCACCGCGAGGGGCCGTTGTGGAGATTAAGAAAGCTATTGCCCAGAGTCGCAGAGTGTGAACCGTGAGTCGAGGAGGCACCGGAGCGAGAATTAACGAGTCCGTGGAATTTTGAGCCCAAGACCCGCCGAGGCGGGGAATTGAACCCTGGTCCAGGGCCGAACTCAGGCTCCAGGTCTGCCGCCTCTAACCCCTGAGCCACACTTCTCCACCTCTCGCGAAATGGCAGAAAACCAAATTTTGGAAAACTGAAAGCACTTAGCAGGTGCAAAAGTTAAAACTAATTTGTAACCATTCCCTGTAGTGATTCCTGAGGGGCCCCTCCAGAGTTTAGTTGCCTACTTTCAACTATTCTCTGACCCTGCTCTGACCCTCAAAGCAGGGTCAGAGAACAGTTACAAGTATGGCACAATGCTCCTGTAAAAAAAATAACTGCAACAGGAAGGTCTTACAGCTAAGGAAGCAAGTGCCAGACTTGAAGCACAAATTCAGTGACACATTAACCAGCCCCAAATTAATTCATCTCAGTTGAGGCTGAGAAGGTGTGCTTTGCTTTCCCCCCATAATCTACTGTCGTGAACAAGAGGGTGGTAGTGGTGAACCAGAGGGTGCTGTGATAAACCAGAGGGGGACAGTGAGGATCCAGAGGGTGGCAGTGATCAACTAGAGGGTGGCAGTAATGAACCAGAGGGTGGCACTGGTGAAGCAGGGGGTGGCAGTGATGATCCAGAGGGTGGCAGGGATGAACCAGAGGATGGCAGTGATGAACCAGAGGCTGGCAGTGATGAACCAGAGGGTGCTGTGATAAACCAGAGGGGGACAGTGATGATCCAGAGGGTGGCAAACCAGAGGGTGGCAGTAATGAACCAGAGGCTGGCAGGGATGAACCAGAGGATGGCAGTGATCAACCAGAGGGTGGCAGTGGCGAACCAGAGGGTGCTGTGTGTGAGACGTTGGCCTGGTATATGATGATCACTATTCTAGTGAGCACCTTGCACCAGTCCAAACGACCCTTATGGTGATTGGTTGTAAGTCAACCTTATAGACCAGCTATCCTAGTGGTATCATGGACAAAAGCAGTCGTAGGCTAAACTCAAGAGGGCATGTGAAGCCAGCTGTTTTACCATATGCAATAATTTAAATCCCAAATGAAAGGACAACACACAAATTATATATTATAAAATATATGTATTTATTTCTAGAATAATCCCCTTGACTCTTTATGAGCGCAGGAGCACAAGCGTTAAACAAAGGACACAGTATAACATACAATAAGATGGGCAATTATGGATAGGCAGGGTGGCCACTCAAACCATATATTAAGAAAGTGGTATAAGTACCACGTCACGAACAATAAACAGGCCTAGGGCATAGGGAATCGCTGGGCCTACACTGGACTAACGAAGGTTAGGACATAGGAGGCCCACAGGATGCGGGTGCAATGTCTATAGGCAAACGCGTTTACCATACAAGTCAATGGTGAGTAAAAATCTGAAAGTTATAGGTTTAGGAGTCTTCCGACTGGACTAGAATGTAGCCACTAAAAAGTAGGACACTAGAGGTGTAAACCACTATAGGAGCACCGGTGTAATCTTGTTACCTCACCCACAGAAAGGGGGTGCATAGGTGCCAAAGTGCGTCAGGTTTTGTCGTGGAGTTCTATGGAGCCTGGAGGTAAAGATGCTGCAGGCGGCCAGAAGAGAAGAGTCCGGTTGGATCCAAGGGTGGATCAAAGATGTAGAGTACCTGAAAGCAGAGGGGACAGAGTCTAGGTCACTAGCCAGTGACCAGGATGGAACCAGGACGGAACCAGGCAGTGTCGGGTTGCGATCAGGTGCTGTTGAGTAGTTTGTCTCCGCTGCACATGGACCAGGAAGGATTGAAGATGACCAGCTGGTGGACACAAGCTGTCCCATAAAGGTTCTTGCTGTTGGCGGTGTCGGGTCTCGAATTGGAGTCACCAAACCTTGGCAAATGCAACCCAAGCAGGACTCGAAGATGTCTTCTGCATCGGACCGGGAAGGTCAGATCGATGGCTCCTTTTCAGGGGAGCTAGGACCAGTCTGGAGCAACCAGACCAGCAGTGTAGTTTTGATGGATCATTGTCACAGAGGCCACTAGCCAACGGGCAACCAACCAGACAATGCGGCAAGCAGGAAAAGTGCAAAAGGGCCCCACGCAGCACTCGGTGAGTGTGGAGGGGTGATCTTTAAAGCACAGGCTGCTTGGGGCTGGGGCTTTTCAAACCCCAAAGCACAGCGTCTAGGGTGCCTTGGGAGCTGCGCAGGAAGCACTTTGTTGACTTTTCAAGATGGCCGGTCCCACGTCTCTCGTGGCCTCCACGGGTCTCAGCTTTGCCAGGACTGTGGATCGGGCTGTTGGATGTCTGGGAGTCTGGGTCTTGTTGATCTCTGTCGTTCCAGCTCTGGCGGGAGCAATGGCAAATAAAGTCTTGATGCGCTGATGGTGCCTGCTTGCACAGGGTGGCCACTCCTTGACCACAAAGGAGATTCTTCAGTCTTCCACGTCGAGTGGGATGTCGAAGAGTCCAGAGTTTCATTTCAAAGTTTCAGTCAGGATGATCTGGTTTGCATTGGCACAGCTCCTACCTTTATTCCAAATCTAGGGGCTGGATCTCCTGCTAGGTCCCTCCTCTGGGTGGGACCCAGGAAGGGGGTGGTTACACCCCTTTCCCTTTGTCCAGTTTCACGCCAGAGCTGGGGCTGGAGAGCCCCAGCACCGGTGTTACACCCGGCCTCGGGGCGTGGTCCTCCCTGACCTGTAGCAACCCCCTTCCGAGCTGTACACCACAACAGACCCCTGAGTCCCCCGGCCTAGCCAACCCTTCCCTCCATGTTACCCATGACCATCCCTGGACTTCCCAGTCCGTGCCTCCATCTTCCCAGCCCATAGGCCCTGTGTGCCCACTTTCCGTCACCTAAGATGGCCGCCGAGCCAGCGCGGCCTAGGCTGAGAGGCGCCACCCTGGCTGGAGGACAGAGCGCCCCCCTTGAGTGACAGAAGGAGGAGCGGTACCTTTCACACCTCCGACCTCTCCTCGAGAAGTGGGTTTTGATCGCCCCTCCGGCCACCCGGAGGGCTGGTTCCACGCCCGCTGTGTGTCTGGAACTCCTCCCGAACCTGACATGAATGGATCAAAGTGCCGCATGGCAGGAAACCCCAACAAGCGGCCCCCAGGTGCTAACACCCCTGCAGACCAGAACTCCAGAGATCAAAGAGGAGCAGTCCTATAACTGGGGATGCTCCGGGACTATCGAGAGATTCGATCCTGGAACGACGAGAGCCCTGCTGACGTGGTCGCGGCTCGCTAGGCAGAGAAGGACTTCTGCTGGAACTACCTGAGACCTGCTGAGTAACTCGCAGCTCCCTTGCAACTTTGAAACCCCTGAGCCCTGCTGAGTGACTTGCGGCTCCCTGGCAACTTGAACTACCTGAGCCCTGCTGAGTGACTCGCGGCTCCCCTGAAGATCGTAGACCTCCGACATCGTGCTAGAGCCCTGCTGAGTTACTCGCGGCTTCCTTGCAACTTTGGAACACCTGAGCCCTGCTGAGTGACTCGCGGCTCCCCTGAAGATCGTAAGACCTCCGACATCTTGCTTGAGCCCTGCTGAGTGACTCGCGGCTCCCTGACTCTCCTGGTCCGGCTGGACCCCAAAGATCGCATCGTATCCCCCGGCTCGAGGATTGAGAACTGCGCGCTGGATACGCACCGATATTGACACTGATCCCATAAGACAGTCACGCTACCCCTACCCTGACCGAGACTCTTTGAGCCCTTGCTCTAATTGTAACTACCTGCCCTGGCCGATCATAAAGATCCTTTAAAACACAAGAAAAAGAAACGTTCTCAAGAAGCTACGGTGTGGTGTCTCTTTGTCGTGGGGTGCTTGTGTAGTGTGTACGATCCTAGATTTGAGACTCACCCCCTGAGAAGTCTCCCGCCAGTGCTCGTCTTGGTAACTAGGGAGGTGGGTCCCAAGGTGGTCAAGTACACGTCCTGCCCTCCCCTGAGGTCGCCTTCTAACAACCGGTTTGAACTGAACTTTGCATGGGACACCTTGTGTGCCTCAGGCAGTGTCTAGTTTCAATCAGCCCTCCCTGCCCCAATCCACAGCCTTGAACCAGAGGGTGGCAGTGATCAACCAGAGGGTGGCAGTGATGAACCAGAGGGTGGCACTGGTGAAGCAGGGGGTGGCAGTGATGACCCAGAGGGTGGCAGGGATGATCCAGAGGGTGGCAGTGGCAAACCAGAGGGTAGCAGTGATGAACCAGAGGGTGGCAGGGATGAACCAGAGGATGGCAGTGATGAACCAGAGGGTGGCAGTGATGAACCAGAGGGTGCTGTGATAAACCATAGGGGGGCAGTGATGAACCAGAAGGTGCTGTGATAAAGCAGGGGGGACAGTGATGATCCAGAGGATGGCATTGGTGAACCAGAGGGTGGCAGTGATTAACTGGAGGGTGGCCGCGATGAACCACAGGGTCGCAAACAGGCTGGACACGTAGAAACAACATGGTTGCGACCGTTGCGATCACACAAGTAAGTTTGCGTTCTCGAACTTGCACAAAACCCTCGCGAAATGGCAAAAACAGCAAATTCGCACGAATTCACGAAATTTGCGAATTGCGAGTTCGCTTTCGCACCAATTCGCGGATCGCGAATTCACAAATTTCGCCCATGCTTACAATTAGCCAGGCTTTGTAAGTGTGTTAGCCATTTCATACATAAAGTAGACATCAAATCAATTCCGAGATATCTAATTATATAGTGGCTGCACCGAAACCGTTCATGTTTGCTTACAAACATGTTGGAATCCTACTCCAACACAGATTCCAGTGTTGGATGTAGGATCCCATGTACTAGTGTGCTCCACTAAGGAGGCCCCCTGTATTCCCGGTCCCAGGCTTTCAGGGTCTAACAGCAAGCTAGTGCTGCTGCCAACCACAGACACAATTCTGCCCTCCTGCTGCTGAGCTGAGCTTGAGTAGGGGAAGGTAGAACAATAGGTTTCCTGTCACAGTGAGTTGTGACCACCAACCAGAAAGACCTTAGTGTATTGGGCTGGGGCTGCTTTCAGTGCCTCCAGACTGCTTTGAAGGGCACAATTGGTGCCCTCCTTGCATAATGCAGTGAAATTAGTTCAGGCAGCCGTTGGCTCCCGCTTTGGAGTGCAACTTGACAAAGGACATGGGAGTATCCTCCCCTCTGTCCAGCCCCTACTCTGGGAGGGATCCCTGAATCGTCCAAACCCTTTCCCTATGATACTTAAGGGCTTACCTGTAGGTGGCTCTTCAGATTTGTCGTGGGACAAGATTCAGATCCGAACCCACTTCAACTTCAACCATCTGGGCACCAGGAACTTCACATGGAACAGAGACTGCATCAAGGAAGACTCCTGCTGCTCCAGGTCTCATTGTCTTGCCAGTCTTCTGAGTCGTCTGTGCCGGTGCTTCATCCAGGTTCTTCTCCAGGCCTGTGGGCATCAAAGATACCCTAAGTAATCTCCCTTGGAGTTAAGGAGTCATTCCCCTACCTTTGCAGGCACCACAACTAAGCTGACCGGTCTGCTGATCCTGATGTCCTCCAGACTTCAATAGGCTCAGCAACATTCTGCAACTCCCTTGAGCCCAAGTATGAGGCCAGTAACCCTAATTGGAACATCTGAAACAGAACCCATGTGCACCGCGTCAACTTGCAGTTGCCAAGGCTTGTTTACTCTGTCCTATGGAGATCATAGGGCTACAAGATGCTCCAGCATCTCTTCCTACCAAGGTCTTCATCTCCACCGCATCCTCTGCACCGTGGGCCTGCATCTTTGGTGAGCTGCTTGAGGTCCTCTTGCGACTCCTGTGCCTTCAGCCTGTGGGCCCTCTTGAGGGTCTTCCTTGGCTTCAGTGGGCTCACCTGCTTGCTCAGGGCCTGCTCTGACTCTCCTGCACTTGGCGAGTCCCTTGGACCTTATTGCTCCCGACACTGCATCTTCTTCGTTTACCACATCTGTTGCTGCTTCCAAGGCTTGTTGATGCTCCAGCTGGACACCGAATCCCCAGTTCTCGACTTCCAACGTGGGGCAGCTCGTGAACAACGCCTAGTCTTCCACAGCGTCACCTGGTCCTCACAGCTGCAGCGACAAGGTCACGTCAACTCTCCTACATCTTCTGTCATCGGTGGTCATTTGACTTCCGTGCCTCCTGGTCACTACCGAGTGGCATAGACTCTGTCCCCTCTGCTTGCATGTACTCCTCCTTCAAGAATCCATCCTTGGATTCCACTGGACTCTTTCACCTTTTTGCCAGCGGCATCTTTACTGAAGTCCTCAGGTGTGGTCTACAATGGTTTACAACGTCACTTTGCCCCTATGCACCGGCTTCCCTGGTGTAGGTATGTATCCTGGTTCTTGAGTATCCAGGGTTGACTTTCCGACGTTCCATCTTCTTCAAGTTCCACGGGGAAGGGTCCTTTTTAAAACTGCAACTGCGACTTTCCCATTGACTTGCTCTGAGTACCCGACTGTGTTTTCACTCTGCATCCAGCCTCCGTGAGGTTCCTGGGTACTTACCTTGGGTGGTTCTTTGGGTCCCCAACTCTTCTGAGTCTTCTGGTTCAAGTCTTGAATTTGGTTGGAGTTTGCATTCCACTTTTTTAGAATATGGTCTGGTCTCCCCCTGGAGAACACTGTGTATTTGTGCTACTTACCTGTTCTACTTTTGAAATATTGTGTTTATTATGTTGATATTTCCAGGGCAGAGATATACCAATATGTTAGTGAGTGTATGTATTATAAATATAACTATTTTTATAACTACACTGAGTGATTTTTTTTCCATTTAACCTACACTATATGATTAGTTCTGGCAAAGCAAGCGCCTTAACACTCCTTTTGGACTAAGCCTGAAGGCTGTTCTCCACAGCTACCACTTTAGAGAGCTTTCTATGGTTGTCTAAGACCACTAATATCACCTTAAAAGGTGTCTGGATTAGTGCAAGGTGCTTTATGTAAACACGTGTGTACCATATACTAAGCCAGCTTCCTACAAGCACCCTCCTTTTGGAAGAGCATGAGCATTCCTGAGTGGTGAATGTAGAAAGCATTTAAGCCTGCCATGTGTACTAGAAACTGAAAATATTTTCTTACAGAGGGATTGTTCGGCATTAAAACAGGTGCAGAAAAAAAGTCAAACTTCATATTATAAAGCAGTTAAGAGTCTGCCAGCAAAACAGAAACTCATATCACTTCCTAAATAGAACTTTAACTTCTCAGCAAGAACTTTAACTTCTCAGCAAGTAGATTGTACTTTGTCGCGACTATACCAGAAAATGTACATATGGCTGATATGCATTAAAAGAGAAAGAGTCAGCACTACCCACCAAGATCATATAGTAACAAATAACAAGGGGGTTCCATTGTTAAGCAATTTGCAAAAAGCAATGTGGATCAAGTAACAATGGTTAGACCTCATTAGGATTTTAAAAACCACTATTCAAGGTGATTTTTGGATCTTGCATCAAGATCCCTTTTAGAAATAAAGTTCAAAATGGTACTTAAAATTATATTGGGCCAAAATTACTGGCCAAAACACGATGAGCTATAAATTCCATTTAAAATCTCCTCTCACCATTACTCTGCATGCGCCTAGCTCCAATTTTGCTCCTTTAGGCTCTCTTACTTTCTCTATTCACTCCCAGTCTCTGCCCCCGCTTCCTCTCTAAACCTTTTCCCCACTATCCATTTCTGTTTGCTGCTGCATCAATCTTCCCATTCCTGTCTCTCCTGCATTCTCTTGCCTTTCCTATTTACAATCCTTTCTCGTAATCTTCTCTCCTTTTCTAGAACTTCTTCTTTATATATTCTCTTTTATCTTCTTTGTACCTCTCAATATGTTTTATTCTCACTTCAGCACTCTTCTACATTGACCATGTATGACAGCTAAAACTTTCTCTTGGCTGTGCATTGGCATTAGCAGCACCTGCCAAATTTCTTTGACCACAATGCTTTTTTCTGTTCCCCAGTCCATGAAGCCTACCATACTTGGGTCCTCCTGGAACTGGAGAAGTCCCCTACAATCTTGGAACAAACAAGTTAACACAATGTGGGCTTCATAGCTGTGCAGCTTGTTTTCAATTCTTTTTGAACAAGACATCAGTCTTCCTTGGATCTAGTGGGGTTTAACCTCTCTACGGCAGACGATAACACATTGACATCCACCACACTACCTTCACAATGCAGTGGACTTCAGCAGGTCAACCACAGTACTGGAAAAAAAGTTGCTGGTAGAAAAAAATCTAGAAATGTTTTCTTTTCCAAAATCAAAGTGGGAATGCTTCCCAAGAGTTCCAATATAGATTTGTTTATGTTGCTGTATTGTACAGAATACTGTCTGGACTGCAGTTAAACAGCTAAACAAATGCAACAGTAGATCACGCTAATGGAATCTGCTGTGATCCACAAGTTTCCTACCACTCTGCGTTCGTATACTTCTCCTGATAACAGTAGTATCCTGCTTAGGTGACTGACCTATCGCTCGTGAAAGGAAAAGCGCCCATCAAGATAAAGGGAATGATCAAGATTTTGCCTTGCAAATTGACCAATTCTGGCAAAGTGAGTAACTGTGGTATTTTGGCCAGGGCTCAATCGGCACCAAGTGAAACCCACCAGGCCCAGATTTCTGTAAATAAGGTACCTAGTGAAGTTTGGGTGGTGTAATTTGAATGGATCCCAATACTTGTTCTTAACCAGTATGCCCCTCAAACACCAAACATTGGCTAAATTGCACATTAGTCCGTACTTCTGTGAAGGAAAATTCCAGAATCTGTGAAGATCCATAAAATTCCTACCATCCAGTGTTCCTATACTTCTCCCAAAAAGTGTGTTCACTAAATAATATATACTTTGTACATTAATTACATAGGACCTCATAACAGCAATTTATTTAATATGATCAAAAATTAAATAAGGATAAAGCAACATTTCAAACACGTTAATACATTTCAAAAAGCAGATTCATAGTACACGGGTCATATCAGAAAAGGTTAGCTGGTCTGCGGAGATGTCTAGAGGTCAAATATAATACAATGACTTTCAGCCACAGATACCCTGATTATGGTTTCCACAAGTCAATGAGTTTCAAGTAGATAACTACTCAGTGTGTTGACCCTGGCAGAGTTATGTAGATATTAAACCTTTTTTGAAAGATAGTCTGTTATAGCAACCCTTTGTGACATTGCCGGCTATATTGGGTCATGTCAGCTTCACACTACTGCTAGTTAAGGTATTTGCACCCTTTTGCAGCAGGCACATGAACATAATGAACTATCTGACTCCTACAAACAAAATAACAGTATGTAGAGCAGATACATTATCTCACCAGGCTATATTTCACAGTAGGCTGGATCAATGTCAGTAAAATATAAATCACCCTTGACTTGTGATAACTATACCCCAGCACAAAAGGCTTATCAAATCACCTTCCCCTATTGATATTTGGAGTTTCCTGATTGAAGGTTGCTTCTGAATGACTGGTAGGTTTGGGTAGTGGCAACCATTTATGTATCAGGAATAGGAACTGTCATGAAAGTTACTGGCTTAAGAAAAACATGACTCAATGTCCTGTAAAATTGTGTAATCCCTTCACACAGCAAATTCTTGTTTGACATACCATATTTGAATGGTGAAAAGGGAGTTAAGATAATGACCATTACGTTCACTGGAATTAGTATACAACTGCAGGACAATGTAAGGAATGTGTGAAACTGAAAAATCTATAAAAATATGTTTTAAAAAAAAAATAATGCCCATTACATTATTGGCCTCTCAGCTGTGACAGCAAACGAGTGTTGATACCACTTTTCATGTGAGTTCCTCACGCACAACAATGTGGCGTCCCACAGGGGTCCATCATATCCCCTCCACTGTTCAACATCTACCTAACTTTCTTACCAAACCTGATTAAACCATTCAAGCTCACCTGTTACAACTATATAGATGACAGCCAAATCATTTCTTAAAACGGATGGTCTGGAAGACCTCTACAATTTAAAACTTGATCACTGACTTCAGTCCATCTTCGGGCCATAAACACATAGAGGATGAATAACCATCTAAAGCTCAATACCGATAAGACAGATCTTATGAGCTGCGGGCAGTGACAAAAGTTCCAGACTACTGCCATGTGGCCTAAGGGACATCAAGCCCCTCAACCAATATCAAGGCAAAACAGAAACCTACGAGTAACCATTGAATCAGACCTATCTTTGATACCACGTTAACAATGTAAAACACAATGACAAAATCAATGAAAACACTATATTGCTTTCTCATACCTTGGATACTAACAGAAACTGCACGCCATTATCTCACTTGTGATCTCCATCCTTGACTATGGCATTAACCTATGCCTTGGCACACCCTCATTCATAATACACAAAATACAACTCATCCAAAATGTTGCTGCAAGATTTCTTCTATCCACCCAAGAGAACACACAGTGTGGTACTGTAAATCCGGACCCTGCTGTTCCACCGATATCGAGGTCCAACACCCGTATCACAAAATATCGTCGTACCATGACAAATTTGGTATCTACGGACCGGTAATGATTAGGACATTATCCCTATGCATTTGCGTCATGATTGAGTGATGCTAACACCCTTAAATCGTGGTTTCCGTCCCGAACCCTCAGACTCCATTTTGTAAACGGCATCCATCTTATGACTTGCCCTCATATAGTCAATTGATTAAGACCGAGTTTGATCTGAAAGGACACGTCCACCGTAGCTGACTTCCCCATGACCTGGCCGAGCTGACTCCACTGCCTCCAGCCAAGCCTGTTCGGGCAGCTCCTCGCCCAGTGGCCGAGCAAGATATCATCAAGGCAAAACATGTCATAAACCATTCACTACATACAGACCCTGTTTTCCATACACATACACCTGTCCATGACTCTTGTTTATGACCAGTTTTACGATGGGAGGGTGCCCGACCTTATTGGTGTTTCATCGATATCTGATGGGAATTCTGGATCTGGCGGGGTAATCCATCACAAACTGGACATCTAAAATATGTGCTGACCAGCATGACTTCGCTCTTTGTATTATTGTAGAAATATGTGTATAGCCATATCATAAACTCGAGAATTCTTGCCCGCAGCTGTTATTTATGTATATAAGGAGAAGGCTGGTTCTGTAAAAACGAACAGTCTCCTGAGAACTTACGGCCCGTGCTGTCGTACTTCTAGGACACATGTAACTTGGTTGCAGCCAATAAAACTCGATCTCTGACTTCAACTAGAAGACTCTGCGTTTCTGTAGTCCAGAACAGGGAGAATTCAGAGGTCTTCGGGTGTGGTCCCCTGGCACCACCGGGTCCCTAAAAACCCGGCACCTCAGTTGGCGCCCAACTCGGGGCGATATCAAGCGGTGACGGTCCAAGCCAGATGTTCGTGAGGAGCTTCGTGTGAAAATTCCGGAGGACCGCCAGCCACTTCAGCGGCCCCTGCATGTCGACGTGGTTCCGAAGGTCTTTGCTGCGAGGTTCCCCGCGTCCCGACGGCTACGAAGGACTGCTGCCCTGACTGTCGCCCTGTTTTGGACCCAGTGATCCTTGGTAGAGCGAAACGATAGACGAGTCTTCTAGTGACGTCACCGATCTTCAATATTCAGTTAAGTATAAGTGGAGCGTCTCCCAGTTCTTAGTTTGGTTCTTAGTTTTGGTATCCCAAAGATACGGTTTGTATTGGTTCTTGCAAGCACCAAAACCGAGGGATTCGTGTATTCACGGCAATATCATAATTAGATAATCCCTTGAAGTTTGAAGCTAGACTAGTGAGCGAAGATGCCTGGTCTCAGCAGACTTGGAAACTTGTTTTGTCTTGGTTGTAGTAAGGACTCCCGATTAGAGGATGCGTGTCCGGTTCCTCCGATTGGAACTCCAACATTTGAGTTATATATAAAGCACGGAGTAGGTCCTATCACGTATAATGAGGTATGGATAAAATACACCCGCAAGGATGGTGTTTTAAAATGGCCCCAATATGGTAGTTTTGACTCAGAAATATTAGACAACCTCGAGGTCAAATTGTTCAAGAAGAAAGCCCGGCCGGCGATGTTTGACTCTTTTCGCTTATGGCGCAAAGAAGCCAAACAGAAAGAAATAAAATTAGCAAAGAAAAATAAAAGAGGCATGTCGATGGTACAAGCTGCCATCGCATACAGGGATAATGAGGAAGAGCAGGAAAGTGAACAAATGCTCAGAAGCAAGAAACTAGCAGTAGATAAATGCTACCCGATGTTACCACATGAGGGACAAGACTCAAAGGGAACATCCGAGAAAGATCCATTAATGTCCCATTTATTGAACTCACCACCCCCATATACATCGAGTATTGTTGGACCCCCGAGGCGTATCGTTATACCGCGCCCCGGCGCACAAAAAGCAGCTCTTGCACAAACACCAGCTCCCCTTCAGCTGGTTCCTACTTCTCCGGCGCAGCCTTCTCAAGGGCCGCCGCCTTTGCTAAATACTCCATCTACTTCTACAACTTTGCCTACTGCTCCAACTATTCACTATGATACTACGTCTACTACTGCCTCAACTTCCTCTGCTGTTGCTTCGACTTCCTCTTTACATCAGCCTGTCTTTTCTGGCGCATCTGCCTCGCCGCAAGCTTCTCCTTCTGTCAGACAGAGAGTGGCAAGTACTGTGACTGGTCTATTCTCGCCCTTCTTTGGGTCGCCTAAAACGACCCCTAAAACAGAACGTAGACAGTTGCGGAGTCAACTACCCGACTACGAGGAAAGAGAAGTGCTGAATAAGTTAGCGCGCAAATGGGTTACTGATACTGTAAGATATGATGTTCAGTCTGTTATGGAAGTCTTCCGTCAGTGGGATTCATCCACTCAAAGATATGTATTTGAAGAGATGTGTGTGTACCTCTGGGAAGATTTACAAGACAATGACCCAAAACGCAGAATGCAGGAACTAGCCCGCATGCGATTCAAATTTTACGAAGGCATGATTACAGGTGCAGATGTTGAACGAGCAATGGATCTGTTGTTATCTTATAGGAGTAAGGGAAACAGCTCTAGATTGTTTAATGAGGATGACATGTCTGGTAGGAAAAAGGCGCGACAGTACCCCATGAGAGAGGTTCCTCCAGTATGGAGGGAAGGTGATGCGAATGTAAATCCGCCAATTCTGCCGCATTTTCAGCGTGTATGGGTACATGTCCCCTGGAAAAGATCCTAAGTTTTAGCACTCAAACAGACACTACCTGATCCATGTAAAAACCCAGCTGGATATTACAAGGAATTATCACAGACCGCCAGCTCATGTGTAATGAATTTAGCAGATATAGACATGTTGTTTGGGAACTTTGTTCCGCATCCTTTATGGAGTAAAATTTGTCATGCAGATCATGATCAAGAACTAGGTGACTCATGGGCTAATATTACTGCTACTGATGCTAGACAAGTTGGTGGTTCTAAACCCGAGCCTTTAATAGCAGAACTTCCCGGTAGGATTATCGCGTACATGAAAACGTTAATGCCTGAATTGCGTGTAAATTGGGACAAGCTATCTACATGCAAGCAGAAGAAAGATGAGAATGTGTCTGACTTTTTCACGAGATTTGAGGAGACTTTCACCGATCATAGTGGTCAGGACATGGCTACCGAGGGTGGCCAAAGATTGTTTGTAGACAAATTTGTACATAATCTGCTTCCTGAACTGTGCAATAAATTGAAAGATTCAGAGAGTGCTTGGGCTGTTTCCACGTCAGCGCAGATTTTAGCCACAGCCCAGTACTATGAAAATAGACGCAAAGACGAGCTAGATAAGACAGACAAGAAGACTAAAGAACTAAAAACTAAAGTTCTTCTCCAGCAAGCCTATCCGCCTCGCACTCCTAGTCAGCAATCACAGCAGTATTCGAGAAACGCGCAAGGAAACGAGTTTTCCCACCAGCGTTCTCCGTATGGCCCGAATCAATGTGCATATTGCAAAGAAGAGGGTCATTTCAAAAGTAATTGTCCAGCTCTTGCGCGACGCTTAAATGGTGTTTCCGGTACAAGAGGTAGAGGTGTTCAACAGGCTCCTAGACGTAGGGGCCGTGGAAATTTCCCCCAGAATACCACTTCTTTTCCGCCTCAGAATTCTATGAATAGCTTTGACCAACAGAATAATGCGTCTTCCAGGTCAGCTCAGTACTATGCAGATGACTATTACGCAGAAAACGAGAATGAGGGTAATAATTGCTAGAACAGCCATGGACAAAGAGAGGGAGTTGTTTCAGTTCCAGTAGATCAGAATGGACCTTATGTCGAGGTGATTACATCCGGAGTGTCGGAGCCATTTCTGCTGGATACTGGTGCTACAAAAAGTTCTATTATGCACTCAAAACTTCCTGGCGCACCTTTGTCCGGCGAAATGAATGTTTCAGTAGGTTTTTCTGGCGCCCCTGTTAGAAACCCGATCTCCAGTCCCATGCCCCTTTCTGTTGGCCCATGCGAATTAGAAGCACCCCTCATTCTTACAACAGGTTGTGGCGAAAATTTGTTAGGTTTGAATTTGTTGAAGAGATTATATGCGACTTTGTACTGTTCTCCTTCGGGAGTACAACTTACCCTTGGTAAGAAAGTGATTTCCCCGATGTATTTGTCAAAGGAAAGAATTCCGACTGAGTTGTCATCTCTTCCAGATGTACTTTGGGCGAATGGTTCTAATGATGTAGGTCATTTGGAGATAGCACCGTATGTCATAACATTAAAAGCTAATGTTAGGTTGCCACGTATTCCCCAATATAGAATATCAAACGAATGTGAAAAGGCTTTGTTAACGATCGTCTACGATCTGATTGCGAAAGATGTCATCGAAGAGACTACAAGTAACATTTGTAACAGTCCTGTTTTGCCTGTTTTAAAGCGTACCGATCCTTCACAGCCCCCTGTGTACCGATCTAAGGGAAGTGAATAAGATCGTTGTACCACAGTTTCCAGTCGTCCCCGACATTACTGCCTTATTGACAATGGTTCCAGCCTCAGCCAATTGGTTTTCAGTGATTGACCTGAAGAATGCTTTCTTCAGCATCCCGATTGCCGAGGAGAGCAGAGATATCTTTGGCTTCAATTTAGGAGGACGAAGCTTCCGCTTTAAACGCGCTCCTCAGGGCTACTGTGAGAGTCCATCAATATTCAGTCAGGCTCTGAAAACACAACTCGATACGATTGTTCTACCTGGTGGCGCGACTCTGATTCAGTATGTAGACGATTTACTGATCGCTGCAGATACTGAAGAGATTTGCAAGCGAGCTACATTGTCATTGTTGCGTCATTTATGTGACATGAAGCACAAGGTCTCGCTTTCCCAATTACAATTTTGCCGACAAGAAGTAACCTACTTAGGTCACATCTTATCGAAGGAGGGAAGGAGACTGACCCCAGAAAGAATACAGGCAATTGCAGAATTGAGTGTCCCAAGGACACAAAGAGAAGTGCGTGCCTTCTTGGGCATTACATCGTACTGTAGACAATGGATACCGAACTTCTCACTGTTGGCCAAACCCTTGCTGGCATTAATGCGTAAAGACACACCCAATCCTTTGCCTTGGTCTGAAGATTGTCAGGCGAGTTTCCATGAGTTGCGTGAGGCATTATGTTCGGCTCCTGTGTTGGGCAACCCCGACTACAGCAAACCTTTTACATTATATGTCCATGAGAAGGAAGGTTGCGCATTATCAGTCTTGACGCAGCACTTTGGGGACAAACAACGCCCATGTGCATATTTCTCCGCGACTCTAGATCCTGTAGCTAAGGCATTACCAAGTTGCTTGAGGGCCACTGCTGCAGCGGCTGTCTGTATTCAACAGTCTGCTGGGTTAGTCATGAATAATACTCTGACCGTTATGGTCCCACATGCAGTAGATATCCTACTAAACAGGACGAAAACACAACATCTAACTAGTGCTCGACTATCCAGCTATGAATTGACCCTGTTAGCAAGTCACATTCACATAAAGAGGTGTGATACACTCAACCCTGCTACGTTATTACCCATTCCAGCAGCAGAGACAGATGAGGTCGACAAACATGATTGCTGCTTTAGGACAGAGGAAGAGACAAAAGGGAGAGTAGACTTGCAGGACACTCCCCTCCCTGAATGTAATGATAATTTATGGGTTGATGGTTCATGTTTCAAGTTGTCAAATGGTGATACGACTGCAGCATATGCCGTGACAATATTACACACGTTTGTAGAGACAGCTCGCATCCCCCACAATTCTGCGCAAGCAGCAGAGTTAGTCGCACTCACAAGAGCGTGTGTGTTGGCGAAAGGAAAACGAGTGAACGTGTATACTGATAGTCAGTACGCCTTTGGCGTAGCCCACAGTTTTGGAAGATTGTGGCGTGAACGTGGGTTCCTGACGTCACATGGTGCGAAAATTCAACACGGCCAGCTAGTACACGACCTTCTCGAGTCACTGACCTTGCCCCTACAGGTTGCGATTGTGAAGTGCAGCGCGCATAGAAAGATTCGAGATGATGTTGGTCGAGGGAATGCATTTGCCGATGAGGTTGCGAAAGAGACTGCAAGGAACACAATGAGTCTAATGTATGTCGTAGGTCCTGCTAGATGGACCCCTGATGTGGGTATGTGTGAGGACACCATCGAAAGCGTGAAATCTATACAAGCTGATGCTACTGAGAAAGAGGTGAATGAATGGAGAGAAAGCAAGGGTAGATTAGACTCGAATGGTTGTTGGGTCGAACTGTCAGAACATCAGCGATGGTTGTTACCTAACGCCTATGTACTCGCAGTGGTAACGATGGCCCATGGAATGGCACACATCAGTGTGAAAGGAATATGTAAGCTGTTGGCCCTAGTATGGCAGAATAGTGGTATCCCAAAATGTGCAGAGAATCTGGTCAGAAATTGTATGGTGTGTTTGAAGCACAATCCCGGTAGGGGAACCCCAACCCCAGCTGGTCACTTTTCACCTCCAACGTATCCGTTCGAGGTCTTGCAACTCGATTTCATTCACATGGAGAGGTGCAATAACCTGAAATATGTCCTTGTTGTCGTTTGCGCCTTCTCCAGGTGGGTAGAAGCGTACCCCCTTAAGAACAACACTGCATTGTCAACTGCCAAAGCCCTTGTCAAGGAATTCTTCCCTAGATTTGGCATGCCTAGAATTGTCTGGAGTGATAATGGAAGTGAATTTGTGGGACGAGTGATGAAGAGAGTGTGTGAGTGTCTAGGCATCCACCAGAAGTTCCATGCTGCAAATCATCCCCAATCGGCAGGATTGGTAGAGTGCTATAATGGCACCTTAAAATTGAAACTGGCCAAAATCCAAGCCAGCACAGGTCTCGAGTGGCCAGACGCCCTGCCTTTAGCACTCCTGTCTACCAGGATGATTGTCCATTCCAGATTAGGACTTAGCCCACACGAGATCGTGTTCGGGCGCACAGCAAATATATGGGGAGTACCGAGGCCCAGAAAGCTCAGTGAGATAGAGTACCCTGCACTGTTTGACTATTTGCACGAACTGACAACTAAACTGCATGCTTTACATCAACAGGTCCACAGCTCCTCTCCAGCGGCGTCTGACTATCCAGGCCACACCACCGAACCTGGCTCCTGGATCCTAGTTCGGAACTTCAGGCGAACAAAGAACGAGGAGCCTCGCTGGACCGGACCTTTCCAGTTTTTGCTGTTCACCCGCTCTGCAGTATGTGTCCACGGGAAAAACACTGTGTGCACGGCGCCCATTGCAAAAGGGTCCCGCTGCCCCTTCCATATGACCGATGGGTCCAGCAAGGAGTCACTGACTCCGAAACAGAGTTTATACCTCGTTTTGTCCCCTTCAGCGATGCACGATTAAAAGGAACTGGTACCGACAAAGAGAGCGATTGTATTTTGCAAGGATCTGTGCCACCGTCGATGCAGTTGGACACTACAGAACCTGAAACACTGTTTGAAGATCACACCGTGCCTGAAAAGGAACGATATAATCTGAGGTCAAGACCAAGGAACTGACATAATTGAATTAGTGCGATTTTCCCTTTTCCCCATGAACTATTTTTGATTTCACAGCTCTCTCGCCCAGGGAACTAGCTCATTTTTGATTTTCGAACCGCCATCCGGTTCTGCTGCTAGGGCCGCGGTTGTAGTCTGAGGAGTGCAGCCGGGGACGCCTAGGTCAACGGTTCTGGTCAGTCTGAGGGAATTACCCCGGACTGGACAGAGCGCACATCTTGGCAGAAGCAACCTCCCACCGCGGGCAGCAACCAGAGGATGGAGTTTCCGAGGGTAGAGAGACCTGCTAGACACATGAACTTTAAAACAAAAATATGCACTGTGATGGCCAGGAAGAAATTCCTGATAATATGTATTTTGATGATATGTAGCATAATGATGTTCTTGATTGGTTACACCTTATCCACGTTTCAAATCACCCTTGTAAACAACACTCAGCCCACACCTTCTCCGACTGCTTCTTTACACTCCTTTCACCCTCTTCCTGAACACGAGTCTGCCAGAAGACTAGAGTTCGTAAATAACTCCTTTATCCAGCTCCTACACCAGCACCAGTCTATAATGAACACATTGAATTGTTGGATCTGCGGACTCATGCCGCACACAACAGATAAGGGCATTCCATACTTCATCCTACCATTCAGTTATTACGGTTCTCTGTGGGCTTTCCAGACCATGTTCCTGTTCGCCCTAGAACCATACCCGCCCGTTCCACGGAGAGCAATTCCAGCAACAAGGCACTAGTGGTAGGAATAAGAAATATGAGTAGGGATGTTGACACGTATCAAACGATTCCTAAAGATGAACTCACTCCCTACAGCCGTTGGAATGTGACTAAATACGGGATCTCTTTGAATAAAAGCCAGAAAACAAAGAAATCCTCCCCAGTCTGGATAGGGCCCCACCGAGGTCACTTATGTCTGCAAGGTATTGGCAGGGATCCCAAAGCACAGTTGGGGAAGAGCATATGCACGGAAACATATGTGTTTGCCTCCCGAACTTTCCCTCCATTCTTGGCGGCTAAAGGCACCTATTTTGCCTGCCATGACAAAGCCTATACATGGTTGCCCCCTGACTTCTCGGGCACATGCTTTGTCTCGTTTCTGCTGCCACCCACCTACACGGCCGGGGCAGATTACCATCGGACAAGGACAGTTAGGGGTGTCGTGAGTCAAGACGACACTGCGGGTCAGGAGTTTGCAGACTTCGCAAAGGGTTTTCTGCCATTTTGGGGGCCCATGGTGAACAGCAGGAACATTCGACAATTGACGAGGATAGTTGAGTCCGCCGTGATTGAAACGGCCGGTGCCCTTAGCAACTTGACAGCTGAGCTTCAGTCGGATCGACTTATGACCCTTCAGAACAGGGTTGCCCTAGATGTCATACTTGCAGACTGTGGTGGTGTATGTAGAGTGATCCAATCTAGTTGCTGCATTTTCATCCCCGATAATGCTACGACAGTGTACCAGGCCATCTCCAAATTACACAAAATCTCTGATTCCCTTCACATGGAGAAATGGGATTGGTCTCTGCTAGGGTGGTTCTGGGAACTGATCTCTGCCTGGGGATGGAAAACTCTGATCTTGATCGGGATGATCTTAGCCGTTCTGTTTATGTTCTGCCTGTTTGTGCAGTGCGCTCCTGCAATATGTGGCCTCTGCGCTACTTCATGTGTAAGGAAGCCTGTATCAAGGGACGAATTGAGCAACAGAATGATGCTACAGCAGCATCTCCATGAATTCATCAATACAGATTTGGACTCAGATTAGCATGAGTTATTGCCTAATATGAGGGCAAAAGGAGGGTCTGTGGTACTGTAAATCCGGACCCTGCTGTTCCACCGATATCGAGGTCCAACACCCGTACCACAAAATATCGTCGTACCATGACGAATTTGGTATCTACGGACCGGTAATGATTAGGACATCATCCCTATGCATTTGCGTCATGATTGAGTGATGCTAACACCCTTAAATCGTGGTTTCCGTCCCGAACCCTCAGACTCCATTTTGTAAACGGCATCCATCTTATGACTTGCCCTCATATAGTCAATTGATTAAGACTGAGTTTGATCTCAAAGGACACGTCCACCGTAGCTGACTTCCCCATGACCTGGCCGAGCTGACTCCACTGCCTCCAGCCAAGCCTGTTCGGGCAGCTCCTCGCCCAGTGGCCGAGCAAGATATCATCAAGGCACAACATGTCATAAACCATTCACTACATACAGACCTTGTTTTCCATACACATACACCTGTCCATGACTCTTGTTTATGACCAGTTTTACGATGGGAGGGTGCCCGACCTTATTGGTGTTTCATCGATATCTGATGGGAATTCTGGATCTGGCGGGGTAATCCATCACAAACTGGACATCTAAAATATGTGCTGACCAGCATGACTTCGCTCTTTGTATTATTGTAGAAATATGTGTATAGCCATATCATAAACTCGAGAATTCTTGCCCGCAGCTGTTATTTATGTATATAAGGAGAAGGCTGGTTCTGTAAAAATGAACAGTCTCCTGAGAACTTACGGCCCGTGCTGTCGTACTTCTAGGACACATGTTACTTGGTTGCAGCCAATAAAACTCGATCTCTGACTTCAACTAGAAGACTCTGTGTTTCTGTAGTCAAGAACAGGGAGAACTCAGAGGTCTTCAGGTGTGGTCCCCTGGCACCACCGGGTCCCTAAAAACCCGGCACCTCAACAGGCATGACTTCTGTCTTGCAATCACTACACCAACTACCTATAGCAAAAATGGTAATGTTCAAGGCACTTTGCATTGTTCACAGAAAATCCAAGGAAAAGGACAGCTATAACTACATGCTGAATTCAAACAAACGAGGACACTGCACTCCAAGCTTGCACCACTTATCATACCACCTTAACATAAATCTGTAGGAGGCACTGCTTTTTCATTGCAAGCCACCAAACTCTGGAAAACATTACCAGCCAGCATTAGAAGCATCCAGGAACCTATACACTCCAAAAGACAGTTAAAAACATTGCTATTTCCAAAACAGCTACACCACCACACATCCCGGCAACAGAACCTGGAAAGACAGTTGCACCCTTGAGCTCAATCTTTAGCTTACAGTACACAGATTGAAACACCCTAACCAGCAAACATAATTCGTCAACTAGGTAAGTTAAGGAGAGTTGACCTATGCTTCACCAGGGGTTTTGGTGCATTCTCAGATTTACTAAAGCTTGTAAACCTGGAAAAGCATCAAAATGCTATGCCATCCCCAATGAGGCATAATGAGGAGAAATATCTTTATTTCTCCTTGTTACTTCCCCATCCTATGTGTGTCACAAGCTCTTATGTGGAGTGGGAGGTCGTTCCACGCCTAGGTGCGAGGCAAGAGAACACCCATCCTCCTGATCAGGTTGTTTGAATGCGAGCAGGAGTCCTGCCGAGCAGAGGTGCCTGGGTGGAAGGAGATGCGACTGTTCAGGTAGGCGGGACCTGAGTTGTGTTGTGTCTTGAATGTGTGTGTGAACAGATTGAATTGGGATCATTTGTGTAGCAGAAGTCAGTGTTGTTCCCTCAGGTGTGGTGTGAGTTCTGGTGGGAGGTTGAGGATGGGTCTGGCTGCCGAATTCTGGATAGCTTGCTGTCTTCTTGTGAGTTACTTCATGCTCCCAGTGTAGAGGGTGTTCCCATAGTCCAACTTGCTGGTGACAAGGGCCTGAGTGACAGTTTTTCCATTATTGCTTGGGAGCCTTAGGAGATCTTCCTCAGCATCTTCAGGGAGTGGTTGCAGGATGCAGAGACCACGTTGGCTTGTACGGTCATGCCCAGTTTCTTGTCAATGAATAGATGTAAATTTCACAATCCCTGCTGCTACCTATGTTCTTTTCACCAACAACTGCTAATCTCAAGACCAGAACGATGTTGCAACAACCGGGAACACGCTTTCTTTGGAACTCTGGCTAGAACCTATGCTAATAATTTTTTCAGGAAAGGGTTAAAACAAGGCTTTTTAAAATCTCACATTTGTGATTTCAGTTGGCTCTTTCATTTCTAAGTCAGTTTTTCTTGTTATGCTATTTATCTTATCAGATTTTAGATTTCATTTTAGCAGGTATGTAGTTCTGAACAGCCAAGATGCCTATGGTGAATGACAAATAATGACAACCACTTAAGAGGGAAAACATTGCAAGCAGCACAATTCGCCAGTGGCGTCAAGTTAATGTGCGTGTTTGTTTCCTCCATACCCCTTTTCCTCTGTATTGAACTGTGAAGTTGACATTAAGTTGGGAGATATTCCTGTAACAACACGTAGAATCACATATAGTCATTGAATGCTTGCTGTGCCCATGTGATAAGATTTGGACCTTTGCATCCTTGTCCAACCACAGAAATCACAAACAATTCTTAGACTTCAAGTCGCTGACAGAAAGTGAGATAAAACGTATTTATTTTCAGCTTTCTCCTGTGTTCACACTGGAAGGTGTTCGGAAACCCCTGTGGAACAGTAGTGCGCATTCCAGATGTATTATATATGTTTCAGTATTAAGCACTTTGAGAGTCAAGACATCAGACACTAAAAAGAGGTGCAAGGATTTGGGGATTCTTCTAAATCTGAGTGCATATTGATATAACTGTTTCATTGAGAAACGTGCATATGAAATAACTTCTATGAAATAACTTCCTGCTTTACAAGAATAATGAAAATATTTTCAATATTAAAAATGGACTAATATGTTCGGCCCATACTTAATTACAGTTAAACATGTTTGTTGTTTCATCCTGCCTCTTATCCATCAATTGGGGATTTTAACACCATCTGAGAAAACGTTTTGGGCCAGATGTAGGTAATCCCATTTTACCGACTGTAAAATACCGAATTTTTACGATTCTGTATTTTAGATTCGGAAAATGGGATGTAGGAAAAAATTCAGTAAAAAATACCGATTCGGTAAAATTCGGATAGTCCGAATCGGTATTTACCGATTCGGTAAATACCGATTCGGTAACACCCATTCAAACCTATGGGCCTCCAGGCCCATAGGAATGAATGGGAATTACCGAATCGGTAAATACCGAATCGGTAAATACCAAATCGGAAATACAAAATACATCCAATTGAGCCTGTCAACCAATCAGAAACACTCACCAGACCCCACAACAAAGCATCAGAGGAACCAACCAATCAAATGCATCTACCCCACCCCACTACCAGGAAGTGGCCACACCCATGCAGGTGCAGAGCAACTGAACAGCATTGAGAGCAGTGAGACACTGAGGAACAGGCTGCCCAGAGCTGAGCTGAGCTGCACAATGGAGTCCCAGGATGCCCATAAGGATGGAGCTGAGCGCAAAAGGAAACTTAAATTCAGCACAGCTGCACTGCAGGTGCTGGTGGAGGAGGTTGTGAGACACCACACCCAGCTCTTTGGCAAGCAGTCTCTGCATGTTGCAGAGTCTGTTAAAAGGAACACCTGGCTGGGGATCCAATCCAAGGTGAATGCCATCAGGGTCACAACCAGGGACATTGATGACCTGAAAAAACGGTGGTATGATCTTCGGATCATAACCAAAAAAAAGCTTGCAGCCTAGAAAAAAGAAGCCGGTGCCACAGGTGGAGGAAGGAACCGTGCACCTGCACTAACAGACCTGGAGCTGATGGCGTAGTCCACCCTGGATCCAGAGAGTGTCCATGGGATAGGGGATGCTGACAGCTCAGCCAGAGCTGCAAAAAAAACAAGGTAAGCTGCATGGACATCAATCTCCACCCCCTTCCCTGTCCCCCTTCCCCAATGTGGTTGTGTGCATCACACTCCAGTACAGGTTTTAGGATTTACCTGCAATGCATCATGGGAGACGTAGTCATAGAAACATACATCAATACAGTCATCACAGAAAACAGCAAGGCATGCTAAACACTACACCCATAAGCAGTTGAGGACCTTGCAATTGTGTGACAGGAATGTGATTTAATAATGACACACAGGTGTACATCATCACTGAGCCAATGTTCATATCTGTCCACAGGAGAGTCATCGTGCAGTACAACGCAGGAAAGGGAGGAGAGGGCACCGGCAACGAAGAGGAGTGAGGACGCAGCCACAAGTGCAGGGCAAAGCACTGTTCCGCCACCCACACCCACAGCGCAGGCAGCAAGAGCACCAGAGCGACCCACCACACCACAGCCTCTGTCACCTCTGCTGTTTGGCTCACAACAGTTGGAACTACCAGCACTCTCCCCACACCAACTACAGTGTCATCTGAACTGGTAAGGCCAAGGAGGCATGATGTGCCCCCTCTCAGGATTCTGGAGACGTCTGATGAGGATGATGGGGAGGGTGATACACAAACAGATCCACTTGAGACAGACATCGCTAGGCAGCAGACCGCATCTGGAGGTGAGCGTACCGGTGCCAGACGCCGAAGGTTACGGGAGAGAGGCGATGCTCAGGATGGAGAGGGGGTCTTCTGTGGTCTGGAGGCCACTATGGTCAAAGTCCAGCGCCTGCAAGCAAAGGGCATATTAGCAGTACATAGACAGGTGCACAACTTGAATACCAGGATGGGCAACATTGACCGGGGGATTGGCTCCATGGCAGAGAGCATGAAGTCCATGGCAGAGGGACTGAGGGACATGTCGCAGTGCATGATTGCTCTCTGTGAGAAACTAGATTCTGACCACACAGACAGGCGCCGGGATCGACAGTGCATCCGGCAAAACACCAAGGCCATGAACCGGCTTGCCACAGCAACCTCCCTGCTATGTCGGCGCTCTGTCGCCATGCAAGATGGCATTGTGCACTGCTGCACGGATTTGTCTGGGGGGATGGGGAGAGTAACCTCTGCCATGGAACTACTGCTTACAAACTAGGCAGCCACTGCTGGGGATACAGGTGTCGGGGACACTGAAAACTCCGCCAGCAGGAGTAGCTGTAGCACTCCTATTCCTGACAATCGAAGAAGCAGCAGGCGCCAATCTGCTGACCCAGACTCCACTGCCACCGTTGCCACCCAGCCTCATGCATCCCGCATTGTTGTGCGTGGGCGCAAACAATGAGGATGCCCACAACCCACAGGACATGTCACGGTTAGGTAACCTGTGATCACCCAGTGGGGTATTCAGACATTGAAGTAGCATGGTGTGCTATCAGTAAATTGCTGTAGTGCCCATTAAACTACGTAATTCAAATACAAAGCCTAGCTGTGTCTCCTTACTTACTTAGAAATAGCTATGTGTGATATCTGCCCGTTTCAGTCTCCCATCTGTGGCTTGCGCTGCTCTGGCTGTTCAGTTCCATCATCAATGTCCTCATGATATGTCATTTCTACTTTTGTGCCTTTCTTGGTGGCAAGGTTGTGCAGCATGGCATAGGTCCCAATGATAGGAGTGTACTGCTGTGCACCTCCGCTCTTGTGGAGGCAGCGGAACCTGCTTTTTAGAAGTC
Organism: Lissotriton vulgaris; assembly: GCF_964263255.1. Lineage (NCBI taxonomy): Eukaryota > Metazoa > Chordata > Amphibia > Caudata > Salamandridae > Lissotriton > Lissotriton vulgaris. The sequence continues at coordinate 1,964,950,875 of NC_141687.1, forward strand.
CAAATGTGCGTTCTACAACGCTGCGTGTTGCTCTGTATGCCACATTGTAACGCCTCTCACTCCTGGTAGATGGATTAAGGTATGGGGTGAGCACAAAGGACCGCACAGCATAAGCGCTATCGCCTAGGTGGAAAAGCGAGTGCCATTAGTTACATACTCATTATACATTCATCTGCAGTAACTATCAGGGTGTGTTACAGTTAGTTACCTAGCAGGTATCTTTCCCCAAAATCTCCAGGAGCAAGACGTATGTAGATCCCACTGTTCTGGAATATGTAGGAGTCGTGGGTGCTCCCAGGAATTTGGCCACAATGTCTGTTATGATGTTGCCAGCGTTGCATATCACCTGCACATTGATTGAGTGTGTGACTTCCGGTTCCTGTATATGTATTCTGTGGCTGCAGGTGGGCAGATTGGGATGTGGGTGCCATCTATACAGCCTATGGCGTGAGGAAAGTGTGCCAGTTGATAGAAATCAGTTTTGGTCTTCACCAGTTCCGCATGTGTCAGGGAAGCTAATGTAATGATGCATTCTCTGCATCATGGCCTCCAGGAACTTCCTGAAGAAACAGGACAGGCAGCTCTGGGACACCCCACCTACCGCAGCAATCCCACTCGGGTAACTCCCAGATGCAAGCAGGTGTAGGCTACAAAGCACCTGCACATGGGGTGGGATGGCGTGCGCCCTTCGTGTTGGTTGCTCCAGGAGTGGGTGCAGGTCCCTGATCAAGTTCAGGATGGTGTGGGGGTGAAGGCTGTAACTTTGCAATATCTCTGGCTCAGTGAGTTAGAAAAGCGTAATCCTCTGCCTGTAGACTTGCTCCTCCCTTCTCCAGACCCCCTCTCCTGCTGCCTGTAGCCATAGCCGCCTTGCAATGACGTAGAATGCCGCCATTCTGGTCAAACTGTTGCATTTTGGGTCCTTTTTTATAGCCTGCACCTGGTTACCACCTGCTTTCACTCCATGGTAAATACCGACTCTTAAATACCGAATTTAATGAAATTCGGTATTTTTGAGGTTTCCTACATCTCAATGGTAATTTTTTACCATTTCTTATTTACCGATTCGGTAAATTAGAATTCGGTAAATTAGAAATCGGTATTTAAGAATTCGGAAAATAGGAATTCGGTAAATTCTGAGTCGGTAAAATACCAACTCGTATTTACCGAATCAGTGTATTTTTGGCTCCTACATCTCAAGGAGCCAATCGGTAATGGCCGAAATTCGGTATTTTCGGCCGACCGGTATTTGCCTACCCACATCTGGCCCTTTATACCTTAATGTTGCGGTCAATAGCTGTAAAGTGACCAGGTTGCTTTTGAAATTGTCTAGCACATTGTGGGGAGCTGACTCTTTATATGGTACACCAAAAGGTGGTATACCGTGCAAAGAGTGCAGGTATTCCCTTACCAGTAGACAGGGGCTTGCTCTAGCAATTCTAAGGTGCTCCTCTAGGGGGTAGTGTGGTTGAGAAGTATTAGACATCTGCAAATATACACAAAAGTCAATAAATAATGCACACGACTCAATAAGGAGAGCCACACCATATCTTTATATATGCTTAGGCACCAGAATCAATACGATCAGTTAGTACATTTTTCAAGAGGAATAATTTTGCATTTAAAAAGTCGAAAGTGCATTTTTCAGAAGTTGCAATGTTATCCTATGGGAGGAAAAACAACTACAGCATTCAGGTACTGTACAGCGACTTACAAGACCAATCTCCGGGACGTAAGGTGGGTATGCGGCTAGGTCCAAGGCAACACCAACAGGACACCTCGGGAGGCACTGGGGTGGCCGGGTGCAGAGGTACTTTTCAGCCCAATGTTATCCTATGAGGAATGGTCCATTTGAAAAGAGGCTGCAGGCTTGGACTAGGAAGTCAGCCGGTCTGAACCTCACGGGGGGCTTAGGTCTCACAATGCTTGGGGACACCTTTCGTCCTCTTTTCCACAGGCCACGGGCAACGGGTGCCGAGGTGTCTTCAGGCATCGGATTTTCATCACTGGAAACACTCGCAGTTGAGGGGACCTGCAAACAGAGGCTGAAGGCAACATTGGGATGTCTACAATGGGCAAGTCTATGGTGGGCTTTGTCTCTGGAGGGCCGGGGTACCAGGCTGGCATCATTGGCCCACTTCAGAACAGGCTAGGCGGCACGAGTGGAGTGTTGCTTTCCAGTGTCGGGTTTTGGCGGTTCGGTGTCCTCTCAGGTCTCTTGTGGGTGCCTGCACGATGCAGGGAAGCAGCTCCGCTGCTCCACGTGAGTTCCCGAGTCTTGGCAGAAGTGCTGGCAGTCCTCCCAGGCTTTTGGAGGCACAGTAATTTGTAGGATAAGTCGACTTTGGTGCAGTCGTCGGGAACAGCTGACAGGCCTGGCGTCAAGTCAGTTGCTTCCACAGTTCTTGCATTTCTCGGCTCTTTGGTCCTTCTTCTTCTTCACAAAGATACTCTTCCAACTTCCTTGACACTAACTGAAGTCCATTGTCTGATACAAGTGTTTTAGGAATTCCTTCATTCATAAAAATTCTATCCAGAAACTTGATCACTTTTTCCGTTACAATGCTATCAGTAGTTTCTACAACAAACCATTTAGAATGGTAATCATTCAAAACCATCAGAAACTTACAATTTGAACCTAATTTGGAAATGGGACCAAGAAAATCTATTGCTACTCTTTCCCAGGGACACACAGGAAGCTTTACACATGCAAGGGGTGGTTGACGCACAACTTTAGTTTTATCACTAGTGGCACATGCGTAGCATTCCTTAACAGCCTCTTCAACATCTTTATCTAATCCAGGCCACCAGAATGACTGACGAACACATCTTTTAGTCATGTTCCTACCTGGATGTCCTTCATGGGCAATTTTGACAATCTTAGGCCTAAGCTTTAATGGTGGCACCAACTTGTTTCTTCTCCATAACTTTCCTTCTCTCAAAAAAAAATAATAATAATAGGCACATTTGTAAAGGCATGGTTACACTCGGCCAGTGTGTCCCCGCGCTGCGGTGCAACTGCCCAGATTTCCACTCTGGTCGCCTTCCACCCTAACTATCCCGAGGAAAAAGATACGTTTTTAGATTTTTCCTAAAACAACTCTGCTGGTCCTCCATCCGGAGACCCACGGGGAGTGCGTTCGAGTGCTGGGCAGCTAGCCGGCGAAAAAAGCGTCCGTCCATCCTAGCTCACTTGACAGCGGGTACACACACCAGGCCCACCCCGCCTGATCCCAGCTGGCATGTGGGGATATAGGGGGTAAGTAGCTCAGACAGGTAAGATGGACTGTACAGGTCCTGAAAGAGGTATCCACCAGGTGTCTGATGTATGGCTCCAGAGTCTCCAAGCTCCCTCTCAACCTTTTCAGGGGTGCTGGGTCTCTGGAGAGCCTGATTTTATACCACTACAGATTTTCATTAGCTGTTCCGGGGGGCGAGGGGGCATTGAGAAACTCTTCAGCCCTTCTACCTCCTCAGCCTAGCAGGTATCCTTCCCCAAAATCTCCAGGAGCAAGACGTATGTAGATCCCACTGTTCTGGAATATGTAGGAGTCGTGGGTGCTCCCAGGAATTTGGCCACAATGTCTGTTATGATGTTGCCAGCGTTGCATATCACCTGCACATTGATTGAGTGTGTGACTTCCGGTTCCTGTATATGTATTCTGTGGCTGCAGGTGGGCAGATTGGGATGTGGGTGCCATCTATACAGCCTATGACGTGAGGAAAGTGTGCCAGTTGATAGAAATCAGTTTTGGTCTTCACCAGTTCCGCATGTGTCAGGGAAGCTAATGTAATGATGCATTCTCTGCATCATGGCCTCCAGGAACCTCCTGAAGAAACAGGACAGGCAGCTCTGGGACACCCCACCTACCGCAGCAATCCCACTCGGGTAACTCCCAGATGCAAGCAGGTGTAGGCTACAAAGCACCTGCACATGGGGTGGGATGGCGTGCGCCCTTCGTGTTGGTTGCTCCAGGAGTGGGTGCAGGTCCCTGATCAAGTTCAGGATGGTGTGGGGGTGAAGGCTGTAACTTTGCAATATCTCTGGCTCAGTGAGTTAGAAAAGCGTAATCCTCTGCCTGTAGACTTGCTCCTCCCTTCTCCAGACCCCCTCTCCTGCTGCCTGTAGCCATAGCCGCCTTGCAATGACGTAGAATGCCGCCATTCTGGTCAAACTGTTGCATTTTGGGTCCTTTTTTATAGCCTGCACCTGGTTACCACCTGCTTTCACTCCATGGTAAATACCGACTCTTAAATACCGAATTTAATGAAATTCGGTATTTTTGAGGTTTCCTACATCTCAATGGTAATTTTTTACCATTTCTTATTTACCGATTCGGTAAATTAGAATTCGGTAAATTAGAAATCGGTATTTAAGAATTCGGAAAATAGGAATTCGGTAAATTCTGAGTCGGTAAAATACCAACTCGTATTTACCGAATCAGTGTATTTTTGGCTCCTACATCTCAAGGAGCCAATCGGTAATGGCCGAAATTCGGTATTTTCGGCCGACCGGTAGTTGCCTACCCACATCTGGCCCTTTATACCTTAATGTTGCGGTCAATAGCTGTAAGGTGACCAGGTTGCTTTTGAAATTGTCTAGCACATTGTGGGGAGCTGACTCTTTATATGGTACACCAAAAGGTGGTATACCGTGCAAAGAGTGCAGGTATTCCCTTACCAGTAGACAGGGGCTTGCTCTAGCAATTCTAAGGTGCTCCTCTAGGGGGTAGTGTGGTTGAGAAGTATTAGACATCTGCAAATATACACAAAAGTCAATAAATAATGCACACGACTCAATAAGGAGAGCCACACCATATCTTTATATATGCTTAGGCACCAGAATCAATACGATCAGTTAGTACATTTTTCAAGAGGAATAGTTTTGCATTTAAAAAGTCGAAAGTGCATTTTTCAGAAGCTGCAATGTTATCCTATGGGAGGAAAAACAACTACAGCATTCAGGTACTGTACAGCGACTTACAAGACCAATCTCCGGGACGTAAGGTGGATATGCGGCTAGGCCCAAGGCAACACCAACAGAACACCTCGGGAGGCACTGGGGTGGCCGGGTGCAGAGGTACTTTTCAGCCCAATGTTATCCTATGAGGAATGGTCCATTTGAAAAGAGGCTGCAGGCTTGGACTAGGAAGTCAGCCGGTCTGAACCTCACGGGGGGCTTAGGTCTCACAATGCTTGGGGACACCTTTCGTCCTCTTTTCCACAGGCCACGGGCAACGGGTGCCGAGGTGTCTTCAGGCATCGGATTTTCATCACTGGAAACACTCGCAGTTGAGGGGACCTGCAAACAGAGGCTGAAGGCAACATTGGGATGTCTACAATGGGCAAGTCTATGGTGGGCTTTGTCTCTGGAGGGCCGGGGTACCAGGCTGGCATCATTGGCCCACTTCAGAACAGGCTAGGCGGCACGAGTGGAGTGTTGCTTTCCAGTGTCGGGTTTTGGCGGTTCGGTGTCCTCTCAGGTCTCTTGTGGGTGCCTGCACGATGCAGGGAAGCAGCTCCGCTGCTCCACGTGAGTTCCCGAGTCTTGGCAGAAGTGCTGGCAGTCCTCCCAGGCTTTTGGAGGCACAGTAATTTGTAGGATAAGTCGACTTTGGTGCAGTCGTCGGGAACAGCTGACAGGCCTGGCGTCAAGTCAGTTGCTTCCACAGTTCTTGCATTTCTCGGCTCTTTGGTCCTTCTTCTTTTGGTTGGCAGGATCTGACTCTCTAGTACCAGGTTTCCCCTAATTACTGAATTTAGGGTGTTAGGGGTGTATAGGGTAATAGACGGTAGGCTATCCACCCTTTGGGTCACTACTCCCCCCTATATGACCACTTCCTTGGATAGGTGGTCATAACCCTGTCCCAGAATTCCAGATTTTGCCATCACCAATATGGCTAACTTTGAAAAATCGCCTCCACTTCAGGTAGCCTACCAGAGGGATGGCACTAGCCTGAGGGTGGACACGCCTATTTGACTAGATAATTCTCCTGCTTGTCCTGGTGCCAAATGACTCTGGTGAAGGGGGGTCAGCTTCTTCTCCTGAGAGAGAAACCAGATACACATAACAAAGGCGGTAGATGCTTTGTAGCTACCCTGCCTTTGAATGTTAATCTGGAGGTCATCTTGTGGGAGGAGATGAAAACACCCCCTGCCAAGCAAGGCTGGTTTCTGGCCTCCCGAGAGCAAAGGCCTTCACCCATGGGGGGCCTGACACTCGTCTTTGATGGCAGACTGACGAAAGCCAGTCAATCAGCACCAGTAGCTCTAGGTTTTCAGGGGGCACCTCTAAGGTACACTCTAGGTGCTTGTATTACTAAATCCGACACTGGCATCTGTGTGGATTTATTAAAACAAGATGTTTGATACCAACATCCCTCTTTTCAGTGAAGCCATCATGTAGCAGGAGAACTTGTTTTCACTAGGTCCAGCCCATGTTTTACAATGGCTTCCCTGTTCCCTGTTCACTTGTACTAGCAGTAATGGAATTGACCAGCTCTGGGGCATATCTGCTCATGCAGATATGCCCTTAATTGTTTTATAAAGCACTCTGCTTTAGGGCTGTAAGCCCTGCTGTAGGGATGACTTACAAATATTACATGCACTGTTAGGCGACTTGGCACCCAGGGGTGTGTGTCATGTTGTGTTTTCACTTTTGGCTGCATCAAGATACATACCCTGCAGTGGCAGTTTGCATGAACTTGGTGAGGGGTCCTTTAGGGTTGCACAATTCGTGAGGCAGCCCTTGAGCAACCTCTTTAGTGCCTCAGGCACTAGGTACCATTTACTTGGGACTTAGAGAGGGTACTAAAGGTATTGCCAATTGAGGAAAGCAATTGCACAGTTTTGGGAAAGAGATCTGGCACTGGGGACCTGGTTAGCAGGAACCCAGTGCACTTACAGTAAAAATCGCCTCAAATTCCAGGCAAAAAGTAAGGAGTGACTATGTCAAAAAGAGCACTTTTTTACATAACTGTAAAGATACTGTCCAGGCAAGTTGTAAAGTTAAATCTTTTATTATAAGTTGAGAGTAGGTACCTCCAGCTTCATCCTCCACCAGTTTCACAGCTCTAACTCTCCTACTTCAATCATAACATTCTAAAATGCCTAGCAACCTATGTACATTCTAATACAGAGAACTCTACACATCTTCCCCCCTATAGATTATATAACAATAATAACACAAAGAAAACAACTTTTATACATAAGCAAAAGATAACATTTAAAAATGAACAATGATAAAAAAATAAAGGGCTTAATCACTCAATAGTAATGGAGGGGTACAACATTTAGAAATGTTGTCGAAACTCCAAACTGAACCATCTGCCAATATGGCAACATTTTTCTTCACACTTCTCACTTGAATTGGTTTGGAAAATTTGCTATCACCTTTCATCACCATACCACCACGCTTAACTACCACCCAGTCGCCAGACTGTATATTGGAAAATGTTACTCCTTTCATAGAATTATAGCGACTTGCATAACAAGCTTGTTTATCAGTAACGTCCTTCTCAATTCTCTCACGATCAACCCACACACAATCTTTGTTTTTCAGCCATCCCAGTACTTCTTTTACTCCTGGTTCCCGCCCCTTAAGGGAAACAAAAGGCGATACTCCAGTCACAGAATGTGGCGTCACTCTATAAGACCACATCAATGTTTTGAGCTCATCAGACCATGACAACCCATTAGAAATTGAGAGTTGTAAATTGTCCATAGTCAAACGGTTAGTCCTTTCTACCAAACTATTGGCCTGAGGCCTGAACATAGCAACTCTTTCGTGCTTCACACCCAATCCACAAATATACTCTTCCAACTTCCTTGACACTAACTGAAGTCCATTGTCTGATACAAGTGTTTTAGGAATTCCTTCATTCATAAAAATTCTATCCAGAAACTTGATCACTTTTTCCGTTACAATGCTATCAGTAGTTTCTACAACAAACCATTTAGAATGGTAATCATTCAAAACCATCAGAAACTTACAATTTGAACCTAATTTGGAAATGGGACCAAGAAAATCTATTGCTACTCTTTCCCAGGGACACACGGGAAGCTTTACACATGCAAGGGGTGGTTGACGCACAACTTTAGTTTTATCACTAGTGGCACATGCGTAGCATTCCTTAACAGCCTCTTCAACATCTTTATCTAATCCAGGCCACCAGAATGACTGACGAACACATCTTTTAGTCATGTTCCTACCCGGATGTCCTTCATGGGCAATTTTGACAATCTTAGGCCTAAGCTTTAATGGTGGCACCAACTTGTTTCTTCTCCATAACTTTCCTTCTCTCAAAAAAAAATAATAATAATAGGCACATTTGTAAAGGCATGGTTACACTCGGCCAGTGTGTCCCCGCGCTGCCGTGCAACTGCCCAGATTTCCACTCTGGTCGCCTTCCACCCTAACTATCCCGAGGAAAAAGATACGTTTTTAGATTTTTCCTAAAACAACTCTGCTGGTCCTCCATCCGGAGACCCACGGGGAGTGCGTTCGAGTGCTGGGCAGCTAGCCGGCGAAAAAAGCGTCCGTCCATCCTAGCTCACTTGACAGCGGGTACACACACCAGGCCCACCCCGCCTGATCCCAGCTGGCATGTGGGGATATAGGGGGTAAGTAGCTCAGACAGGTAAGATGGACTGTACAGGTCCTGAAAGAGGTATCCACCAGGTGTCTGATGTATGGCTCCAGAGTCTCCAAGCTCCCTCTCAACCTTTTCAGGGGTGCTGGGTCTCTGGAGAGCCTGATTTTATACCACTACAGATTTTCATTAGCTGTTCCGGGGGGCGAGGGGGCATTGAGAAACTCTTCAGCCCTTCTACCTCCTCAGCCTGTTCTGTCTCCTCCGCCCCCTCCTCTCCTACACGGGTGGAGTCAGGAAAGGTGGAGTATATTTTCTCCACTTTGTCGGAGAAAAAGTCTGCCACCCGATTATATAGCTCTTCTGAGGCATCGACCGACGCAGCTAATGTTGTTAAGGAGGATATCTCCTTGTAAACCCTAAACAGTTCCCGAGTAGAGTTACTAGCCGATCCGATTCTCTCCAGATAGTATGCTGCCTTTGCTCTTCTGTTGAGCCCATGATAGCTCTTCAGTGCCTTTCTATACTCCCCTCCCCGGTCCGAAAAATCTTTCCTCCAGTGCCTTTCCAGGCGTTTGCACCCTGCTTTCGCCATTCCCAAGGCGCTCGAGTACCATGGGGCAGATTTCTGAACTCTACCCAGTATTTTTCGGGACCAGGGGGGCCGTGCTATCCAGGGCCTCCGTGATCTGTCTATCCAGATTCCTACACGCCTCTTCAGCATCTGTACCACTCAATCCTGACTCAACATTATTGTACGCTTTAAAGCATAAGTCATTGATAAGATTTCCACTTCAACCTTCAGATACACCCCGTATTACCTTTTGTAAAACATCAGATTCGTCCTTCATCTTCGCTGTGTCCCATTCCTCCTTTACAAAAGATTGTTCCTCATTGTATCTTATCACATCAATCTCAACTTCAGATTCCTCCTCACCTACCGTAATAGGCATTTTGGACAAACAGTCTGCTTTAATATTCTTGAGACCTTTCATATATTCAACTTCAAAATTATATTCAAGAACAGATAAAATCCACCTTGAGATTCTTGGAGTTACACTTCCTTCAAGCCCCCTACCTCCTTTAAACAAATGAACCAGTGGCTTGTGATCTATGCGAAGCTTAAATGGCAAACCCCAAACAAAATACCTAAAATGTTTGATCCCCAGCAGCACGCTAAAGCTTCCTTCCCTATCATGGAATATGATGCTTCAGCTCCCTGTAATCTCCTGGATGCAAATCCTATAATCTTTTCTTTGCCATTGTTTAATTGTGTCAAAACTGCCACAATCCCAACTGCACTGGAATCAGTGGTGATGAAAGTTTTAGCTTTGACATCAAAATGTCCCAGATTAGGTGCACACAAAATACCATCTTTAACTTTCTTGAATGCCATATCACACACATCATTCCACACAAAAGTCACACCCGTTTTCATTAATACACGTAATGGTTGCACAATTTCAATAAATCCTCTCACGAATTTGGAGCAATACTCCGCTAATCCCAAGAAACTTTTGAGTTGATCCTTGTTTACAGACGTAGGAGCATCTCTGATAGCAGATATGATACTTTTCTTCAGCTTGATTCCTCCTTTAGAAATCTCATGCCCTAGATAGTTCACACAATATTTTCTCAATTGACATTTTTCCCTCTTTATGGTCAATCTATGTTCTCTCATGCGACCCAAAACTTCTTCCATTACTTTATCATGATGTTCATTATCTCTCCCTACAATGAATACGTCATCTTAAAAACACAGAACGTCCTTTATTCCATGGAGAACATTCTGCATCACCCTTTGGAACACCGCTGAGGCAGATGCTAGTCCAAACGGCTTTTTTTAGTAGCGAAATGTCCCCAGCAGTGTTACAAATGATGTGAAATGCCTCGACTCTCGATTACACGAATACACTTCCACCACCCATGGCAGTCAGCATCTCAGAAATATTTGGCAGAGGCAGTCGATCAACCCAAATGTTCTTATTTAAGTTGCGCAAATCAATGCATAGACAAATATTCTTCCTACCATCTTTTGGCGCAACGACAATGGGCGCCAACCACTCAGAAGCCTCAATTTGCTCGATTATATTCAATTTTAACAATTTATCATGCTCCTCTTGCAAAGGCTCCCTCATAGGATGTGGTACCGATCTCACCTTATGTACGACGGGTGTCGCATTTTTTTTGAGTATGATCTTATGAGAAAAATGTTTGTATTCCTAAATCATCAGAAAAAACATCTGAATATTTCTCCATTATTGATGAATCATAATTGTCAACATTATGCACAACAATGGATTTCACAGGTTCAGAGGCATTTGGATTTAATGTGATTCCCAGATCTTTCTGGCGATGCCACCCTAACAAGTTTGATCCTTGTTTCGTCAAATATACACGACCATAGACTTTTTTGCCTTCAAATTCAATCACCATCCATTTAAGACCTAAAATATTGATAGTCTTACCACCATACCCCACTGCCTTAATATCAGGAGTCATCCAACTTTTCTCATCACTCAATGCACCCCAAGTATTGTAATACATTTCTTTCGATAGTAAGGTATATAGACTCCCCGAATCAATCAGCATTCTTACACCATTTAAGTCTAAATTGATGATACAATTCGGCTTTTCTAACTTATCAGTGCTTTCCACATTGATATTACTATTACCTATGTTGCAATTATGTTTAGTATCGGGACAGACTATTTGAGAGGTGGTGACATTATCCACACAGGGTATTAATTCGTGGACATCTTCACATGAATCATCAACTTCTTGTACAAAAGACATTTTTGTTCTACATGCTTTAGCAAGATGACCTCTCTTCCCACATATTCTGCAAATGGCATTCCTACCCATACATTTGGTGCTGGACGCTATGTGCCCTGGTGCACCACAGCAATAACGTCTAATAGGATGCATTCCCACGTTTGGAAGAGACTTATTAGGTTGAGAAGATTAATTTCCTTTATCTGAAGCTTTGCTAAAAGATTTTGATTGGGGTTTGGAAATAGGCTTAATTACTTTTGTCTCGTCAATACATGCATGAATTTCAGAACCCTTAGACGATACAGATTTGGACTCTGAATCATTGACTACAATAGAATTTGTACATTTATCCATTTCCTTAATCCACATATCAGTATGTTCTAACCCTTTAGCTATTTGCATAGCTTCCTCCAAAGTAGAATCTCTTATTAGTAATTTCTCACGCACTCTTTTATTATTGGTACATCTTACTATCTGATCATGTATAAGTGAGTCTGCCAATTTCTCAAACTGACAAGTTAGTGATAGACCTCTTAAAGCAGCAACATAAGTCGATATATCTTCATCCACTTTTTGAATTCTACTGAAAAATGTATGCCATTCAAGAACTACATGAACCTTTGTAATAAATTTTGAATTTAACATTTGCATGCTCATATCATATACATTGCTAGGTTGACCATCACCTACACCAAGAGAAACTTCAGGATGGCTTTCATATAAGCAACGCCCTTCTAAATGTGTGTGTGTATACTTGTAAAGCGCACTGCCGCCCCATCTTGGGGCATCCTGGCTCTGTATACCGCTGTGGAACCCTTCCTGGCTTTCCCTGTGAAATGCCCCCTCCTGGGCACCCCCAAGGTGAAGCCAGGCATCCCAGCACTGTTGGGGCCGTTGTGGAGATTAAGCAAGCCATTGCCCAGAGTCACAGAGTGGGACCCATGATTAGAGTAGGCACCGAGGCGAGAATTATCGAGTCCGCGGACATTGAGCCCAAGACCCTGCCGCGTCAGGAATTGAACTCTGGTCCCGGGCCTGACCTCTGCTTCAGGGTTTGCCGCTTCTAACTAGTGAGCCACACTTCTCCACTTCTACTCCCAAATTATATACTAAAATGGTTTGTTTGCGCACTGGTCTATATTTATCAGCTTCTGTGGCTAGTATGTATGTTAAAAATATTTTTTTCGATTCTTTCCACGGGATGACAGGCTCTCCAGAGGTTGGAAGGAAAGATGGGGGTGCAGACAACCCTTGATCAGCCATAGTAAAAAGTGGTAATTAAAATATTTTCAAATAGTTTATGTTAATAAGGTAATTGAAAACTGTCATTAAGAGTGCCAAGAACTTTTAACCCAAATGAGAATCCAGCTGCAAATAAGTATAATGTTAGTTGCACATAACAAGCTAAAATAATAAGTCAAACTAAAAACCTCCTATATGATGTTTCTTTTTTAATTCAGTCAGGCCTCCTTTATGATGTTTCCTTTTTAGGTCTCGGCTTGAAACGCGCGAAGCGCGTTCTCGCCAGAGAACTATAGCTGTCGGCTCAGCCGACAACGAGAGGAAAGTGGAGACAAGAGCTGGCCACGCGGATCACTTTGCCATAGGATTACATTGCGCGCGTGAACTTCTGCTGTTTTCAGCATGGCAAAAAGAATCGGCTCACGTCGCGCGCCTCGGGAAGAGGTCATGCGACTGACTTAGGAATGCAGGGGGAGTCTGCAGAGGGGCGTGTGGCGCTGATAAACAGGCAGGCTTTATTTCAGGAAGCAGCGGTATTTGACCTGTTGCCTCATGTAACTTAACGTTGGCTTTTTTATTTAATTTGTAAACTTGTAATGTTTCTCCTTCATGTATCAGTTCTGTTCCTACTGTGAAGCGCCCTGACAGTTTCGGGTAAAGTCTGCGCTATATAAAAACGCATAAAATAAATAAATACATAAATAAATAAAACATGTTTGGCACGGGTCTGGAGGGGCGGGTGTAGCGAAGCAGAGGATCAGGCCCAGCTCTTCCCCCGGAGGTGGAGACCAGCGCTACAAGGGCGCTCAGAAGCGGCACGCTCACTGCTCGTAGGCGTGTAAGATGTACCGGCTGGAAACTGAGGAGGAGACACGCAGAATACCCGTCTGTGGAAGTGGGTGACAGACCGTGAGGCGCTGCATGCATCGTACAATGTGTGACCGGAAGCGACCTTAGCTGGTGACGTAGCTGCACCGCCAGACTTCATACTTTCCCATTTCGGAGCATTGAGTTGCAACGCTAATTAAAATATACATTCTTGTCCAGAGGTCTCAAATTCCACTCTTGTGGAATATAGCAACAAGGCAGCATTTAAACTTAGGGGTACAGCTCCCCTCAGCCCATTGCTTGTAGCACTGAACCCCACAACCTCTTAGAGGGGTGTTCACACCAGCACATGAACACACATGAACACACCCCCTGCCTTTCTGGTCTCTTTCAGGGGTGCATCCCCGCTGCATGAGCGCTCTTTACAGGACGGAAACATATCAGCTCAGACCAGGCATGAAAAGGCTGAACACAAGAAAGCCAACCCTTCCAGCCAGCCCCCGGGATGTCCCTCATCCATTTCGAAAGTCCCCACCTATGCATGCCCTCCCTATACATTCATCTATGCCATGCAGCCCGCACTGATCCCCGCTGAATGAACGCACGCACCACATACATACATCCACCCCTGACGTGCCCGACCCCATCACACAGCCACAGCTTCACCCCATCACACACAGCCACAGCCCCCTCATCTGGAACGGCGTTAACTTTTCACCTCCCCCCCTGATCCCCCACCCTCCTTCCATCCCCCCCATGCCAGCATCGGACTGGCCTTCGTAGTGTGTTGGGGTATACCAGCGTGGGCCACTATACACTTCTTGAGAACTGTGTTGTGCTGTACAGCGCGTAGACGCACGTAGTGCCCACCACAGGTACCAACAACCAGGAAAACAAGCATTTGCAATGCAATAGGTCTCGCATTATTAAAGTTTGAGCTATTGGCATTGCTAAATAATGCAACACCAATAGCTTTTGTTGCAGTTGGTGTTGCAATATTTAGCAATGCCAATAGCTCAAACTTAATTAACCCGAGACCTATTGCATTGCAAATGCTTGTTAATTCAGTCAGGCCTCCTTTATGATGATTCCCTTTTAATTCAATCGGGCCTCCTTTGCGATGTTTTCTCCAGAGTTCAGTCAGGACTTCTTCCAAATCGGAACAATATTTTTTTTTAAGATCGTGGTTCCTGCGTTAGGGTCGTCGCGCTCGAAGCATAAACCAATGAAAAGCTTCCCAACTTCTTAAAATGGTGACACGCAACGTCGCGTCACTCGGCTCTTCTAAGGAAATTGGGCACAATTAAATGTGAAGAAATGACGAGGAGAAGCAACGCTGGAACAGTAGCAACAACGCGGCTTTTACCGGTAAGATTCCAAGTTTGTTCCTGAAGATGCAAATATGCAACATGTTTGTCATTTCCAATTACATTTTTGCATGAAATGTAGAAGCGCAGACACGGGGCAAAATCTTGACAAACAGGCAGTATACTTGTTGTATTTCAGCTGCAAACACGAAGTGTTTATTCCTAAATGAAATGACAGTTAACAGTACAGCGTTCAGAAATTGCAATCGGTCCGTGGAGTGGCAACTCTCAGTATTAAAATTTTCACTGAATCAACAATGTCAATCAGAAGTGAGACTTTTTAAAGCTGGTTGAAGTTCACAGAATTCTTAGGCATAAATTAAAGCGCATTGAAACGTAGATGGTCACTGTTGTAAATAGAATGAAGACTCCGGATCCAGGAAGGTGGCAGGTAAGTAGTTTAATGCAGCAGTAAAGAAAGTAACAGGACCGTCGCCCATCTGGCCAAGCATTAACTGACACAGATTAGAACCAGAGATAGTGTCATGGGGAGAATCATGTAAACAATCTAGAAGGTTGGTACAAGGACAAGCAGGGAAGGGAACAGGTAAGGAAGAAGCCATGTACAACACATCTCCCCCCCTTGGACAATAAAAGAAAAGAAAGAAAAGCATAAGACAAATGAACAGAGAAAACTCTCAATGAACATAATCATTTAAATAAGCAGGTGGATGACGAGAGCGAGGACTCCTTAAGCTCACGCTAGAAGAAGAATGAGCAGGGGTAGAAGCGGGGATAGAAATCCCAACTCCATCGTCACACAAAGAAGAGGAAGCATCGCCACCACCCACCTCCCCCCGTACAGCAGGCAAACAAGGCAAACTGGAATCCTCCTGAGTTGATAACATGTAGCCATTGCAACCTTTATCAGAAAGACTAGAAGAACAATCTGAAGGATTTGTTCCATTTTTCTGGTAAAGCGCAACTCTCCTGTAGTTCCATTTAGCACCATTTTCAAGCAGTACAAAATGAGGAAAAGCCTTCTTAACACGAAATGGACCACTAAATTTTGAGAGGCCTTTGGCACACCGACCAGGTTTGACTTTGACAAGATCCCCATTGGAGATAGGTAGAGGAAACAAATTTGATGGGGAGGATTGCTTACCATTTTCTCTTAACCAGGCAGGAGTCAACCTTGAAACAGGGGAACGACCCCGCATTAGCTCAAAGGGAGATTTTTCTCCCTGCTTATGGGGCGTTGAGCGATACGCCCAAACTAACTCTTGCACACGCTCGTCAGAAAAACATCCACTCACAACCGACATCTGAATCACACCTTTCACCAGTCGGTTGACTCTCTCACATAGACCATTGCTCTCAGGGTTGTAAAGACAAGTGCGGTGATGAGATATGCCACATTCACGCACAAAATTAGCCATTCTGGAGAAGCACGGCACCAAGGCCGACACCACTCGCGTCAACCATTAAGACAGAAGACCGTTTAATGTCAAAAGGGGTAAGGACATCAGAAGACTTGAGTTCAGATTTGATGCTACAGAAACAAGACTCTTGTTCATTCGACCAAGAGAATTTCACCCCCTTTTTCAACAGGGATCTTAAGGGAGCTGTTTTCGTAGAGAAATCTTTCACAAATTTAGAGTAGAACTCAATTAGTCCCATGAAGGACCTGAGCTGTTCCTTATCAGCTGGGGAGGGAGCTAACTCGATAGCTTCCAATAGATTTTTTTTAGGCCTTATACCATCTGCAGAGAGGCAGAAACCTAAATATTCGACCTCTTTGACCAAAAATGCACATTTCTCACGGCGTAGCGTGAGACCAGCATCAACAACTCTACGCAGAACATTTTGTAAGACATTGTTATGTTCCTCCAAAGTATCCCCGAAAACGAGAATGTCATCCTGGAAGAAAATAACTTTATCTAACCCCTTGAACACCTCGGTAACCATTCGCTGAAACACACTAGCAGCAGAAATGAGTCCAAAAGGTAACCTAGTAAATTGAAAAGCTCCTTCGCCTGTAATGAAAGCTGTAAGATGCTTTGAACTGTCGTCCAAACGAATCTGATGATATGCGTGTTTAAGGTCTAGTTTGCTGAAGAATTTTGCTCCCTTGAGTGTGGAAACTAACTCACCTATATTGGGTAAAGGGAAAACATCAGCCACCACACATTTATTCAAAGAGCGTAGGTCTACACAGAACCTAATTTTATTGTCGGGTTTCTGCGAAATGACTACAGGGGAAACCCATGGAGAAGCTTCTACTGGCTCAATGATGCCACCTTGAAGCATCTCCTCTAGGACAGCTTTAACCTCATCACGCAAGGCAAAAGGAACTCTCCTGGCTTTGTGTTGTACAGGAATACTGCCATCTTTCAACAGTATTCTGTGAGAGTAGCCCTGTAGTTCGCCTAATTCTTCTCTGAATACAAGACTATGATTGGCAAGAATGTCATCAATAGAGCAATCATCAATAACTAAAACAGGTTCGTCAGCTCTGGGATTAACAATTATGTGCAAGTCATACTGGTGGGAACGTCCCAATATTGCGGGGCCATCTACAGACACATAAATCTTACCCCAGGTGGACCTATTTTTAAAAACAATCTTCCCTTCAAAGTAACCAAGGAGGTCAATTTTCTCACCCTGGTAGCCAGAAGGAAAAATGTCACACTCATCTAGACATTTGTTTCCCCATACCTCCTTCAGCATAGATGAAGGAATAATAGTCCACTTGGAACCAGTGTCAACCATCAAGTTGACACATTTGTAATCAATCATAAAGCTAGCTTTAGGGATTCGTTCCCTCTTTTCAACACATGAACACACCGAATCATATAACACTAGAATTTTTTTGACATCACGTTTTAGGTCACTATATTCACTCACAACAGTAACTCTCGGGTTAGATCTGTTTTTGCACACTTTTGCAAAGTGACCTATCTTACCACAACGTAGACACTCCTTATTGTTAGCAAAACAGAATTTTGCATCAGACAAGTGTGAATAACTCCCACACCTAGAACACATCTTAGACATGAATTTGTTATTAGGCTGTAACTGGGGTCTATTGAAAGACTGTTGAGGCATATTTTTTTTCTGCAAGACATAACCTTTCTTTCTAACAATAGCGACAGCAGCTGCTTCATCATCGCTAATGTCACTATTGACAACCTTATGAGATATTTCAGCAACTTTTGAGTCTGTACTACTCTTTTGCAATTCCCTAATGCACTTTTCACTCTCCTCAACAACCTTAGCTAATTCGATTGCTACTTTAAGAGTAGGGTTTTTGGCAGCCCATAAACGTTCCTGAATCTTCCTATTATTAGCTTGTACAATTAATTGGTCTCTAATGTGTTCATCAGCCATCTGACCAAAATTACATTTGACAGATAGTTCTCGTAGGCGGGCAACGAAGTCATCTATGCTTTCACCCTCGAGTTGTTTGTTCTTGTAAAATCTGTATCGTTGAAGAACTAGATTTTCTTCCTTCCAAAATCTATTCTCCAGTCTAGCAATAGCTTCTTTAAACTCATCCAAAGGGTGTGAAGTGGAAGAGAGAACCTGAGGTAGATATTTAAAAAGACGTTGTCCTTCCTTTCCTAATGTGGTCATCAAGAGCGCTTTTTTTCTTTTAGGTGAGAAGTCTTCTCCATCTAGAGCCTCGATGTAGTTATTAAACATTATAATCCAGTCCTCCCAGGGAGTAGATGGATTGCCTGGCTCACTCAAAAATTGCGGAGGAAGAGCAACGTTTATAGATTGTGCCATGACAAAACACCTTTTAGTAAAGTCTTTGAAAAGCTGGGTTAATTAAGGAAAAGAGGCAAGTCACCGAAGTGCTAATGTATGTCTAAGCGCCAGTACTCTAAGTTATAAGAAGATTGATGCCACAAAGTCACGTAAATAAATGTCTTGTGCTTAAATATCACAGGAATGAAGAAGCGCCACAAAAACCAATTTTAAAATATGCTTATTTGTAATTTGAAGTCTCGAATCCTTTCTTAGGATTAACAAACCACTTATGCACTTTAAATTCACTAGCGTTTGTCTGCCGACATTACACACAGGAAGAAATGTTTTTAAAATGGCCGCTTGCGTCATACGTCATAAAGGTCACGTAGTTAACCTCGCGTAAGAGATGCGCGGCGTTCAGCTCGTGAAGATTCCAGTGGACGCGCAACACCCTTTGCGTCTTCTGCTCCTAGCGTCACTTGTAGTCAGGGAGATAGATTTACATGGCAACAAGGAATGCCATACTGCTTACGCACCTTGTTGCTCCGTTGCTGGGTAACATAGAGAACTGCACGCGACCAATAGACGACGTCATCAACTGAACTCGGGCAGAAAAGGCGGAGAAATGAGAAAAATTTAGTTTTCAGTCGGTATTTCTCAACGCTGATCGATACCAGAGGTAACAGGAAACCGGCAGAACAAAACGCTGTATCCAGTGGGTTCGTTGGGGAACGGATCGCTGTTTTTCTTTAATCCTTCTTTTGCTGCAAACGAAATGGCCAGATGCTCCCATCCTCGTCGCCAAAATGTTGTAAATAGAATGAAGACTCCGGATCCAGGAAGGTGGCAGGTAAGTAGTTTAATGCAGCAGTAAAGAAAGTAACAGGACCGTCGCCCATCTGGCCAAGCATTAACTGACACAGATTAGAACCAGAGATAGTGTCATGGGGAGAATCATGTAAACAATCTAGAAGGTTGGTACAAGGACAAGCAGGGAAGGGAACAGGTAAGGAAGAAGCCATGTACAACAGTCACATTACTCAGTCTTTTTGAAATAGTTTCAGAACATACAGCTTCTAGCGCTAGTCCTTAGATGAGCAAACAAATTCAATAAATTTTGATGAGAGTTACTCATGTTGTGGAGGTGATATTTATATAAAATGTTGATAATCCAAGGGTGAAGGTACACTGATAATCTGCCCCTTGCACAGGTTAACTTTTGGGTTCCCTTGTCGCCAATGTAAAGATGCTGTCCAGGCAAGTTGTAAAGTTAAATCTTTTACTATAAGTTAGCAGCAGGTACCTCCAGCTTCATCCTCCACCAGTTGCACAGCTCTAACTCTCCTACTTCAATCATAACATTCTAACATGCCTAGCAACCTATGTACATTCTAATACAGAGAAGTCAACAATAACCCCCTCCCAAATGAAAGGAGATGAGACTAACCTTTCCCAAGAGGGTCTTCATCGTCTAAGAAGAAGAACCGGGAAAGGCAATCTGCATTGGCATGGTCGGTCCCAGGTAGGTGTTCCACTGTAAAGTCCACACCTTGTAGGAAGATGGACCATCTCAACAGTTTGGGGATTTCACCTTTCATTTGTGTCAGCCATCTGAGAGGCTTGTGGTCAGTTTGAACAAGGAAGTGAGAGCCGAACAAGTATGGCCTCAACTTCTTCAGAGACCAGAACACAGCAAAGGCTTCCCTCTCAATGGCACTCCAACGCTGCTCTCTGGGGAGTAACCTCCTGCTAATGAAAGCAACAGGTTGATCATGACCATCATCATGGGTTTGGGATAGGACTGCTCCTATCCCATGTTCAGAGGCATCTGTCTGCACTATGAAGTGCTTTGAATAATCTGGTGCTTTTAGAATGGGCACTGAGCACATTGCTTCCTTCAGCTTGTCAAAAGCCTTTTGACAGCTCATTGTCCAGTTCACTTTTTTCTACATTTTCTTGAAGGTCAATTCAGTGAGGGGGCCGCAATGGACCCATATCCCTTCACAAACCTCTGGTAGTACCCAGTCAAGCCAAGGAATGTCCTGACTTTAGTCGGGGTGGTTGGAGCGACCCAGGCCACAATTGTCTGGATCTTGGGTGCTAAGGGTTTTACTGGGCAACGGCCCAAGTATACAACAGAGCCTTGCCCTATCTGGCACTTTCTTTCCTTGATACTGAGGCCTGCACTTCGCAGAGCCTTAAGGACCGTACCAAGGTGGATTTGGTGATCCTGCCAAGTGGAGTTAAAGACAACGATATTGTTGAGATGTGCTGCGCGAAAGGACTCCAGTCCATCTAGGACTTTGTTCACCAACCTTTGGAAGGTGGTAGAGGCATTCTTTAGTCCAAAGGGAATCACAATGAAATGATAATGCCCATCCGGGGTTGAGAATGCAGATTTCTCCTCTGTTCCTGGGGTCAGGCCAATCTGCCAGTACCTTGATGTCAAATCAAAAGTTCAGAAAAATGTGGCTGTCCCAGTTGCAGGGATTCTGTTTGTAAACTGAACTATGCCTGGGATCACAGAATGTAAGTGTGTAGGGACTGAGTCATCATACCACATTGTACCTACGACCCCTAATCCATACTATCTCATAGGGCTTTACCTGCCCTCCCAACCTTCCCAGAGTGACAGGTAAGTTAGCACCCCAGAACACAACACTCTAGTACACTTAGGGAACTGTGGAAACAGATCGGCAACCTTTTGTTTTCTCACTCATGCATTTACACAATAAACAAAAAAAGACAAGAACAGTTTACAATATTTATTGAAACTTATTGTGCTCTTTTATAAAACATCTGCAATGCAACTAGAAAACATATGCCTCCCAACAGCATGAGGATCATTACAAGAAAACTTTAAAGAATAAAAACTATAAAGAATAAGAAGTCCTACCCTTCAAATGAAAAGTATGGGGGATGGGCTGTGTTAAATGAAGGGTGGTATGTTGGTGAACAGAGAGTGTTGAAGCATAATCTTCGCCTCCAGTCCTGACATAGAATTACAGAATTCATTTTGACTACTGATCATAAATTAATGGTATTTAAGGTAAACTAAAGCTATTCTCTAATATTGTATGAGTTTAAAAAAAAACTATTTAAGAATGTTACCATGGCCAAAATAACTAGTCTAGGAAGGCTAAACTAGGCTATGCAGGAAGGATAGATGCTTCTTAATGAGGCTGGGGTGTATGTCTATTTAAAAAGAGGATGATATTAAATGGGATAACCCAGTAGAAAGTCCAAGGACCTGGGTATCGATCGATATAGCAACAAGTGGTCCTAAACAAACCTAAATCCTATTTATGCAACCAATTCATAGGAATATATAGGCACATTCACAAGAAACATCAAATCATAAAACCGAGGCCACTACGAAATTAATTAAATAGCCAACATCAATTTATTTCTGACACCGTTTTGCTCATCTTTGCACAAAATGGTTTGTTAATGATTCTTGCTGTCTTTATAACCCCTATGTGTGTAAAATGCTCTAATATCCGTGAGGATCTTGTTCGTGCTCTATAAAACTTTTAAAAGAAAAAATCAAATAAAAAAATACCATGGTAAATTATGTATTTGCCTCAGCCCACACTTACTATGAAAACACAGTGGGATGAGTGGGGACTCCATTCCTGTCATGCATAAATAGTTCCACATGTCAGCCGGCACAGCCCTCTAATCCCTGGACCACTGCTCTGCTACAATGTCTTTTCTTTGTTTTCAAAATGGCCCATCTCTGTATATAAGTTACAAGGTGTCTTTTTGAAAACAGCAGATGTGAATGTATGTTGTGTCTAAGTGTTAAGCTACCTTTGGTAACCTGATCACAGCAAAGACCGGGCACAGTGTTGTGTGACCTTGTACAATATGTTCAGACAGCCTGAAGTAATAACAAAAACGTGTGGACTAATTTTCTGAAATAATGTGGCACAAAAATAAACATTCCAAGCGTAACATGTGCAAGGCAGAGCAGCCTAAATGTACAATCAAACTAAACTACGAGCAAACTAAGTGGGCACTAAAGGAAACAAACCCTCCCCCGAAACCCCCGCACCTCCCTCCACCCCACCGCCTTTTTGGTCGGGCTAGTAACGGAGCTACTAAATAGACACTATAAAGCATAAGCTAAATCCTCCAATATTTAGTGATCTGCGAAATTATTGCTAAAGTAGCTGAGGAGCACAATAATTGCGATGTTCATCTTTTTGGCCGCAAAACACTGGGACATGGCGTTCACAGCTTTCATTCTCTGCACTCTCTGGCATGTGTATCCAGAGCTGCGCACGCCTCACAGAATGAAGGGGAAAGCAATGCTGTTGAAAGAAAGACGAGAAAACGAAAGTAGTATTTCACAGGCAATCTCTGTAAAGTCGCGCTAATGTGCTTGAGTGTGAATAAAACCAATCTGTCCACTTTTTTTATTTTTATTTATTTATTTAAGCTTGTATCGCGCACAGCTACCCACAATGGGTTTCCCGGCGCCAGTGATGGACTGTAGAAGAAGGAGGGTGTATCACATTGGCTTGAGGCCACAGCCGACTATTGGTCACGCTTAGTGAAAAGCAGAGTCTTCAGAGCCTTACGGAAGCGGAGTAAGTTGGTCTCTGATTTCAATGTCAAAGGGAGGGAGTTCCAGTATTTGGGACCCAGAGTGGAAAAGGAGCGGCCTCCCATTTTTGTCAGCTTCCATCTTGGCACTGTAAAGTTACCAGTGTCCGATGATCTTAGTGAGCGCAGGGGTCTGTAGGGTTTTACCAGCCCTTGAATATATGCTGGGGCGCTGCCCTGCTTGGCCTTGAACATGTAACAGAGTGCCTTGAATTTAACAGGTTCAGGGAAGCTCAACCAATGAAGGTCACGTAAGGCGGCAGTGGCTGAAGTGCGTCTAGGGACGTTCTTTAGTAGGCGCGCAGCCGCATTTTGCACAACCTGCAGCACATGCATGGTGGCTTTGTCTGCGCCCAGGTAGAGAATGTTGCCATAGTCCAGGCGAGATGTTACAAGTGCCTGGACTACGGTTCTGCGGGAGGAGAGGGGGAGCATCCACCGAATCTTATAAAGCCACCGCAGTGTTGAGAAGCAGATGGCTGCAACCTTGGTAGCCTGTTGCCTCATAGTTAGCCTGTCGTCAATGATGACACCCAGGTTACGAACTGCAGCAGATGGTGTAGGCGCATTTCCCAGTTCGGTGGGCCAATGGCGGGGACCCCATAGATGTTTGTTCCGTCCCAGAATGACCACCTCGGTCTTCTCCCCATTCAGCTTCAGACAGTTTCTACGCATCCAATCGGCCACAAGAGTGAGGCCCGACTTGAGTGCGGAGATATTGTTCTCGTCTCTCCCTGATAAGGAGAAAACAATCTGGGTGTCGTCTGCGTAGGAAAACAGGGTTCACCCCGCCTGTTCAACTATGGTTGCCAAGGGTTTAACATAAATGTTAAATAATAAAGGGCTAAGGATTGAGCCCTGGGGGACACCGCGGGTAGATGGACAGATGGCGGAAACTGCTTTAGAAGAAAACACTTGAAAGCTTCGGTCGTTGAGGAAAGACACCAGCCAGGCCAAGGCCTGGCCTGCCACACCTAGAGATTTCAGAGAGTCAATGAGGATGGAATGCGACACGGTGTCGAAGGCTGCGCTCAAATCCAGCAGGATGAGCGCCATGGTGTTTCCCTGATCGACACCGTGCCTGAGACTCTCTGTTACCCCCAGGAGGGCTGTCTCAGTTGAGTGCCTAGGCCGAAAGCCCGACTGAGAAGGATGGAGAAAAGCAGTGTTTTCGACCAGTTTAGAAAGCTGGGAATTTATATGTCTCTCCAGTATCTTCGAGAAGATTGGCAACAAAGATATAGGGCGAAAATTGGCAGAGTTGGAAGGATCTGCACCCAGTTTTTTCAATAGAGGTACAACCATGGCGTGTTTCCAAGGTTGGGGGACATGGGCCTCACTTAGAGAAGCGTTGAGTCATTTGATAATGGTGGGGTGAGTGATGGGATCTAATTGTTTAAGAATTTTGACCGGGAGAGCGTCCTGTGGGGAGCCTGATCACACACTATTTAAACAGGAGACAAAGGAAGTGGCATCTAGAGACTGCCAGGTAGTGATAACTGCATCAGTGGTGGTATTTTCCGATTCCTGGACCGTGTCAAGGGCAATGGGAGTAGTGCCTGGTAGTGTAGTAAAATGATTGTAGATAAGATCAACTTTATTTATAAAGTAATCTGCTAAGGATTGACACTGGGTGGCATCAAGTGCCGGAGGAGGAGGGGTAGAATTAGCACCAGTCAATTTTTTAACAACGTAGAATAGCACCTTTGGGCAGTTTTGTGCATCAGTCACTGTTATTTTAGTGTAATCTGCTTTAGCAGTTTTACAACTGTTGTGATACTTTTTCAAGGCTTCTTTGTATGTGACTTTGCGTGAAGGAGAATGGCCTTGTCTCCATTTACGCTCTAAGGTCTTACATTGTGAGCGGAGGCTTTTAAGTTGTTCCGAGTACCATGGAGCCGGGGGGTGGTGTGAAGGTGCGGACTTTGATGTCATCGGTAGCGCTAAGTTGACCGCATTGGTTAGCCAGAGTTCAGTGGCGCAATTGAGTGCAGCAGCTGGTAATTCAGCGCACGGGAGTGTTTTGATCAATAGCTTATTGAATTCTGGCATGTTGATCTTCCCCCAATTCCGAACTGGCCTCGTAGTTTCCACTTCAGGTCTTATTGCTGTTTCAACCATATCTAAGGAGAAGGGGACAGCTAAGTGGTCGGACCAGGCAATTTGTAGAGCTTCACGAGAACAGTCTAAAGGCAGGTTGGACAGGATCGGGTCCAGTAAATGACCAGCACAATGTGTGGGACCTGAGTTTAGAAGTTGAAGGTTAAAAGCTTCCATGATGGAAAGAAGCTGATTCCTATTAGGGCACTCGTGGTCATCTAAATGTATATTTAGGTCCCCTAAGATCGTAAAATTAGACGCTTTAAGCATTACTGGAGCTAGGAAATCCGGTAATGATGTTATCCATGGGCTCGCTGTCCCAGGGGGGCGGTATACCAATAATCCTGACAGCGTGAATTGGGGGGTAATGGACAATTTAAATAGGGCTGATTCGCAATCATTTTGAGTGGTATCTACCAATTTACAAGTATATGCATTTTTGTAAATGATTGCAATTCCACCACCCCTGCCAGAAACTCTATCCTGACGAAGAATTGCGTAATTGGAGGGAATGGCATCTGCAATATCCGGGCCTGAGCAGTCTCTGAGCCACGTCTCGTTCAGGAATATCGCATCAGGTAAATTTTCAGCAAGAAAGTCATGGATGTTGTATCTGTGTTGTGGCAAGGATCTGCAGTTTATGCTACAAAATCTTAAAGGGGGGCGAGTGGGAGCTGTCCTGGAGCATACCTGTCTTTTTCGTCTACCTTGATGTTGAAGGGATCTGCATAAGGTGGGAGTTTTTAGTGAGAAACTGCAGCGAGGACAGCTGAACTTATGTGGCGGGAAAGGGTAGGTGGAGCAGTTATTATTGGGAGCACCACGTAGCGCATGTAACTCTTCGGAAGAGTATGTAAGAATCATGATGGATATAGTGGCTTTACTCACCAGAAGGAGAGTATGCCAGAGCCCAGAGCCCAGCCTAGCGCGGACTAGCGCAGACGGGCAGGACTCTGGCTGGACTCCGGCGCGACTATGGCGCGAAGCAATGGCCGTCTGTTTTTATACACAACCCTATCCAAGATGGCCGCTGCCTTCTGATCGAGCGTGGCCCTGATGAGTCAGCCCTGAATCGGCTGTTCACCCAGGGGAGGAGGCAAATGAGCGAAAATACAGCGCTCACTCCAGTAAGTTTTCTCAATATTTTAAAGTCGCCTGAAGCGGTAATATCTCCACCCTTAATTCGGTAGAGTCAAGCAGCGTGATAAATCCGCGTGTGCATACAGGGCGGGTTGGACACAAAGGGTAATCACGGTAGCAGCATCTCCCGACCCCGCTTGGCGCCTACCTCATTCTCGAAACGGAAACGCTGCTGCTGTTGCTGCAGAGTGACAACCATTGAGCTAAAAACTGAATTGTCCTCGCACTCGCTATTTTTATATCGACTGTTTTAAAATTGATTGTAAGAATTTTAAAATACCCTGCACTTCCCCTGTTAAAAGTTTTAAATTGATATGAGAATTTAGGAACTTGCGTGGGAAACTCACTTTGTCCTGAATCCTGCTCATTATTCAAGTCTTCCCGCCCCGGTCCGACTCGGTGACCTATACCGTTGAGCGGAGGGCGGGGCAGACAAGAGCAGGACACGCCCAGGGAGGCGAGCGGTTAGCGCTCCAGCTCTCCACTTGACAGGGCTATATAGCCCTCGTCGGCCCAGCGCGCAGCGGTAGCACGCAGTGGTGGCGCCGTAGCCTGCGCCGAAGACCAGCCAAAGACCTGCCCGTCTGCGCCCGTCCGCGACAGAACGTGGCCGGGGGCCGGTAACTATGGCGGATCATCGAGCACACCGACTAAGCTACACCTCACAGGTACTCCTGAATATCCTGCATAACACCGCCAGTGACTGCCCTAACAGGATGAAGGACAATATTGAGGGTCCATTCTCCTGTCGCCATTGTAAAACTCAATTCGAAGCCCCCATGAGCATGGTACATACCTCTAAACCTTGCCTTCACAGTAATCAACCTGAAATAAGGTATTTATCTGACGATTCCACCAATACCAAGATTAAGACCATCAGTAATAACGCCCTCACCAATAAAAACATGCTTTGTAATATCAGGTCTTTATCAAAACATGCCGTCGAAGTATGGGATCTGATCTCCAGTAGGGAGCCGGACCTATGCTTCTTGACGGAAACCTGGCTCAAACCCCACCTAACACCTGTTATAACACTGGGAATCCCTATAGGCTACAAAATAGCCAGGATGGATCGGCCATTGAAAATTGGTGGTGGGATAGCAATAGTACATAAGGAGGAAATCAATGTTAACATTCTGGATGAAATATGTACCCCTGAACTAGAACTTATGATTTTCAATCTTAACTTTTCCACAAAATCTAGCAGGAAAGGAGCGTTAATATACCGCCCCCCTGGTCCATGTAAAAACACCTCTGTGACATTAATGGAAGCTCTGGCTCCTCATGTATGTGATAATTCAGACTTCCTCCTCTTAGGAGACTTCAACATTCACAGTGAGGTCGTAAACAACTCCGAAGCTAAAACTTTTATTAGTGATCTAAGCTCACTGGGCTTAAAACAGGTCAACAACGGGTCCACCCATACGGCCGGACACACGTTGGACTTAATCTTCACTAACTCTTTACCTATCGAATGCTCCCCCCCTTACCAAGTTGACTGGACTGATCACTATGTTCTGGAATTCTCCACCCCCCCTCCCAACCCTCACAACCAAAGACATCATACCCTACCCTGCAAAAGAAGACCCTGGCACAGACTAACTCATGAAAAATTCTGTAAAGCATATGGAAAGCCCACTATGAGTGGAAATGATAACATAGACAAAGCCCTACATGAATATGAAGAAATGCTGTCGCACACTATTGATAAGACCATCCCATTAAGAGTTTTTAAACCTAAACCCGCTCCTAAACAGGAGATATGGTTTTCGGAAAGTCTTAGACTATCCAAACAAGCCACACGGAAGTTAGAAAAGAAATGGAGGGTCTCCCGCCTAGACAACGACAAACATGCCTATAAAGAGTCTTTGAAAGCATACCACAAAGACATTCGATCTGCACGAAAGAGCCACATAGCTTCACAGCTTTTGGCGGCCGGCAATAACTCCAAAACCCTGTATCAGATTCTATTGACCTTCACTAAACCCACTGCTTGTGAAAGCCCGGAAGTGGCATCGCAACAATTGTGCGACAATATCTCCCACTTCTTTACAAATAAAATCAACGCCATATATGACAAAATCTTACTTTCCAATTCGACACACAGTACTACAAACGACCTCACAACAAACCTTGCTAGTCTTCTTCCGCCTGAGAATTCCCTTTCTGTATTTCCTCCTATTCAGATTGAGGAAGTACAGGCGCTTATGTCCCAGATAAAGAGTGGCTCCCCCAAAGACATTATTCCTGCACGCATTATGCCCACTCTTGCAAAGGCCCTAGGACCTACCATCCAGGGATTAATAAATCTTTCACTCAGCACGGGGCAGGTCCCACTTGGATGGAAAAAGGCACTGGTTAAACCTCTCAGGAAAAATACCACCATTTCCTGGAGTGAGCTTAATAATCTCAGACCAATATCCTTACTCCCCTTCTTGGGCAAAATCACAGAAAAACATGTGAATAAACATCTGTCGAGATACATTGAGTCGGTAGGAGCACTGGATCCATCAGAATCGGGCTTCAGGCCCAAACACAGTACGGAGACCGCTCTAATGTCAGTCGCAGACGATCTGCATATGTACCAGGATGGGGGGTTTTCCGTCATCCTGGTGCTACTAGACCTGTCTGCGGCGTTTGACACCGTATCTCACTCTATTCTCATGACCAGGCTGGAGAACATCGGCCTAAAAGATGACGCCCTCGAATGGGTAAGGAGTTTCCTAACCAATCGGACCCAACAGGTAACCATGGGCAATTTTCGGTCAGAGGAAGTTGAGATCACCAAGGGGGTGCCACAGGGCTCATGCTTGAGCCCAACTCTTTTCAACATATATGTGGCACCCCTGGCCAACATCTTGAGAGCATATGGATTTGTTCCAATATCCTATGCGGATGATACTCAACTCCTCTTTCCCTTTAAAACCTTGACACCCGAAGTTAGGAACTCCTTCTCCTTGGGAATGAAAGAGGTAGCACACTGGATGTCTTCCAACTTTTTACAATGCAATGTTGGAAAGACGGAAGTCATGTTGTTTGGGGGGGTAAGACAACTCTGGACTCCGGACTGGTGGCCACAAGACCTTGGCCCAGTACCAGAGCCGAAACCATCTGTAAAAAACCTGGGGGTCCGGCTGGACCAGGAACTTTCCCTCAAGCAACATGCTAACCAGGTGGTGGGATCCTGCTTCCACATAATTGGTATGCTACGCAAAATCTTCCCCCTCCTGCCTGATGCCAGCAGAAGAACATTGGTACAGGCACTAATCATGAGTCGTCTAGACTACTGTAATGGCCTGCTGCTAGCTGCCAATGAGGGAGTCATGGCAAGACTTCAGGTAGTCCAGAATACGGCTGCCCGTCTAGTCCTAAATGCACCCCCTCGCTCCCCTTCTAAACCCCTACTAGAAAAGCTCCATTGGCTACCTATCAGACAAAGGGCTAAATTCAAGGTATGCTGTACCATACATAAGAGTCTCAATGGTATGGGTCCGGCATACTTGGCCACCAAATTCGTCCCCTACAAGCCCTCCCGCCCTCTTCGCTCGAGCGAACAAGGCCTTCTAGTAGTGCCCAGGGCAAGGAAGGCAAGACAGGGCAGCAAAGCACTCTCAATAGCTGGACCGTCTCTTTGGAACAGCCTCCCCAACGCCCTAAGGCTTTGCACAGAATACCTTCCCTTCAGGAAGATGCTAAAGACTCTCCTTTTCAGCTCCTAGACAGCATACGTTCTCCCATTCGTACTGTGGCAGATGTCAGAAGCGCGGAGATGCTCCCTAGGGAGTCGACATCAGCGCTATACAAGCCAGTAAAATAAAAATAAAATAAAAAAATAAGAGCGTTTAAAATAGTAACAGCCCGGCTCAAGCCTCAGGCAATAATGAAGGTGAATATCCTCGCGAGCAAGTCCTATTACTGTTTTTATACACAACCCTATCCAAGATGACCGCCGCCGTCTGATCGAGCGTGGCCCTGATGAGTCAGCCCTGAATCGGCTGTTCACCCAGGGGAGGAGGCAAATGAGCGAAAATACAGCGCTCACTCCAGTAAGTTTACTCAATATTTTAAAGTCACCTGAAGCGGTAATATCTCCACCCTTAATTCGGTAGAGTCAAGCAGCGCGATAAATCCGCGTGTGGATACAGGGGGATAGGGGGTATTTTGACGGAAGTTGGAAAAAATGTCTTCATTTTTTTAAATCTGTCCTGAGGATGCACTTTGGAAGGGAAAAATATCTGAAAAGGATGACATTTCCAACACAGTTTTTTTCTCTTTTGGATCCATTTCATAGGGAAACGAATGAAGGAAAGGAGAGGAAAAAGAGGGCAAGACCCATTTCTCAAAGTCAGTGTTTTCAGCAGGTGAAGAGGAGCAAGATAGAGACAGATGATGGGACAGAGAAAAAGAGAGAAAGAGCTACCAGCAGCCTCAGTGACAAACTGACAAATGTGAGCTGCAAGGGACTAGTATCAGAGATGAAGACTTAGTTTTGTGTCAGTGCCAAGCAGTCTTTAGGGTACTTTGTGGGGGCTCATTTAAGAGTTATTTGAATACACCTGCCTTAGTCTGACTCTAAAGTACGCAGGTGATACATCACCTTCCAGAGACAAGTGACTGCTCTGTCTCTTAACCTCTCTGTGCATGCATGTCTGTTGTCTCGTCTCCTGAGAGCGATGACTTTGCAAAGTTGTGCAAAGTCAACAATCTACAATTAGATGGAGCTGTTTGTTATTGTACCCTTCCGTTTCAAAATTAGTTTATAGTGTAAAGCCTGTAGCAAAAGCATTTGATGGACTAGGCACACAACCCAGAACAACCTGCGCTTGTTCTCCAAATCTTCACAGTTGACAATTTGGATAAAAAACGCAGACAGCAAGCCTCGGCTGTGACTCACATATTTCTAGTATAATCCTTTAAAATTGTCTAGGTTTTCTGAGGTCACACAGCGATAAACTCCCACTAAAAGACCTCTCGGCTGCAAAAGGTGAGCTGTACCTGCAAAAGATGAACCTACCTGGCTAGATATTCTAAAACATTTCAGGCGCTTAAGAAATTGTATATAATCACTCGGCCTAAATAGAAAGAGGTTTAGTGAATGACCCTGAAACCTTCAACTATTGAAATAATCCTGCCTTTGCCACATCCTTGGAATGTCACTGAATGGCAGGCTCCAGAATTAGTCTGGGAATAGGATGGGATATCATTGGAGCAGCGTAATTTTATTTCAGCCCCACCCTTCATCATGGGTCTTTTCAACATTTTGTGGTCCGCCATGTATTTTCACCATCAGCGAGTGAGTTTGGCTTTTGCACATAGTGGGAATATCAAAACGCGTTGTCCTACCGCAGATGGCTCCGGGGCTTGGAACCGCTAGCCCCAAGACAGCACAATGCCACAAAAACAGGATGACTAGCAACACTGTGCAATTGTGTATGGCTTAACCTATCATCCAGAATGTTACCACAAAGTTCAATATAGCAAACAAACACCCTCAGACACTTTAAACAAGCCTGTGTCAAAATGGAATACTCTACTAAACCAGTTTCCACTGAAAGGATTACCAGTAAAATAAAGTGCCGCAATATTGCTGCAGAATTTCCTTTTTTGTGCCGCAAAATTTGCAAACCTGTACTGCAGTATCCGGGGGGGTCTGACAAGCTAAATGAATTCACTGGTTTGCTGATAAGCAGGTCATTCATAAAAAGATTATAATAATCATTTTAAAAAAACATGTCCGTTTAAATGGAAGACAAATTAAGGTGTGTTGGAGGTATCCATGTTGTCTTGCATGAATTTAATAGAAAGTGAGTGCAAGATGGACTCAATCTCCGCAGACGATGACTCCGCCATAGCTCAACTCAAATCATCCAGAGAACAGACCTGCTCCTCATTATCAGCCAGTATAGAGGAAGTATCCAGGCAACCTGCATCTGTGCCATTAGAGCCAAAGTTAAATGAGTCTTGTGCCAAAGCACTCATCTATCTAG
Source organism: Lissotriton vulgaris (assembly GCF_964263255.1). NCBI lineage: Eukaryota > Metazoa > Chordata > Amphibia > Caudata > Salamandridae > Lissotriton > Lissotriton vulgaris. Next base: position 1,964,983,212 of record NC_141687.1, read on the forward strand.
CATTGTGCAGCAGCCATTAGCCCATGGGACAACTTTGGAAATGGGTCGCTAGAGGACTCCTCACTGGGTTCATGTCCACAGGAACTAGTGTTTGCAGAGCCAAGCAAATATCTAGGGCCCATTCGAAAGTGGCACTGTTAGACCTGGCATCATTGGTGTGGGTCTCCCCTGCATTTTCGCTTTTGTCTCCTGTGTTTTTGCTATGTGTTGGACTCAGGTTTGCTGGTCTAGATGCTTTGGGCAATTTACCACTGCTGTTAAGTGCCAAAGGGCTAGGGCTCCCTTTGTAAATTGTTGTTATGATTAGTGATTCCCTGATTGGCATATTTGATTTACTAGTCAGACCCTAGTACAGTGCATGCACAGTGTGTGCCCAGGGCCTGTAAATCAAATGTTGCTAGTGGGCTGCATCACTGACTGTGCCATTTACAGAAGCGATTTACAAAAAGGGGGTGGTGATGAACAGAGTGTCTGAGTTAAACAGACCACTCTTACCCAGTCCAAAGATCAGGGCTTGATCCATCACCGTTATTTATCTCACTGCCCCATCCCAGCTCAGAACCTGGCTATATGCAAATCAGTCTGTCCCTGGCCCAGTGCATCATGGGAACAGGGCAGACTAAACTACCAAGCCAATTCTTCACCAGAAAGGAGACAAGCTACCGGGGACCGGTTTCTGGCATTTCAGCCTTCTTCGGCCCGGCTTGCTTGAATCCTGATGGAGCAGTGAGAAAGGGACTCATGTCTGAGTATACCCTGCCACACCTATAGTGGCCAAAAACGATTTACAAAAAGGGGGTGGTGATGAACAGAGTGTCTGAGTTAAACAGACCACTCTTACCCAGTCCAAAGATCAGGGCTTGATCCATCACCGTTATTTATCTCACTGCCCCATCAGAGACTCTGTCCCTCACCACCCCTTGTTGTAAATATTTTTGTCCACCCTAAGCGTGGAAGGGTATACTCAGATGTGAGTCCCTTGCTCATTGCACCATCAGGATTCAAGCAAGCCGGGCCGAAGACGGCTGAAATGCCAGAAACCGGTCCCCGGTAGCTTGTTTCCTTCCCAGTGTAAGAATTGGCTTTTGTAGTTTGGTTTGCCCTGTTCCCATCATGCACTGGGACAGGAACAGACTAATTTGCATACAGCCAGGTTCTGAAACTGGGATGGTGCAGTGAGCTAAAAAACGGTGTTGGATCTAGCCCTGATCTCTTGACTGGGTGAGAGTATTCTGTTTAATTCAGAGACTCTGTCCCTCACCACCCCTTGTTGTAAATATTTTTGTCCACCCTAAGCGTGGAAGGGTATACTCAGATGTGAGTCCCTTGCTCATTGCACCATCAGGATTCAAGCAAGCCGGGCCGAAGACGGCTGAAATGCCAGAAACCGGTCCCCGGTAGCTTGTTTCCTTCCCAGTGTAAGAATTGGCTTTTGTAGTTTGGTTTGCCCTGTTCCCATCATGCACTGGGACAGGAACAGACTAATTTGCATACAGCCAGGTTCTGAAACTGGGATGGTGCAGTGAGCTAAAAAACGGTGTTGGATCTAGCCCTGATCTCTTGACTGGGTGAGAGTATTCTGTTTAATTCAGAGACTCTGTCCCTCACCACCCCTTGTTGTAAATATTTTTGTCCACCCTAAGCGTGGAAGGGTATACTCAGATGTGAGTCCCTTGCTCATTGCACCATCAGGATTCAAGCAAGCCGGGCCGAAGACGGCTGAAATGCCAGAAACCGGTCCCCGGTAGCTTGTTTCCTTCCCAGTGTAAAAATTGGCTTTTGTAGTTTGGTTTGCCCTGTTCCCATCATGCACTGGGACAGGAACAGACTAATTTGCATACAGCCAGGTTCTGAAACTGGGATGGTGCAGTGAGCTAAAAAACGGTGTTGGATCTAGCCCTGATCTCTTGACTGGGTGAGAGTATTCTGTTTAATTCAGAGACTCTGTCCCTCACCACCCCTTGTTGTAAATACCATTTACAGAAGCAGCCTGTAAAATGTAACTCTGACCTGCCATTGCAGAGCCTATGTGCAGTCTGGGACTGCCATGTCGACTTGGCAAATGCAGAAAACTTGCCAGTCCCTAACCTTCCTTTTTCTTACATGTTAGTCACCTCTAAGGAAGGTCCAAGGTACCCCTGTGGCCAGGGTGCATTGTGTGTGAAAGGTAGGACATGCCCTGATGTGTGTGGCATGTCCTGAAAATGATATGCTGCCAATTTCGCTTTTCACTATTGCAAGGCTGCCTGCTCCCATAGGATAGAATGGGGAGTTTGTTTATAACATCTTATAAACATAACTGCCTCTGGGAACAAGGTAGGAAAATAAAGTTTGAAATGACTGCGCTCATAATGTTAAAATGCATCTTTTAGTGAGGGTGAGTTTTACATTCTGTGATTGAAAATGCCACTTTTAGAAAGTAGTTATTTTCTTGCTTAGCTATCCAGAAGGGCTCTGGTTTGTGTATTGCATGTCTGGATTTGGATGACAGGGGCAGGCGAGGAGCAGTGGCTGCAGAGAACCTGATGAGCCAGGGCTGGGCTGAATAGACCTGGGCTGCATTTAGAGTATGGGGAGGAGATTTCCTTTCACCCGAATGGGCCTGGCCTGCCTTCAACAATGCTGCCTCCACCTCCTGCCAGGAAGCTGCACCATTGAGGACAGAACTGGTTTTGACTGGATACAGACACTCTCTGCCTTCAGAGACCAAAGGTTTTTTGTATATAAAAAGTGGGGCCCAGACTTTTAGATCACTTCTGGGAAATCAAGAGGAACCTTTTCCAAGGAGAAGAGCCAGAGAAGCTGTAGAAGAATACTGCCTGTTTGAAATGGCACTTTTTTGCAGGGTTATCCCTGGACTTTTTGCTTCTTCCTCCCTTGTTTTTCCTGACCTGTGGTTGTTGGCTATAGGACTCTGGGCACTTTACCACTGCTGATCAGTGCTAAAGTGCATATGCTATCTGTGTAAATTGTTATTTTGATTGAGTATCCATGATTGGCATATTTGTTTTACCAGTAGGTCCATAGTAAAGTGCACTGAGTGTGTCCGGGCTGGTAATTCAAATGCTACTAGTGGGTTTGCAGAACTGATTGTGCCACCCACAGTAGTAGCGCTGAAAAGAGGTCCCAGGTCTGCCAGCACAGTGCCTGTGCGCAATTTGTTAACTGCCTTGTCGACCTGTCCAGTGCACCCACTTGCCAGGTCTTACCCTTTCCTTTTCCTACACCTAGGACACCCCAATGGCAGGCCCAAGGTACCCCCCCTGGGCAGGGTGCAGTGTATGTAAAAGATCGGACATGTACCAGTGTGGGTAACATGTCCTGATAGTGAAATACTGCCAACTTTTGTTTTTACTACTGAAAGGCTATCTTGCCCATAGGACAGAATGGGGAATGCTGTGTAACATGTTTACCTGCATATCTTCCCATAGAAGCAAGATAGAAATTGAAATCTGGTTCCCTGAACTCCAAATTTAATAACACATCTTTTAGGAAGGATGTTTTTGAAATTCAGTGTTTGAAAATAGCACTTTTAGAAAGTGGCTATTTTCTTGTTCAACCTTCTATGTGCCTCTGCCTCTTTGTCGATTGACTGTCTGGTTTGGGAGTGACAGGGGCTGGAGTGGCTCCAGGAATCTGGGGGAGTCAGCACTAGGCTGAATAGACCTATCTGCATGTAGAGTGGTGGGGGAGTAGCACCTGGGCCTGAATAGAGCTGCGCCTGCCTTCCACAATGCTGGCTCCACCTCCTTTGGTGCGTCTGATGACCCTGGCCCACACTGACAGGAAAGGAAGAAGTTGTGCAATGGCAGAGTGCACCCAGAACTGGTTTGGACTGGGTCCAGGACCCCTCACACATGAAGAACAAAGACTTTTGGGGTGTAAATATCAGAGCTGAAACGCCTAAACTTTAGACTAGGAAACTTTGTGATCAAGAAGGAATCCCCACCAAAGAAGAACAGCGGAAGAAGACTGAGGTAAAGTGCTGCCATTGCTGTGTGTCTGGGGGCTGACCTGCAGTTGCTGTTGCTGCTGAGGAAGAGGACTAAGGGACTTTCTGCTGTGTGCTGTGTCCCCCTACTTGAAGAGGAGCTGTGCTGTGTGTTTTGTCCCCTCTAAAGTATAACTGTCTCCAAGGGCCTGAGAAGAGCTGGCCTCCTGTTGGAAACTCAGGGATACAAATGTTTTGCCAAAACTCCTGAAACTCACCCTGCACTGTGCTCCGCTGTTTCTGCTGTGTCTGGGGATAACTGTGTGCCCCCAGGACGTCGCTGGTGCCACCGTGAAGCCTGTCTTGCCTGCACGCTCATCTACTCTCAAGAGGCACCAAGAACGCTGCGTGCATCACCGTCGCCGGACCGTGATCGGAGAGAAGCACTGAGGGCCAGTATCTCATCACCACCGGCCCCCGATCCCCAGAATTGCTGCGTGTTAACTTTCACTTCACCGCCGCTACTCTAGTCGTCTGCCCAGGGCCGCATCCGCTGAGGAGAGGAGCCGTATTACATCTGGAGCGAAGCCGAGGGTTGCCTAGCAACCAGGATGCCTGAGCCCACATCACAGCTACGTAGAGCAGGAAGGCCACCCGGAAGGAAGTCCTGTCCCTGTCAGCGTCGCCGCTGGAGGAGAAGGTATCCAGTCGGAGGATCGCCTGGGAGGAACCGTCACCACGAGAGCAGCCCCAGGTAATACACTCCCAGCCGTATTGTTGTCTGTGCGAGGCCGGGATAGAGTTGGGAACCGGCGGGCTGCCTGTGACAGCGGGTGCGCTGTGGATGAGAAGGGCAGCACTACCTGTGCTAGGAGTGCAGCGGGGGCATTGTTGAGATAGGCAACTTTGAAGGAAAGCGTCCTTTGCTACAAGTGCAGCATTCTGTGCTACGAGTGCATCGGGGGCATTGTTGATAGGAGCACATTTTTACAGTATCTTTCCACGCATTGGAAAGAGAGTTTATAGCCATACAGACTCTCCAAGTTCCTTTGCTTTTACAAGTACATTTATTTTTTCGAGAACATTCCAAAGAGCACTTCTTGAAGAAAGGATTTTGTATGTGGGTTTATGTCTTTTTGATCTTGCCTAATCAGATAAAGAGATTTATATTTTTATAAATAACTTGTGTGGTGTCCATTTGTGGTGTTTCACTGTGCTACTTTGAGTGTTGGTACAACTACTTTACACATTGCCTTGGGGATAAGCCTGTCTGCTCGTGCCAAGATACCAAGAGGGTGAGCAGGGGTTATCAACCGTGTGTTTCCTCCTTACCCTGACTTGAAGCAAGGGTGCTTATTTGGTCAAAGGTACGAACCTCGTCTAACCAGAGACACCCGGATCTAACATTGCCCATGTTCTGGTTGCTGTCTGGGGTTGGCCTGCTACTTGCTACCAAGGAAAGGAAAAAAAGACTTTGCTGTTTGCTTTGTCACCTGCTTGAGGAAAAGATCTCCATGAGCTTGCAACTGAGCTTGCCTCCTGTTCTGAAGTCTCAGGAACGCAAAGACTTCACCACCAGCTCCACTGAACTTCCTTGCAAGAGGAGCCTGCTGTTGTTTTGGACCTCTAGAGAACCGTTTTCACCTGGAAAATCAACACAACATCGAAGAAGCATGACGCATCCATATCTGTTTCCGACGCATTGCCTAAGAAACCGTTGCAGCGCCTGCCATGGCTTGAGAAATCGCTGCATTGAGTGCAACGGTCTCGGAAGTCCCAGATCACAGCACCTATTCCGACGCAAGCCCTGCTGTGCGGCTACAAGAATCCACGCATCATCCCGGATCATCGCATCGCATTGAGGTGCTAAGTCTTTCGCATCGTTGGGGAACGCAGTAAGACACAGACTCATCAACTCCCCACGCAGTAAGAAATCTATGCATCAACTCCTCTCCGGTAAGGAACAGATGCCTCAACTCCCCTGCGCTGCAGTAAGTAACCGACGCATCACCTACCGCAGAGCAAGGAACCGACACATCACCTTCCCTCAGTGTAAGTAACCAATGCATCACCTTCCCTGCAGCCCGTTTTGCTTGTGTGTGTGACGCATCCAAGGTACTTTGTGTGAAAAGTGCTGCATCTGCAATTTGCTTTGAACTGAACCATTTCTACCATCAGAAAGTCATATTTTTATTACTGTATTGTCGATATTTGTTGTTTGGTCTTGTTTTGGTTTAGATAAAGATTACTTATTTTTCTAAACTGATGTGGTGTCAGTTTAAATTTTTTCACTGTATACTGTATGTGTTCACAAACGCTTTACACACTGCCTGTGAGATAAGCCTGTCTGCTTGTGCCAAGCTATCAGGGGGGGTGAGAGGGGTTATTTTACAATTGTATCCCCTTACCCTGACTAGAAGCAAGGGTCCCTATTTGGACAAAGGTACCTACCTCTGCCATCTAGAGACGCCCATTTCTAACAGGCACCATAGGCAATAAAGCACGGGCTGGACGCAGGCAAGCCAGACAGGTGAGAATGTCAATGACCAGTCAAGATCTAGTTCTTGAAGCAGTAAGATTCAGAAGAACCTTACGATGTGTTCATGACAATGCTGGGCCGGTGGTGGTGCCAGAGGGCTTCAAGACGGAACATCCAATGCAGAGGAGCATAAATAGAACCAAAATGCGACAAATGAGGAATAACACCATTGGGATGCACCCGAACACACTGGAAAAAAGGGAATGAATGAAAGCTGGTTTTACTCCAAATATTTTTGGGAAGGAACTGACTATGTCAGAACCGAGAACTTTAAAAAAGGGAGCAAGGCTGGCAGTATTAGATGCATTAAAGATGTGATTAACTAATTTGCCGAAATGTATTGGGAGGTCAGTGTTTAACATGGAATGTCCTTGCCACCTGCAATTCAAAATTTTCTCTAGCAGAAGTTGGTGTCAATGCTTTTTGAAAACAATAGTGCTTTGACTCTGCATAGTTTGTTCAAATCTGTCTTAAACATTGGAATGGAAGGCCACAACAAGTTATTGTATCCTTCTTGCGGAGGGGGAAATAGCACATTATTGCAGCAGGTGACTATCTAGGAAACCAATAACATATATGGGACCTAACTCAATACTACATATAGGTGAAACTAGATGCCGGAGTTGTGGTGCTTGGGGAGCAGATTTTCTCATTCTACCATGGTCCTGCCGGGCAGTTGGTGCATTTTAGGCTCTTGTTATTGAGGCACTAATTCACATGACAGACCGTACTTATCAACTCTATCCTGATATGATACCCTTGGGTTATGTTAAGAAGGTGCTGATAAGGTTTTGCAAATTTACTGCAAAGCACTGCTTTTGGGTAAACGTAGAGTTGCCATGACGTGGGGGCCCAGACTGCCCCGAAATGGTAGGACTAGCTCAAGGATATGTCCCTCTGTAAGGACTGGTCCAGGACTTACGCCACAACTCTACCACTGGCTGATCGGCCAAGGGTCTTTTGGGACCCATTGCACTCTTATCTGTTAACTCTTATCTGTTAACGTTAAACCCGTATTAATGAATGAATTACTTCAGTACTGGCCATGATCTGAACCCGGTGTTCCACACTCTTAAGTGCTTTGCTCTTCACTTGGAATATCGGGTTTCAGCAGTGTCGTAGTATGCTGCAAAGAGTTGTTGCACTGTGAGAAATATGCTGTGCCTGATCTATGTTTATTTTTGCCCTTTTCTGTTTTTGTAATGAATTGCAGTAAGTTATGTATCTCTTCATAATATATTAGCATGCAATGTACTGACCTGCCTACCTATATGAATTGTTAATAACAAATAAAAAATGTTTTTTAAGTTTTACATATCCTGGCAGTTGTTTTTCGCTGTGACAAGGCTGGCTTTCCCACAGAAAAGCACTGGGTGACATTATAACCCCTTATAATACATAATGTCAGATTGGGAATAGCTAGACCCATGATTCAGACAGTAAAGAGGAATTTAAAATTCAATCTAAAAGTCTAACTGGCTATTTTGAAACAGCACTTTTAGAAAGCTTGCATTTTTCTGCTGATAGCTTCTAATCAGTAGCAGTTCCTGAAGGGAGTGCTGTGGAGCGGTGGGATGGGGCAGTGGAGGGGCAGGGTGGGGGATAGTAAACTACAGCATATGGCAGATCAGAGTTAGGTAAAGAAATAAAACAGATTAAATTGCGCACGCTGCAACGCCAAATGCGTTGCAGCGTGCGCAATTTAATTACTTTTATTTCTTTATTTTTTACCTAACTCCGATCGGAAGTATGCCGGAGTTTACTAACCCTCACTCTGCCCCTCCCCCGCCTTACCACACCGCCTGCAGCACTCCCTCCAGGGACCGCTACTGCCTCTGATAGCCCTTCCTGAGATAGTTCCCAACTGTTACCTGACAGCCTGCAAGGAGGTATAAAGGGCCTTGACTGGGAGATGTGTGACCTCCTGACAGGATGGCCTGGAAGGATGTGCCCACCAACAATACAAGATTTAAAGAGGTGGCCCATGTCACAGGCAAATGTAACCAACACATAGGTCTCACCCTGCCATTGTCTAAGTAGCCAAAGGAGCACCAAGCCCAGGGAATTGAGGGGGGGGGAGAACCTGTCCCAGAACTTGTTTTGCAGGGGGAGTTCCTCATTTCTCTAGACACACCTCTGGGGTTTGCCTATAGCTGTGGCACAAGAAGAAAGTTTCTGACATTGTGGATTTGGCCAGAGAAATGCACTGTGGGATTTTTTAGTGAAATCCCCCAGGAAATAATGTCAATGTTGGCAGGGGTGCCCTAGGAATTTTTTTCCTTATTGTTTATGGTGTGACCCCCCCCCCCCCCCCCCCCCCCCCCACACACACACGCTAGTGCCAGACATTTAAGTGGCTCCCTGGATGCCTTACTCAGAACACTGCTGGGACTGTGGAAAAGAGAATAAGGACTGCATCCGCTGAACCAAAGAGCTGGAACTCAGAAGAAGGACTGAGCCTGCTGTTTTAATTGTGGAGAGAAACCCCAAGGGCTGGACATGCTCCAACTAAACACCAGAATAGAAGAGTTGACTCCAAGCGCTAGTGGGCTAGTCTGCTGTTAAGCTCCAGGAACAGGAACAAGTCCATCTGGATTTGCTCTGGACCTTGCTGGTGACTGATTTGTGTGTCTATTTTTTGTTAACCTCAGTGCTGCTGATGACGAGCTCAGCTCATCATCAGCCACGGTAGTCGTGTGCGGATGACGAGCTGAGCTCGTCATGTAACGCGGCTTTTCGCAAATTGCCGCACACAGCGGGAAAAGCCGCCGCAGCGATGCGGTTAAAATGTATAGTAGTTTTAAAATTTGAAGTGGAATTTGTATTGTGTTCTGTTATCGACTTAACGGCTTTGTGTGCAGATAAATGCTTTACCCTTGTTTCCTAGGAGTTAAGCCTGACTGCTCTGTGCCACAGCTACCCAGGACTGAGCTGAGATTTAAATCTTTGTTTGCGCAGGGATAGGAGTTACGAGTGCAAGCAGATTGCATGTTGATGACCATGAGCCGGATAGGGTTAGTCACACTCAACTCGTGCTTGAGCCCCAGATCATGGCTTCTGCTGAGCCGGCTTTGCTGCAAAGACTTAAAAGCAGTTGACTTTACAAGTCTAATAGATTTACAAAGGTCAAGGGAGTTTGGCCGGAAATGAGTCTTTAGTCATGGAATCAGCTAAGAAAATACCACATGGGTGAAATTCCTCACAAGACTTAGAAACCTGAAGAATACTGTTCTCAGTGCACAAATGTTGTGTTCCTGCTTACCCCTTGTACTCATGAGGGGTCGGAAATGAAGCATTATATAAATGCAACTGCCATGCAACTCATGATTTGTTGAGTGAAAGTCCAGGCTGGAAATGTTTTGTTGACCTTGCATGAAGTGATCTGGCCACCAAAGGGTACCTGCAGACTTCCCCACACACATCTTGGTTTAGCCCACTGCTGGCTGCCACAGTGGAAGCTTACTCTACTGTCCTGGGGTGTTCCATGCATGAGAGCAAGAATATGCACAAGTTAAAGTAGTGATATACACAGTGAGAAAACGAAGTAATAAAGGCAAACCTATAAGCTCCGTTTTTTTCTTTCATTGCGCTTTAGTTAAAATGCTCAGTAGGTAGGATGTAGAGAACGAAAGAAGCCCAGAGAGGAAATAAAGAGGAGCTGAGGACATGCCAAGAGCTGTAGCAATAGAGCAGAAGGAAGGAGAGGGCGAGATAGCTCAGACCGAGAGAAGGAACACAAAGGGCTCAGACAAGGAACAAAGGAGTACAGATCGAAAACAAAGAGTCGGGAAAGTAGGGCGGAGGCCGGAACAAGCTCGACAAGGAGAAATTAACTCAAAGGAGAGAAACACAAGACGGAAGAGAAGGCACAGAGAAAGGTGGAGAGAGGTGGAAAAGTGCGCTGGGCTCCTAAGGTAAAACCTTCCGTCCAAAGTGCCCAAAAAAACCGTTCTTCAGGCTTGGAAATGATTCCAGCTCCAGGTCATTGGAAACTTTTCCCAAATAACCAGGGGACCGGTGAGGCGGGAATAAAAACATAAGGAAGTGTTGATCTTAGCGGCTTTACATGATAGAGGTTAAAAGAGACGAGCAAACTGGAAGCTTGGGAGAAAAGAGTGGAGTGCCAAGCGCACTATCTGTGCCATTTTATTTATTACTAGCAGCCCGTCCCGACGTTGTCCGGGTATGAATTGCTGCCGGCCAGTAGTATATTGTTTTTTAGGATTTCGTTTTGATAGCATTTCTCATCTGTGACAGGCCTGTGAAACGCTCCGATTCACAGTGCACTGCTGATGCACTTAAGAGTGCGCGTTCAGTAGTGTGTGAACTCGAGTTTCCCTACTTTATTTTCCTTGCAATATTATATAGCGCGAACTCGACAACATGGCAGGAGCACAATTTACATTACAGAAAAACACATTCATTTGTGGTAGGCACTGGGTGACAAAGCGATGTGCCTGGAAGCACAGGATGTTGAGCTGATGCCGAGATTTGAACGTAGCTCCCCAGCTCTAAAGTTCGCAATTCTAGAACTTGTGGCGGGAGGTGTGTCTAAAAGTGTATGTCCGTGCTGGCCATCAATGAGAGACACCTGTGCATTTTTCAAATGGGTGGTGAAAAAATATGAGTATGTTGCTGGAGATGTGTGGCCGCCGTGCCACCAATGTACTTACTGGGGGAGGGTAAACACCCATTATACCGCAACTTTCTTTCCGCGTACCATCACTCCGCATACTTTCATTACGAAAGTACCAAGACTCCGCAATGCCATTATAACGCATGGCATTACATTTTATATGCTTTTACCACACATACATTTACAACGAAATTCGTTGTAAATGCATGAATGGTAATGAATGAATGAATTACCAGAATTATAACCTATTCTGCACTAAATTTATAAAGCATTTTAAATGTTTGGATAAGGTAAGTATGGGTGTAGGGGTATATGTTTTGGGAACTGAGGTATATGTTTTGGGGTGTTTTGGTATTTTAAGGGTTCAGATAATAGTTTGGGGTTATGGGGTATAGGGGTAGCTTTAGGGTTCAGGGATAGGTATGGGTTTTGGGGTACAGGGGTATTTTTTGAGGTTCAGGGCTAGGTTTGGGTTTTGGGGTATAGGGGTATTTTTAGGGTTCAGGGGTAGGTTTGGGTTTTGGGGTACAGGGGTATTTTAAGGGTTCAGGGCTAGGTTTGGGTTTTGGGGTACAGGGGTATTTTTAGGGTTCAGGGCTAGGTTTGGGTTTTGGGGTACAGGGGTATTTTAGTGTTCAGGGGTAGGTTTGGGTTTTGGGGTACAGGGTTATTTTTAAGGCTCAGGGCTAGGTTTGGGTGTTGGGGTACAGGGATATTTTTAGGGTTCAGGGGGTAGGTTTGGGGTTTGGGGTACAGGGGAATTTTAAGGGTTCAGTGCTAGGTTTGGGTTTTGGGGTACAGGGGTATTTTAGGGTTCAGGGGTAGGTTTGGGTTTTGGGGTACAGTGATATTTTCAGGGTTAAAGGGAGCAGGGTGGGATTTGCACACAATATGAGACATGGCATGAAGGGCGGAATGTACCACACGCCCCCAGTGTTTGTCACGCCCCCAGCACACGCCCACAGCACAACGCAGACACGCCCACAGGGGACTACTTTGCTGGCACGGTTCTTTTACCTTTTAAATGTATATGGTGGGTGTCTGCATAGCCTATGTCCTTCTGCTGCAACTGCCCTTTCCAACGCTGAATTGGGTGTTGTGATTGGTGCTGTGGTTCCTGAGATTACCCGCCTTAAAGGTTCGGGCTCTCTCTTTATTATATTAGTATGGATTTTTTTTTAATTATCTTTATTCTTCAACAAGTCAGCAAATACAAGAAATACAAATACAAAAAAACAAATCAATCATAGGCAGGATTACACATATCATAAGGCAAGAAAAAAAGAAAAAAGAAGAGGAAATAAAAGAAAAAAAGGGAAAAGGGGAAAAGAAGAGAGCATATAAATTATATAAAGCGGAGATAAGACAGAACAAGGGGCAATAGATACGTAGGTGATTAGACTAAGTTTCTAATCAAAGATCTTCCCATATGAGTCCCCATATAGATTTAAGTTTATTCTGAGCTTGTAAACCCCTAGTGTTCGCCAGGATGTTTTCCATTGAGTATATCTCCTTCAGCAACGTCCACCAATCGCTGATACTTGGAGGGTATAATCTGATCCAAGTCTTGCTACTACAAGCAAGATCAATAATAACCAATTCTGTTGATGACTAAACATATCAGGTCCCAGCATAATATCCCTCACTGTAGGGGAAAAATTCAATCCCTAATTTCTGAGAGCAAATTTGGCCTATCTGTTGCCAAAAGTCTTTCAGTTTAGGACACTCCACAAGCATATGTATCAAATTTGCAGCAAGAAGATCACATTTAGGACATTTCGTACGTGTGCTAACTGTCCCAATATTAACCCATTTAGCTATTTTCTCTGGTGTATAATACAAGGTACAAATAGTGCGAAACTGCTGCATTTGTAGATTAGTAGCATGTACAGATTTCTTTACTACCCCAAAGCTGTGCTCTATATCGTTTTCCGTGACCTCCTCCCCAAGTATCATGCTCCATTTAAGGGCCAATTTATTACCATCCCCCTTTCTAAAAAGGGCAAGGATCTTATACTTCCGACTTATCTTGAATTTGGCTCTATCTTGATATATTAAGTCCAAAATCTCTGACTTAACTGCTTTAGTCAGTTTTAGATGCGTCACCAGAAAGCTCTTAATTTGCAAGTATTTAAAAAACATGTGACCTGGTAGTTTAAACAAGATTTGCAGTTTTTCAAATGAGGCAAACCCCCCGTGAGCAAATAAATCCCCAAGTGTAAAGATCCCGAAATCCGCCCATTGTCGTAATGCAGAATCCTGAAAAATCTCGGGGAAGATTGGATTGCCCCACAGAGGGAGTTTATCATGATAGTAAGATAAGTCACGGCTAGTGAAAATAGCTTTCCAGATGGAGATAGTGTCCTGTAGAGCCTTGAATTTTACACGTTTAAAGTAATTCGGATCAGTGGTTTTATACATATACATCAGACTATTTTCTGCCAGTAGAAGTTGATGGAAAAAAGTGGTACATGAAGGATTTAATAGACTCTGGAAACGAGCTGTGAAAGCAGACCAAAAGTACATTTTAAAATCTGGGAAGTCTATTCCCCCTGTTCAAAAGGGCACTTCATTAAATCCATTGCTCTGCATGCCTTCCTTTAGCCTCATAGGAAGCTACTGAAAAGGCCATCTAATCTTTTAAAGAAACTATTGGCGTCCGCAAAGGGATAGATCTGAAAAGATACAAATACTTTGGGAGTATTTTCATTTTGATTATGTTAGCACGGCCAATAATACCAATAGGGAGTTTGTGCCATTTTTTTAACTGAATAGCTGTGTCTTTAATCAATGATTCATAGTTTAATGAGATTATTTGGCTGATCTGTGGAGATATTCTAACCCCCAGATACATAGCCACAGTACATACCCCTCTTAGACGATCCCCATTAGTAAAGTTTACCAAAACCTGCGTTTTATGTGTGTTGAGCTTATAGCCAGCTACCACTCCAAATCTAGCTGCTTTTTTTCTATTTCTTCCATTGCGCTGATTTATTCGGGTGAAAATATAGCTAGATCATCTGCATAGGCAGTTACCTTTAATGTGTTTATGCCCTGCCTTATTGGGATGATTTGAAGATTAGATTGTAATGAGAAAATAAATGGTTCAATATAAAGGGCAAATAAAAGGGGAGAAAGTGGACATCCCTGTCGTGTGCCACAAAAGATTGAGAATATTTCTGATTGTACTCCTAAATACATTAGTTTTGCTTGAGGCTTACCATATAAAGCCTGAATCCGCTGTTTGAATTTTTCCCCTACACCCACCTTCTCTAGTACAACCCATAAAAACTTCTAATCCACCCTATCAAATGCCTTTTGTGCATCTAAAAGCAGCATACCCAATTGAATCCCTCTTTTTTCCACAAGTTCGAAAGCAGTGATAGCAGTATTTATATGAGCCGTGGTCTCCCTGCCTTGGATAAAAACCATGTTGATGGGCTGAAACAGGCTCGGACATCGCTGGTGCTAATCGGGTAGCCAAAATGTTTGCAAATTTTTTGGCGAGATGGGCCTATAGGAGCCACACTTGTTAGGAGGTTTATTATTCTTCAAGAAGAGGACTATTCGTGTCAAGTTCCAAGATTCTGGTACAGCTCCATTATAACCAATATATTGAGTTACCTCTCTGAATGGTTTAATTAAGTGCTCTTTAAAAACTTTATAAAATTCCAGAGGTATCGCGTCTTCCCCTGTAGCTTTTCCCGAAGCGAGCACAGATATTGTTAATAATATTTCCTCATTGCTGATGTCATTACCCAAAATAGCAGGACCTGCTTCTTTTAATTTTGAAAAGTGTATATTCTGAAAGTGCTGTTGTATATCTTCATCATTAGAAATAGTTTCAGAACTATATAACGTCTGATAAAAAACAAAAAATTGTTATAAAATCCCTTTTGGATCCTTACGTGTAGTCCCATTTGCTGATTTGATTTTTTTAATATAGGTTTTGGCTTGATCGTTGGCTACCTTATGAGCAAGGACTTTTCCCATGTGCTCACCAAACTCATACTGTATAGCACGGTATTTATAAAATCTATTGATCATTCTTTCCCTAAATACCTCTTTAGCCGCTACCCTTCGATCAATTAAATCTCGTAACAGCTCCTCCTGATTAGATGAAGCAGACTGAACCGCCTGTATGTGATCCTCTTCAGCCTGTCTCATAGTAAAAATAGCCTCCTGTATTTGGTCTTGCTTTTTTTGTTTTGTTGCAGTATGTATTGTAATGTTGTGGTACTGCAAATCCGGACCCGGCTGTTTCACAGATATCGAGGTCCAACACTCGTGTCACAAAATATCATCGTACCATGACGAATTTGGTATCTACGAACCGGTAATGATTAGGACATTATCCCTATGCATTTGCGTCATGATTGAGTGATGCTAACACCCTTAAATCGTAGTTTCCGTCCCGAACCCTCAGACTCCATTTTGTAAACGGCATCCATCTTATGACTTGCCCTCATATAAGTCAATTGATTAAAGCCGAGCTTGATATAAAAGGACACGTCCGCCGTAGCTGACTTCCCCATGACCTGGCCGAAGCTGACTCCACTGCCTCCAGCCAAGCCTGTTTGGGCAGCTCCTCGCCCAGTGGCCGAGCAAGATATCATCAAGGCAGAACATGTCATAAACCATCCACTACATACAGACCCTGTTTTCCATACACATACACCTGTCCATGATTCTTGTTTATGACCCGTTTTATGATGGGAGGGTGCCCGACCTTATTGGTGTTTCATCGATATCTGATGGGAGTTCTGGATCTGGCGGGGTAATCCATCACAAACTGGACATCTAAAATATGTGCTGACCAGCATGACTTCGCTCTTTGTATTATTGTAGAAATATTTGTATAGCCATATCATAAACTCAAGAATTCTTGCCTGCAGCTGTTATTTATGTATATAAGGAGAAGGCTGGTTCTGTAAAAACGAACAGTCTCCTGAGAACTTACGGCCCGTGTTGTCATACTTCTAGGACGCATGTTACTTGGTTGCAGCCAATAAAACTCGATCATTGACTTCAACTAGAAGACTCTGTGTTTCTGTAAGTCCAGAACAGGGAGAACTCAGAGGTCTTCGGGTGTGGTCCCCTGGCACCACCGGGTCTCTAAAAACCCGGCACCTCAGTTGGCGCCCAACTCGAGGTGATATCAAGCGGTGATGGTCCAAGCCAGATGTTCGTGAGGAGCTTTGTGTGAAAATTCCGGAGGACGGCCAGCCACTTCAGCGACCCCTGCATGTCGACGTGGTTCTGAAGGTCTTTGCTGCGAGGTTCCCCGCGTCCCGACGGCTACGAAGGACTGCTGCTCTGACTATCGCCCTGTTTTGGACCCAGTGATCCTTGGTAGAGCGAAACTTTAGACGAGTCTTCTAGTGATGTCACCGATCTTCAATATTCAGTTAAGTATAAGTGGAGCGTCTCCCAGTTCTTAGTTTGGTTCTTAGTTTTGGTATCCCAGAGATACGGTTTGTATTGGTTCTTGCAAGCACCAAAACCGAGGGATTTGTGTATTCACGACAATATCATAATTAGATAATCCCTTGAAGTTTGAAGCTAGACTAGTGAGCGAAGATGCCTGGTCTCAGCAGACTTGGAAACTTGTTTTGTCTTGGTTGTAGTAAGGACTCCCGATTAGAGGATTTGTGTCCGGTTCCTCCGATTGGAACTCCAACATACGAGTTATATATAAAGCACGGAGTAGGTCCTATCACATATAATGAGGTATGGATAAAATACACCCGCAAGGATGGTGTTTTAAAATGGCCCCAATATGGTAGTTTTGACTCAGAAATATTAGATAACCTCGAGGTCAAATTGTTCAAGAAGAAAGCCCGGCCGGCGATGTTTGACTCTTTTCGCTTATGGCGCAAAGAAGCCAAACAGAAAGAAATAAAATTAGCAAAGAAGAATAAAAGAGGCATGTGGATGGTACAAGCTGCCATTGCATACAGGGATAATGAGGAAGAGCAGGAAAGTGAACAAATGCTCAGAAGCAAGAAACTAGCAATAGATAAATGCTACCCGATGTTACCACATGGGGGACAAGACTCAAAGGGAACATCCGAGAAAGATCCATTAATGTCCCATTTATTGAACTCACCACCCCCATATACATCGAGTATTGTTGGACCCCCGAGGCGTATTGTTATACCGCGCCCTGGCGCATGAAAAGCAGCTCTTGCACAAGCACCAGCTCCTCTTCAGCTGGTTCCTACTTCTCCGGCGCAGCCTTCTCAAGGGCCGCCGCCTTTGCTACATACTCCATCTACTTCCACAACTTTGCCTACTGCTCCAACTATTCACTACGATACTACGTCTGCTACTGCCTCGACTTCCTCTGCTGTTGCTTCGACTTCCTCTTTACATCAGCCTGTCTTTTCTGGCGCATCTGCCTCGCCGCAAGCTTCTCCTTCTGTCAGACAGAGAGTGGCAAGTACTGTCACTGGTCTATTCTCGCCCTTCTTTGGGTCGCCTAAAACGACCCCTAAATCAGAACGTAGACAGTTGCGTAGTCAACTACCGGACTACGAGGAAAGAGAAGTACTGAATGAGTTAGCACGCAAATGGGTTACTGATACTGTAAGATATGATGTTCAGTCTGTTATGGAAGTCTTCCGTCAGTGGGATTCATCCACTCAAAGATATGTGTTTGAAGAAATGTGTGTGTACCTCTGGGAAGATTTACAAGACAATGACCCAAAACGCAGAATGCAGGAACTAGCCCGCATGCGATTCAAATTTTACGAAGGCATGATTACAGGTGCAGATGTTGAAAAAGCAATGGATCTGTTGTTATCTTATAGGAGTAAGGGAAACAGCTCTAGATCGTTTAATGAGGATGATGTGTCTGGTAGGAAAAAGGTGCGACAGTACCCCATGAGAGAGGTTCCTCCGGTATGGAGGGAAGGTGATGCGAATGCACAACCACCTGTTCCACCACATTTCCAGCGTGTATGGGTACATGTCCCCTGGAAAAGATCCGAAGTTTTAGCACTCAAACAGACACTACCCGATCCCCGTAAAAACCCAGCAGGATATTACAAGGAATTATCACAGACTGCCAGCTCATGTATAATGAATTTAGCAGATATAGACATGTTGTTTGGGAATGTTGTTCCGCATCCTTTATGGAGTAAAATTCGTCATGTAGATCATGATCAAGAACTAGGTGACTCATGGGCTAATATCACTGCTACAGATGCTAGACAAGTAGGTGGTTCTAAACCCGAGCCTTTAATAGCAGATCTTCCCGGTAGGATTATCGCATACATGAAAACGTTAATGCCTGAATTACGTGTAAATTGGGACAAGCTATCTGCGTGCAAGCAAAAGAAAGATGAGAATGTGTCTGACTTTTTCACGAGGTTTGAGGAGACTTTCACTGATCATAGTGGTCAGGACATGGCTACCGAGGGTGGCCAAAGATTGTTTGTAGACAAATTTGTACATAATCTACTTCCTGAACTGTGCAATAAATTGAAAGATTCAGAGAGTGCTTGGGCTGTTTCCACGTCAGCGCAGATTTTAGCCACAGCCCAGTACTATGAAAATAGACGCAAAGACGAGCTAGATAAGTCAGACAAGAAGACTAAAGAACTAAAAACTAAAGTCCTTCTCCAACAAGCTTATCCGCCTCGCACTCCTAGTCAGCCCAATTATCAGCAACCACAGCAGTATTCGAGAAACGCGCAAGGAAACGAGTTTTCCCACCAGCGTTCTCCGTATGGCCCGAATCAATGTGCATATTGCAAAGAAGAGGGTCATTTCAAAATTAATTGCCAAGCTCTTGCACGACGTTTAAACGGTGTCTCCGGCGCAAGAGGTAGAGGTGTTCAACAGGCTCCTCGAGGTAGGGGTCGTGGAAATTTCTCCCAGAATACCATTTCTTTTCCGCCTCAGAATTCTATGAATAGCTTTGACCAACAGAATAATGCATCTTCCAGGTCAGCACAGTACTATGCAGATGACTATTACGCAGAAAACGAGAATGAGGGTAATAATTGCTAGGACAGCCATGGACAAAGAGAGGGAGTTGTTTCAGTTCCAGTAGATCAGAATGGACCTTATGTCGAGGTGATTACATCCGGAGTGTCGGAGCCATTTCTGCTGGATACTGGTACTACAAAAAGTTCTATTGGTAAACAGTCATAATATCTATTCCAAAATATAGAATGGACATAATATCGAAGTAAAAATATAGAATGGACAAAATATCGAATGGACACAATATAGTGGTTAAAAATATCGAATTTAAGGTAAGTAATATCGATTTTCAAAATATAGAAGTCAAAATATCGAAATATACAATATAGGCATTAAATATATCGATTTTTTAATAATATCAATTTTTTAAAGTGTTTTGTATGTTAGTATATGTGTGAAAAGTGTATATTAATTTTTCTAATATATGTTTAATGTATTTTAAGTAATGAATTTTATGTTATTTAATTTTTGCGTAGTTTAATTCTGTAGCGGGTTGTGGGTTTATAGGGGAATAGGGTGGGAAGTAATTTAATTGTAATTAATTAAATATTGTTATTTATTTATTGGTATTCATTTTGAATTTATTGGTATTTTGTAATTGGTAATTAATTTTTATTAATTGCCAATTAATTTGTATTATTGATTAATTGTTAATTATGTTAATTTTCTAAATTTATTTTCTGTAGCGGGTTGTTGGTTTATAGGGGAATAGGGTGGGAAGTAATTTAATTGTAATAAAGTAAATATTTTTTTTCATTTATTCGTATTGATTTTAAATTTATTGTTAATTAATTTTTAATTGGTAATTAATTTCTATTAATTGGCAATTAATTTTTATTAGTTGGTAATTATTTTGTATTAATTAAATATTTGATAATTATGATAATTGTATTAATGTATTTGCTGTAGTGGGATGTGGGTTTATAGGGGAATAGGGTGGGAAGTAATGTAATTGTAATTAATTACATATTAAAAATACTTTTTGTGTATTGATAATTAATTTACTGTTAATTTTTAATTGGTATTAATTTTTATTATTAATTAGTTTTTGTTATTTAAAATTAATTCGTTGTTGAATAATTATGAATAGGTTATTAATTTTTAATAACTAATATGTAGTTGTATTTCTAATTAATTATTACATAATATTAAATTGGTTATTAATTTCAATTAATGTTTTATTGGTATTGATTTTTAATTTATTTTTAATAATATATTAAATCATTACTTTCCCTACTGTTAAACTCACTGGAGTGGGAATAGTAATTTTCACCCTCCCGCTATCCAACGCTTTCCCTACTGTTGCACTCTCTGGAGTGGGAATAGTATTTTTTACCCCTACGCTATCCAACGCTTTCCCTACTGTTACACTCTCTGGAGTGGGAATAGTAATTTTTACCCCTACGCTATCCAAAGCTTTCCCTACTGTTGCACTATCTGGAGTGGGAATAGTAATTTTCACACTCCCGCTATCCAACGCTTTCCCTACTGTTGCACTCTCTGGAGTGGGAATAGTATTTTTTACCCCTACGCTATCCAACGCTTTCCCTACTGTTGCACTCTCTGGAGTGGGAATAGTAATTTGTACCCCTACGCTATCCAACGCTTTCCCTACTGTTGCACGCTCTGGAGTGGGAATAGTTATTCTTACTCCTACGCTATCCAACGCTTTCCCTACTGTTGCACGCTCTGGAGTTGGAATAGTAATTTTTACCCCCCGCTATCCAACGCTTTCCCTACTGTTGCACTCTCTGGAGTGGGAATAGTAATTTTTACCCTTATGCTATCCAAAGCTTTCCCTACTGTTGCACTCTCTGGAGTGGGAATAGTAATCTTTACCCCTATGCTATCCAACGCCTTCCCTACTGTTGCACTCTCTGGAGTTGGAATAGTATTTTTTACCCCTACGCTCTGCAACGCTTTCCCTACTGTTGCACGCTCTGGAGTTGGAATAGTAATTTTTACCCTCCCGCTATCCAACGCTTTCCCTACTGTTGCACTCACTGGAGTGGGAATAGTATTTTTTACCCTCCCACTATCCAACGCTTTCCCTACTGTTGCACTCTCTGGAGTGGGAATAGTAATTTTTACCCTTACGCTATCCAACGCTTTCTCTGCTGTTGCACTCACTGGAGTGGGAATAGTAGTTTTTTACCCCTACGCTATCCAACGCTTTTCCTACTGTTGCACTCACTGGAGTGGTAATATTAAATGTTACCCTCCTCCTATCCTACAGTAAAATATTGTACATTTTTTATTAATAAATTAAATTAATTATATCTTAATTTTAAGGTTATTTGAGTATTTTTAAGTATGTTTTAGTTAATTATATTTATTATTTCATTAATTTTAAATTACTTTTAAGAATTTTAAAAAAATTCGATATTTTGACTGACTATATTTTTTACAGACTATATTTTGGATTCGATATTTTTGTACTTACCTGTTTTTAGATAGGAATTCGATATTTTGGCATTCTATATTTTGGTGACTATATTTTGGTAAGTCTATATTTTGTCATTCTATATTATGTCAGTGATCCAGTTCTATTATGCACTCAAAACTTCCTGGCGCACCTTTGTCCGGCGAAATTAATGTTTCAGTAGGTTTTTCTGGCGCCCCTGTTAGAAACCCGATCTCCAGTCCCATGCCCCTTTCTGTTGGCCCATGCGAATTAGTAGCAGCCCTCATCCTTACAACAGGTTGTGGCGAAAATTTGTTAGGTTTGGATTTGCTGAAGAAATTATATGCGACTTTGTATTGTTCTCCTTCGGGAGTACAACTCACCCTTGGTAAGAAAGTGATTTCCCCAATGTATTTGTCAAAGGAAAGAATTCCGACTGAGTTGTCATCTCTTCCAGATGTACTTTGGGCGAATGGTTCAAATGATGTAGGTCGTTTGGAGATAGCACCGTATGTCATAACATTGAAAGCTAATGTCAGGTTGCCACGTATTCCCCAATATAGGATGTCAAAAGAATGTGAAACGGCTCTGCTAGAGATAGTCCACGATCTAATTGCGAAAGATGTCATCGAAGAGACTACAGGCAACATTTGTAACAGTCCTGTTTTGCCTGTTTTAAAGCGTACCGATCCTTCACAGCCCCCTGTGTACCGATTTGTGATCGATCTAAGGGAAGTGAATAAGATCGTTGTACCACAGTTTCCAGTCGTCCCCGACATTACTGCCTTATTGACAATGGTCCCAGCCTCAGCCAATTGTTTTTCAGTGATTGACCTGAAGAATGCCTTCTTCAGCATCCCGATTGCCGAAGAGAGCAGAGATATCTTTGGCTTCAATTTAGGAGGACGAAGTTTCCGCTTCAGACGCGCTCCTCAGGGCTACTGTGAGAGTCCATCAATATTCAGTCAGGCTCTGAAAACACAACTAGATACGATTGTTCTACCTGGTGGCGCGACTCTGATTCAGTATGTAGACGATTTACTGATCGCTGCAGATAGTGAAGAGATTTGCAAGCAAGCTACATTGTCCTTGTTGCGTCATTTATGTGACATGAAGCACAAGGTCTCGCTTTCCAAAGTACAATTTTGCCGACAAGAAGTAACCTACTTAGGTCACATCTTATCGAAGGAGGGAAGGAGACTGACCCTAGAAAGAATACAGGCAATTGCAGAACTGAGTGTCCCAAGGACACAAACAGAAGTGCATGCCTTCTTGGGCATTACATCATACTGTAGACAATGGATACCGAATTTCTCACTGTTGGCCAAGCCCTTGCTGGCATTAATGCGTAAAGACACACCCAATCCTTTGCCTTGGTCTGAAGATTGTCAGGCGAGTTTCCATGAGTTGCATGAGGCACTATGTTCGGCTCCTGTGTTGGGCAACCCCGACTACAGCAAGCCTTTTACATTATA
Organism: Lissotriton vulgaris; assembly: GCF_964263255.1. Classification (NCBI taxonomy): domain Eukaryota; kingdom Metazoa; phylum Chordata; class Amphibia; order Caudata; family Salamandridae; genus Lissotriton; species Lissotriton vulgaris. The sequence goes on from NC_141687.1 coordinate 1,965,006,189, forward strand.
CATCCATGAGAAGGAAGGTTGCGCATTATCAGTCTTGACGCAGCACTTTGGGGACAAACAACGCCCATGTGCATATTTCTCCGCGACTCTAGATCCTGTAGCTAAGGCATTACAAAGTTGCTTGAGGGCCACTGCCGCAGCGGCTGTCTGTATTCGACAGTCGGCTGGGTTAGTCATGAATAATACTCTGACCGTTATGGTCCCACATGCAGTAGATATCCTACTAAACAGGACGAAAACGCAACACCTAACTAGTGCTCGACTATCCAGTTATGAATTGACCCTGTTAGCAAGTCACATTCACATAAAGAGGTGTGATACACTCAACCCTGCTACGTTACTACCCATTCCACCAGCAGAGACAGAAGAGGTCGACAAACATGATTGCTGCTTTAGGACAGAGGAAGAGACAAAAGGGAGAGTAGACTTACAGGACACTCCCTTCCCTGAATGTAATGATAATTTATGGGTTGATGGTTCATGTTTCAAGTTGCCAAATGGTGATACGACTGCAGCATATGCCGTGACAACATTACACACGATTGTAGAGACAGCTCGCATCCCCCAGGATTCTGCACAAGCAGCAGAGTTAGTCGCACTCACAAGAGCATGTGTGTTGGCGAAAGGAAAACGAGTGAATGTGTACACTGATAGTCAGTACGCCTTTGGCGTAGCCCACAGTTTTGGAAGATTGTGGCGTGAACGTGGGTTCCTGACGTCACATGGTGCGAAAATACAACACGGCCAGCTAGTACACGACCTTCTCGAGTCACTGACCTTGCCCCTACAGGTTGCGATTGTGAAGTGCAGCGCGCATAGGAAAATCCGAGATGATGTTGGCCGAGGGAATGCATTTGCCGATGAGGTCGCGAAAGAGACTGCAAGGAACACAATGAGTCGGATGTATGTTGTAGGTCCTGCTAGATGGACCCCTGATGTGGGTATGTGTGAGGACACCATCGAAAGTGTGAAGTCTATACAAGCTGATGCTACCGAGAAAGAGGTGAATGAATGGAGAGAAAGCAAGGGTAGGTTAGACGCGAATGGTTGTTGGGTCGAACTGTCAGAACATCAGCGATGGTTGTTACCTAACGCCTATGTGCTCGCAGTGGTAACGATGGCCCATGGAATGGCACACATCAGTGTGAAAGGAATATGTAAGTTGTTGGCCCTAGTATGGCAGAATAGTGGTATCCCAAAATGTGCGGAGAATCTGGTCAGAAATTGTATGGTGTGTTTGAAGCACAATCCCGGTAGGGGAACCCCAACCCCAGCTGGTCATTTTGCACCTCCAACGTACCCGTTTGAGGTCTTGCAACTCGATTTCATTCACATGGAGAGGTGCAATAACCTGAAATATGTCCTTGTTGTCGTTTGCGCCTTCTCCAGGTGGGTAGAAGCGTACCCCCTTAAGAACAACACTGCATTGTCAACTGCCAAAGCCCTTGTCAAGGAATTCTTCCCTAGATTTGGCATGCCTAGAATTGTCTGGAGTGATAACGGAAGTGAATTCGTGGGACTAGTGATGAAGAGAGTGTGTGAGTGTCTAGGCATCCACCAAAAGTTCCATGCTGCAAATCATCCCCAATCGGCAGGATTGGTAGAGTGCTATAATGGCACGTTAAAATTGAAACTGGCCAAGATCCAAGCCAGCACAGGTTTCAAGTGGCCAGACGCCCTGCCTTTAGCACTCCTGTCTACCAGGATGATTGTCCATTCCAGATTAGGACTTAGCCCACACGAGATCGTGTTCGGGCGCCCAGCAAATATATGGGGAGTACCGAGACCCAGGAGGCTCAGTGAAATAGAGTACCCTGCACTGTTTGACTATTTGCACGAACTGACAACTAAACTGCATGCTTTACATCAACAGGTCCACAGCTCCTCTCCACCGGCGTCTGACGATCCAGGCCACGCCATCGAACCCGGCTCCTGGATCCTGATTCGGAATTTCAGACGAACCAAGAACGAGGAGCCTCGCTGGACCGGACCTTTCCAGGTTTTGCTGTCCACCCGCTCTGCAGTACGTGTCCTCGGGAAGAAACACTGGGTGCACGGCGCCCACTGCAAAAGGGTCCCGCTCCCCCTTCCATATGACCGATGGGTCCGGCAAGGAGTCGCTGACTCCGAAACTGAGTTTACACCTCGTTTTGTCCCCTGCAGCGATGCACGATTAAAAGGAACTGGTACCGACAAAGAGAGCGATTGTATTTTGCAAGGATCTGTGCCTCCGTCGATGCAATTGGACACTACAGAACCTGAAACATTGTTTGAAGATCACACCGTGCCTGGAAAGGGACGATATAATCTGAGGTCAAAACCAAGGAACTGTCATAATCGAATTTGTGCGATTTTCCCCCTTTTTCCCATGAACTATTTTTGATTTCACAGCTCTCTCGCCCAGGGAACTAGCTCATTTTTGATTTTCGAACCGCCATCCGGTTCTGCTGCTAGGGCCGCGGTTGAAGTCTGAGGAGTGCAGCCGGGGACGCCTAGGTCAACGGTTCTGGTCAGTCTGAGGGAATTACCCCGGACTGGACAGAGCGCACATCTTGGCAGAAGCAACCTCCCACCGCGGGCAGCAACCAGAGGATGGAGTTTCCAGGGGTCGAGAGACCTGCTAGACACATGACCTTTGAAAAGAAAATATGTACTGTAATGGCAAGAAGACGAACTCTAGTCTTAAGCATCTCAATGTTGTGTAGTATAATAATGTTTTTAACTGGCTATGCTCTGTCCATTTTTCGAGTTCCATTCATACACAACACACAGCTCGCACCTCCTCCTACTGTTCCCACACACTCCTTTCACCCTCTACCTGAACACGAGTCTGCCAGAAGACTAGAATTCGTAAATAACTCCTTTATCCAGCTCCTACACCAGCACCAGTCTATAATGAACACATCGAATTGTTGGATATGCGGACTCATGCCACACACTACAGATAAGGGCATCCCTTACTTTGTCCTGCCATTTAGTTACTTCGGTTCTCTGTGGGCTTTTCAGACCATGTTCCTGTATTCCCTTGAACCATACGTTCGAGGGGAGAACTCAAACAATAAGGCACTAGTGGCAGGGATCCGAAATATGAGTAGAGATATCGACACGGTTAGAGCAACTCCCAAAGATGAGTTTACCCCATACAGCAGGTGGAACATTACCAAGTATGGGATTTCCTTAAGTGAAAGCCAGAAATCAAAGAAATCCTCCCCAGTCTGGATAGTGCCCCACCGAGGTCACTTATGTCTGCAAGGTATTGGCAGGGATCCCAAAGCGCAGTTGGGGAAGAGCATATGCACGGAGACGTATGTGTTTGCCTCCCGAACTTCCCCTCCATTCTTGGCGGCTAAAGGCACCTATTTCGTCTGCCATGACAAAGCCTACACATGGTTGCCCCCTGACTTCTCGGGCACATGTTTTATCTCGTTCCTGCTGCCACCCACCTACACGGCCGGGGCAGATTACCATCGGACAAGGACAGTTAGGGGTGTCGTGAGTCAAGACGACACTGCGGGTCAGGAGTTTGGAGACTTCGCAAAGGGTTTTCTGCCATTTTGGGGGCCCATGGTGAACAGCAGGAACATTCGACAGTTGACGAGAATAGTTGAATCCGCCGTGACTGAAACGGCCGGTGCCCTTAGCAACTTGACAGCTGAGCTTCAGTCGGATCGACTTATGACCCTTCAGAACAGGGTTGCCCTAGATGTCATACTTGCAGACTGTGGTGGTGTATGTAGAATGATCCAATCTAGTTGTTGCATTTTCATCCCCGATAATGCTCCGACGGTGTACCAGGCCATCTCCAAATTACACAAAATCTCTGACTCCCTTCACATGGAGAAAGGAAACTGGTCCCTGCTAGGGTGGTTCTGGGAACTGATCTCTGCCTGGGGATGGAAAACTCTGATCTTCATCGGGATGATCTTAGCCGTTCTGTTTATGTTCTGCCTGTTTGTGCAGTGCGCTCCTGCAATATGTGGCCTCTGCGCCACTTCATGTGTAAGGAAGCCTGTGTCAAGGGACGAATTGAGCAACAGAATGATGCTACAGCAGCATCTCCGTGAATTCATCAATACAGATTTGGACTCAGATTAGCGTGAGTTATTGCCTAATATGAGGGCAAAAGGAGGGTCTGTGGTACTGCAAATCTGGACCCGGCTGTTTCACAGATATCGAGGTCCAACACTCGTGTCACAAAATATCGTCGTACCATGACGAATTTGGTATCTACGAACCGGTAATGATTAGGACATTATCCCTATGCATTTGCGTCATGATTGAGTGATGCTAACACCCTTAAATCGTAGTTTCCGTCCCGAACCCTCAGACTCCATTTTGTAAACGGCATCCATCTTATGACTTGCCCTCATATAAGTCAATTGATTAAAGCCGAGCTTGATCTAAAAGGACACGTCCGCCGTAGCTGACTTCCCCATGACCTGGCCGAAGCTGACTCCACTGCCTCCAGCCAAGCCTGTTTGGGCAGCTCCTCGCCCAGTGGCCGAGAAAGATATCATCAAGGCACAACATGTCATAAACCATCCACTACATACAGACCCTGTTTTCCATACACATACACCTGTCCATGATTCTTGTTTATGACCCGTTTTATGATGGGAGGGTGCCCGACCTTATTGGTGTTTCATCGATATCTGATGGGAGTTCTGGATCTGGCGGGGTAATCCATCACAAACTGGACATCTAAAATATGTGCTGACCAGCATGACTTCGCTCTTTGTATTATTGTAGAAATATTTGTATAGCCATATCATAAACTCAAGAATTCTTGCCTGCAGCTGTTATTTATGTATATAAGGAGAAGGCTGGTTCTGTAAAAATGAACAGTCTCCTGAGAACTTACTGCCCGTGTTGTCGTACTTCTAGGACGCATGTTACTTGGTTGCAGCCAATAAAACTCGATCATTGACTTCAACTAGAAGACTCTGTGTTTCTGTAAGTCCAGAACAGGGAGAACTCAGAGGTCTTCGGGTGTGGTCCCCTGGCACCACCGGGTCTCTAAAAACCCGGCACCTCAATGTCAAACCTCGAACCACTGCTTTCCATGTATCCCATATTATATTAGGTGTAGATGTGTCCTTATTTTTCTGAAAAAAGAGTTTGAGCTGCCTACTGATAGTCTCTACATAAGTCTCATCGGTGCCATTTTAAATATCATGAATTGACTCATTGTAAAATGTGAGGTGCTATATATTAGAGGTGTGCGGGTAAACAAATTAACAGACTGGCTTGGGTCGAGGTGCCTGTGCGCGAGTCCGGCCTTAAAAATATTCGGCATCCAAAACAAGCAACAGATATTATATAAAATATGATAAAGCATCTTCGGACTTAAAATAATATTTCTCTCACATGGGAAGCATTTAAACATTTCATTTTTGTACATCCGATCATACCAGTAGTTTTAAAGACGTTTATATGCAATAGTTTCTAATCATGTACTACTCCTCCCCTTCCTGCACTGACAACAAAGCAATTATAGAACTAAAAGACAAGTCTGTTTCCAATGTACCCTACATCTTGCTTATTTTTTTATTATATATGAAGGGATATTATAATCTATTAAACACAATACAAACTAAACTTACTATTTGAAGGTACTTTCATATTTGATAAAGAAAAAAAGGAGACTGTAAAATAAAACATTTGCCTAGGATCATACAATTTGGTCAAGCGGGGAAGCTAGATTGATACCAGGCTTTCTGGTTTCAAATTGTGCAATTCAGCAACTAAATCTATGTCTCTCCTTTTTTACATCAAAGGTCACGGCTCTGTTTTGAATTATTTGTGCATGAGGTCACATGATGGGTCGCAGGCAGAAGCCACATGGAATCTTAGCTCTTTTTAGGCTTGTAGGAGCAAAAAGCATACCCCAATATTATAGGACTACTCAACATTAAAAAGAAATGACAAAAAACAATTGCATAAAAAAGGCACCCTCCCGGACACCAGTTTAGCAGAATATCAAAATAAGTATGTGGGACTGCTCAATAATTGAGTTCTAGATCAGAAGAAAAGTTAAAGGATTTTATTACAAAAATCTCACAATCAAGCAGTACAGAATAAATGCCATAAAGACTCAAATGCAGAATTATTCGAGAGCAGTCAAAAATAAGTAATTCTAAGTCCTCAATGAGCAGTAAAATTAGAAAAGGGTCAGACAGCATCTCCAATAGAACAGGAATGTATTCTCTAAAAATCTGGCTCAACCCTAGAATCAAGGGGTTCTTATACACAATTCTTGCATAACAAATTTGTTAGCATAGTAATTTCACCATGCCATGCTCACAAGTAACAACTTTTAGCAAATCAGACGAAATAACATCAATACCTGACCACATAAGGACTATCCCATTCTAAGAAAGCAGCCAGCATCTTCTGTACTACTGTCATACAGAGATGTTCAAACAAAATAGCCAATATTTGAAAAATAACAATTAACACAAATGAATAGAACTCATTTATCCAGGAGAACTACAGTGGAAGGGCCTTTGATGTTTCAACATACTCGAAGTTTCGGTAATAAGCCTGGCATTCATCACCTGTCTTCGCTTTTTACAGAGCTTGTGAAGAGAGAAGATGTTCAGGAGAATATGATGGGAGGGTGAATAAATGACAGAATCGGTATCCATTGTATCCAAAATGGTGCTTTCACATAAACGTGGTACAACTAATTTATGTTAATAAACACACTTCTAAGCCTCATATTAAACTCGTTTCACCGGGATCATATTAACTCAACTTTGCGTATTGGATCCAACTTAAAAATCCTTAATACCTATTATAATTTATTGCACAAAATTATAGATTTAAAAAATAAAAATAATAAAACCCATTATTAAATGTATTAATTTAAAAAAACAGTTAGTTGGCATCACTGCTTCTTTTGGGTATTCTCCTCTGCCAGCTGGTTGTAGCCACAATCCTTGATATCTTCTTTTTCATTCTCCTTGGATCTTTTTCTCTGTAAACCACTCCTTTTCTTTCAACACTTTTCAAACATACCCCCCTAACATTTTAGAAAATGAAATAGGAATATTGCACAAATCTTTATAATTATGATAGGATTTAGGATTAGTTTTAATGTGCTCCCACCCAAACTATATAACTATTCTCCAAGCTTGCTAAAACCCTTTCCTATCCCACAAAACCTGGAACCTACAGTTCTCAATAAGCCATGCTCTTCGAAAGATCGAATCTCATACAACATGTTCGTAATATTAGTGGTATAGGAGATTATAACGGTAGTATATATATATTTTAAAAATCTTTATTGGTTTTTAGACAATTTTACATATTACTGAAAACGTATTGTACACAAAGGGGTGGCATTATGGTGATCATACGTACATGGAAGTGGATTCCTTGTATAGATAGAAAATATAATATCCCCCTTGCTTTGCGGGGATCTCCACCTCCATTGACAGCCCATGAGAAGTGTGGCTCACCGGTTAGAGGAGGCAGACCCAGACGCAGAGGTCAGACCCGGGACCAGGGTTCAATCCCTGACGCGGCAGGGTCCAGAGCTCGAAATGTCCACAGACTCGATAATTCTCACCTCGGTGCCTACTGAAACCATGGGTTCACACTCTGCAACTCTGGGCAATAGCTTGCTTAATATCCACTACGGCCCCACCGCGATGGGATGCCTGGCTTTCACCTTGGGGATGCCCATTAGGGGTTATCTCGGAGGGAAAAGCCAGGACGGGTTCCCAAAGCAAGTGCCTTGAGACCTTACTGTGAAAGGTGCTATATAAGAACGTATGATTTACGATTGTCTGCATCACATGAGTTTGTAAGTTCGGTAAGTGAATCAGGCTGCTAGTTTACCCTTCAGTTGGCAAGCGTTTGTTACATATGCAGCCCTTATTAGATACTCTCCGACATATACACATGCATGGCACAAATATATAACATTTCGAATAATAATCGTCATTACTATTATGCAGATACTAAAGACTGTAATAAGGAGAATGAGGAATAACAATAAAGATATAAATACAACATAGAAACACAAGGAAAATAGTAATAAAGGGAAAACAATAATTACATATACGAAATAAGTGGGATACACGATCGTGGTGGTACCTATTCCAGGAACATTGTTAGGGGCGCTGTCTGTGGCACATTATTAATTAATGTCGGTTGTATGAGATCAGTGTGTGCTGTGTCTGTTTTCTTTTCATGGCCTGGTGGGCTGGAACATTGAGCACTGTATAGTCTATCATCACAGAATGTTCCCGAGGCATATGGGTATTGGTCATATCTCATCAGGTGCATTGAGCGCTGCTGTCCCATGTGATGCAACAGACTCACTGAGCGCCAATTCCGCTCTCATCTCCCGACTGTGATGCAGGAGACATCTGCTATTTGGGTGTGTGAGTGCCCTGAGAATGTCATCCCAAGACTGCACTATTGAATATTTGCGCAACCTCGCCGTCTCCACCCTGTGTAGGACTGTGCTTTCTGCCCGTGCCCATACCTCTAGGGATTTCACCCAGCTGTTCACCACAGGGGGATCAGCGTGTTTCCATCGCTTCCTAATTAATCATTTTGAGGTGATAAGGCCCAGATCATGGAACCTGGAGCTCACCTTGTTCTCCTTGGTGCGAATATAGAGCCCCAGGAGACAAACCTCCCAAGTGTTAGGCACTTGAGTGTTGGTGCAATTCGTGAGTGCCTCCGTGACCGAACGGCAGTATGTTAGAAGTGAGGGACAAGACCACAGCATGTGTAGGAAGGACGCATTATTGAGCTGGCACCTCGGGCAGACGGAGGTGTTAATATTGAAATATTTATTACGTTTGTCCGGCGAAAGGTACGCCCTTTGTGTTATGTAGGTTTGTAACAGCTTGAATTTGGAGCTGCGCTGAATGTGGGTGGGCTAGCTAGTATGCATTCCCATTCTTTGTCTGTCCAGGGTCGGCCCTGGTCCTCAGCCCAGCGTTCATGGAGGCTCGCTGGTGGCTTTGACACATGTGTGAGCAGTGCTTGTACTAGCCAATGGATTACGTGTGACCCCCCCCATGACATGCATGTATTGTATCACCAGGTGTGTCGGTGGCTCGTCTGTCATGTCTCCCCATGCCTGTGTCACTGTCCGTGTGATAGCCGTGTGTAGTAGGAACTGACCCATAGGCAAATCACTGTTCACTAACAAGGTTTCAAAGGAGGATATGGTGCCCTCCACATCCAGATTATAACCATAGTATTATCCAGGTTATTGCTACAGCATCTCTTGGACTTTATTATGTTGCAAACTCTGCCTTCTTTTGCCAGAAGGCTAGCTAATGCTAAGTGATTCTATATAACCATAGCCATAAAAGCCATCATCTCTGCATCTACCTGTTTCAATGAACCTTCTGTATTTACTGCAAGCTTGCAGTAGATACAGCAGAATTATTGAAACAGGTAAACGCAGAGATGATTACTATTATCTAAAGAAAAACACTTCTCTAAACATGTACATAAACCCATTTAGTACTTTTAGTTTCACAGTTGTTTTGTGCAAACACTCTCATGAATCATTTTAGTATAAATGTTAAATTGAATTCCACTAGCTAAATCCTTTTTATGCCCTAGCACGTCATGTTTCAATTAATTCCTAACAGTAGTTAATTCGACATTCACAGAGGCATATCCTACTGGAGCCGGGAAGCACAACAACACCCCCACTAATTAATAACTTGGTCAATATTATCACAAACTGATAGACCTGTCAGCCTTAGGTGATCTTCCTTCAAACATTTTGCCTTCACCTTCCCACTTTTCTGAATTTGTTTTTGATGGCTTTAGGGCTCTGTGCTCTTTACAACTGCTAACCAGTGACAAAGTGCTTGTTCTCACACCATAAAACACGGTAACATTGGTTTACAACTAATTGGCATATTTAATTTACATATAAGTCTCTAGTAAAGTAGTATACCATATACCCAAAGCTGGTAAACTAAATGCTACTATTGGGCGTGCAGCACTTATTGTGCCACCTACTTAAGAATCCCCTAAAACCTGTCCGAGGTCTGCCATTGCACCCTGTATGCAGGTTTAAAGTGCCAATGCGGCTTGGCAAAATAACCCCTTGCCAAGCGTAAAACTCCTTTTTGTTCATATAAGTCACCCATAAGGTATGCCCAAAACAGCCCATAGGGCAGGACGCATTATAATTAAAAAGCTGGACATGTCCTGTAATTCAGTTTTAGTGTAATATATCGACAATTTGTTGGTTGCATCCAAGACTAAAGAGTAATGCAAAAGTGAAACAATTGCTGTGCTGAATTGATTAGCTAACAGTAGTCATAAAGTTACCCCAACAAGGATGCAATATTGTAAAAAGGAAGTAATCTATCTTGGTCACCATATTGAAAAAGGTGCAAGAAAAGTATCAAAAGAGTACATTTCTGCAATTCTGTAAATGAATCCTCCTACCACCCAGAGGAAGGTGAGGAAGTTCCTGATAATTGTTGGCTACTGTTGTCAGTGGATCCCAAACTTTTCCTTCATTACCAACCCTTTAATAAGGTTAACGCACATTGACATAAAAGATCCGGTACCATTGGACAAAGAATGTTCAGAGCATTTAACATATTAAGAGAGAGATTATGTAATGCACTCGCCCCTGGATTGCCTGCCTATAGTTTGTCTTTTTGTACTGTCATGAGAAGGCTGGATGTGCATTTTGCATTCTTACACAGACATGAAATCGGTTGCAGCTGTTTGTGTTGCCACTGAACAAAGCGAAGAACTAGGGATGGACCATACTTTAATTGTAAATTACCCAAGTTCAGTTGAGATCCTATTAACACAAACAAGGGCCAGCACAAATAGTAGATTCACCAGGTATGAGTAACTCTTTCTTGTAGCATAAAATATTAAAATTAAAAGGTGCAGTTCGCTCAACACAGCAACAGTGCTTCCTGGCCCAGACAAGATATTTGTGAAGGTAGAAAAACTGATGAAAATGAGGATGAAGATAATGAGAGCGATCGTGGCTGTATTGCAATTACCGAATTATGCACCGAACCAAGTCCTAATATAAAATCAATCATTTAATCAATCAGGGAATTATAAGCGCGCTCCTCACCCATAAGGGTCTCAAGGCGCTGGGGAGGGGGGGGGGGGTATGTCAGCCGATCCTCCTCATGCGAAAGACTTCTCTAGACTTCTTTGGAAATAGTTGGTCTGACTCTGTTGATGGTTCTTGTATAAGAGACTGTCCATGCAGTATGTTGCATTTTTGGAATCCTTGAAGCATCCTGTCTGCGGAATGTAACCTAAAGTGGTTGCTAATTGATGTTCGAGGGAAGCCTAAACACACAATTTGTGCTACACCCTAAGTGGGATGGGTATGCCCAGACGTGGGTCTTTTGCTCACTGTGCTACTGGATTCAAGCTAGCCTGGCTGATGAAGGGTAATACCTAGAAAGCAGTCCCATGATGCTTGTTTCCAGTCCAGAGAGGACCTGGCTTGGCAATTCAGTCTGGACTGTTCCCATGAGGCACAGGGTCAAGACTGATTTGCATATGGCTGGGTCTAAACTGGGGTGGCATGGTGAGGTAAAGAACAATGGAATATACTTGGTTCTCTTGACTAGGTGGATGTATGATTTATTCAGCATCCGTCCTTCATTTGTTTGCGTCGCACATAACACACAATTCAACCTGTGGGAGAACCAGATGGGGCAAAATCTTGGGGTGTTCGAATTTTGGGTTACGGTTTTGCTCCCACAACAACCATTGGCATCCCACCCACGCTGAAGCAGCCAGCCCATGCCTGCTGTGCATGAACTTGAGCTGTATTTGGTCATTTTATGTATTATTTTAACTTATTTTTTAAGGTTTTGTTTGTTTTTATTTAACCTTTATTATTTACATTTTGGTTTGTCCTAATATGGAATAATGTATTTAGGTATATATATTTTTCAACTGTTTTTCAAAGTAAGATTAAAGTTATTTAATGCAATATAGCTGCATCCATTTTAATGTTGTGAGCTTTTTAAGAAGAACTGGATGTACTTCTTCAAGTGTCTGTTCATAAATGTGCAGCTGATGCTTCGATTTTCTTCTCCAGAGCATTTCATCGTTTTGAAATTCCTCCAATGTGTGGCAGCCATGGTCAGCCCTGGATCTGACACCTTTACATTCGCTTGAAACTTCAGCTGGAACAGATTCTTCTTTCTTCCTGGTCATACTGGAGATCCATTTCTGCATGAGACTACTTGCTTGGGTGTAAAGCACGTAGTTGCTTGCTCATGTCAGTAGTCCTAAACTACAGTATAGGGCAGGGTCTCCTCTGTTCTGAACTGGAACATTCCAGAGGTTTGATTGGTTCCCGAGAATTACCTATTCTAAATTCAAAGAGCACTTGACTATCTTCCACATATCACTTCACTCCTTGCCACTCTATAGGAAATAAATATTTTTTTGCTGCAAATTGATTTTTGGGGGAAGCTAAACGTTTCCAACTTTTCTGATGGCTTCAGAGCAAGAGCAACAGGAGCAGAGAAATTCGAAAGAAGAAGGCAAAGAATGAAATAACAAGAAGATGTTCAGACTGAGGATTCCTGGTCACCACCTCAATCGACTGTCTGGAAGATTTTCAATATTTCACCAGGTGTAAAAAATTGTCAGCAAAATATGTGACATGCACATTTTGTAATAAGAAGCTCAGAATGGGTAGCTGGGAGAAATACAGTTTGGAACCCCGTCGATGCACAAGCATCTTAATGAAAGGCAAGAACAGAAGTTCACTGCTGAAAAAATTAAAGAGGAAGAAGGACGCTGAAGAGGGGAGTACATCTTCTGCAACCACTTCATGTGCCATTCCCTGCAGAAGATTGACTTCTGAAAGAAATTTTACGGGAGGATCATGGCCTGGCCCCCCAGCCACACCAAACCCTCCACATGCAACAACCCCTGCTGCCTGCAGCCAATGCCCATGTGCAGTGAGGTTTGGACATAAGTCCTGGTCTAAAGCCTTGCCCTGTGCTAAACCTACTGCAGATTACTAAACCCAGCTGGTAATGGCTGTTGGCCGTGCACCCTGGCTTTGCCTGCTACCTCTACTAGGCATAAGACATGTACAACACAGCTTGGCCTTTGGCAAGGCCAGGTTTTGTGTGTTTTTTATCAAATCTTATTTGTGTGGTTCCTTATTTGGTTCTGTAAATCCAAGGAATGCTTCAGGTCTGGGTACTGCAACCCAGGACAAACATCTCCATTGTACAGGGTTCGCAGATCCTTATCCATATCTGTGAAACCTCGATAGGTGATGCATGAGATGGTGGAGCTTGACCTGGGTTTGTGGTACAAGGAAAGGGGGCCTTCACTGGGCACAGCGGATCCTGAAAAAAAGAAGTATATCCTCATTGCGATTTTGAGAAGGTCTATTATGAAACCAGTGGGGACTCGATGAGGCCTTGTTTTATTTCCTCCAAAACTTTTTTGATCACCCCAAGAGCAGCCGCCTGGGGTATGTTGGTATAAAGGGATGTTATATCCATGGTTACCAACAGGTCTTGTTCTTGGTTAAAGGGTTGTCCATTTACCAATTGTATGGCCTGCATGGCCTGCATGGTGTCCCTCAAGTAACTCATGGAGCCTTCTGCAATGGGTTTGATGAATACATCGATAAATTTACACAATGGCTCAAGTACAGATCCAGTTGTGGCTCTGTACTTGAGCCATTGTGTAAATTTATCGATGTATTTTTGAGCAAAGACCAAGGCCTCATCGAGTCCCCACTGGTTTCATAATAGACCTTCTCGAAATCGCAATGAGGAAAAACTTATTTTATTTCGAGGGGGACTATTATGTTCAAGCCAAAGGTGTAGCTATGTGGGCAAGTCTTGCCCCAGATTTAGCTATAATCTATATAGATACATATGAGCAGGATTTTGTCCTTCGCCAATGCAACCCACACAGATAGTGCATCAAACTTAGGCATCAATATATTGACGATGTGCTGTTGATATGGAATGGCTCAGATCCAAACCTTAAGAATTTCCACACATGGCTGAACAGTAGGAAAAAGGATATTTAATTTTCCCTTGACTTCAGTAATAATGCTATCAACTTTCTAGATATTACCATCAAAGAGGAGGTAAGTAAACTACACAATGCATTGTTTAGGAAACCCAGTGAAAAGAACACGCTACTGAGGTACTCCAGCCATCATCCACGCAACCTCAGGGACAATCTCCCCTATGGTCAGTTCCTGAGCTTGCGGAGGAACTGTAGCCGTAAGATTGACTTCTTTGAAGAATCAGCCATACTGATGGAACGACTGAGTGATAGGGGATACCCCAGGAGCCTCTTCAAGAAATCACGCAAGAGAGCGTGGATTTGCCATAGGGAACAACTCCTGGAACCCAAACCAGACAAACCCAAAGAAAAAGATAGGACGACCTGTGTCACTACTTTCAATATTCGCAGTACGGAGATAAAAAAGATTATCAATGGTCACTGACACTTAGTTGCGGATGAGATTGGCATATCTGAACCTCCGATGCATGCCTTTAGGAAGGGAAGGAGTGTTAGGGACTATGTGGTCCAATCACTTCTTCCAAAATAAACTACAGAGAATCACACCACACACAATGGAATATCCCTCCAGTGTTGGGACACCACAAGTGTGGTTCATGTAAAGCATGTTCGTTGACAGTAGAACTCAAACAATGCACATACAATGACCACACACACATCTTGCACCAACATACCAATTGCAATTCGAAGGGTGTCATTTATGCCATTCTCTGCCCATGTGGATTTAAGTATGTGGGTCTGACTGTGCATAAAGTAAAAGCTTGCATCCTGCAGCATTGCAATAGGATGTGTTGTAATGTTTTTTAGGTCGAGCTATTATATCCCGCAGGGATTAATAGCTCAAACCTATAGCAGGGTAAACAAACTCTCTTGAACACTGCGGATTCCATGCAGTTCATGTGAGAAATGCGCGTGCATAGAAATCCGCTCCCCCACCAAGCAAGACAAGCCAAGAACATCAAAGCGACTGGCCGCTTTGAGTCCATTTGCCACCAGCCACTTCACGTGCTCCGCAGGTCATAAACAGGACCATCTGCTCGTGAATGCTGGCATGCTTGCCCAGCCCCCTCACAGCGTTCGTGGCACATGGCAGCATATGTCTTCAAGTTTGTGCAGTTTACAGTAGGTACACTCCAGATGATTTGCACAGAGGACACTTCATTTTTCAGTATCTTTTTTAATTTATTTTAATTTACCATTAAGCAGGATGGCCCAGCTTCAAAGTCCACCCCTCTGCCCGTAACCGTTTGCATAAGAATGTGAAAGACGGGTCTGCTCTTTCAAAACTGGTAGCTCTGGCCATAGCGGCACATTTGACACGCCTTCTGTTCTAAGAACAGCTCTCTCTCTCTTTCCCCCACATAATGCACTTTTGCTTGGTGCTAAAAACAAGGACTTATTGGCTGCTTTGCCCCGTAAGGTATTAATTTTCTATTTTGCCGTTGCATCTCACATGCCTGAGACATGGTGAGTTTATTCTGTTATTGTCCATTTCCTACTTATTTATTTAACTCAGTTCAGCAAGGTCGCAGAACGTAGTCAAATATCCAAAAATCAATGCATCTAATGAATCGCTCCCACCACCATTGTGGCTCTCCTGTTCTCACTCACTCTTCCTTTTCACACTCTCTTCCTGTAATCTCTCTCAGGCCTGCTTTCCACCACAGCCTTATTTCAGCTGCTTTTCCCTATTTTCGCCCAACCCTCTTTCTCTCTCTCTCTCCTACACCGTGTCTCCCAGTCCATGCCCGCTTTGTTCCCCTTATGCTTCCTTCGGCACTATTCACTAGCCCTCTTTTCATAGAGAGTTATTAACTGAATGGGCAGAGTTCAGAGCGGACCACTCCTGGGGATGTGGAGGGAGCGGGGACAGTTTATGGCAAACCAGTTTAGTTTCACTGATATTTACACCACTGATAACCGCGCATGTTTGGGCCTGTGTCTACTAGGATGCTGTTAGCTTACAGGTGAGAGGTTCACCTTTCCTCAATCCTTATCGCAGTCTAAAAAAAGCTTCTTAAATTTTACGAACTTGTCTTTTAAAACCTAATTCAGCCTTAGTAACTACAACCGCCAACAATTACATGTTTGCTGAAACATTTCCGAAGTTTACTTTTCATAAACTTTAAGATTTGACATGTGAAATGCGTTGTCATAATAACATAAAACGGTTATGAAGGAAAATTTACAAACATTCTCCTGCATAAAGCAATAGGGTAGGCATTTAATTGCACTGATTTTAAGCACTAACTTGCTCTTATTCTCCAAGTACCTATGTGTTATTGAACCATGATCTTTTTAAAGCGGTTGGGAAGGCTTCAGTGTCCGAATTTGTTTCTTTAACTTTGGCCACTCTATTCTTTTTGTTGAATGCAGTGTCTCTCTATCACGCACACTCTCACACACACACACATTCTCTAACACACACACACACACTCTCTCCCACACACACACACTCTCTCTCACACACACACACTCTCTCTCACACTCTTTCTCTCTCTCACTCACACTCTCTCACTCACACACACTCTCACTCACACACACTCTCTCACTCACACACACTCTCTCTCTCACACTGTCCCTCACACTCTCTCTCTCACACACACTCTCTCTCTCAGACACACACACACACACTCTCTCTCTCTCCCACACACTCTCTCTCTCTCTCACACACACACACTCTCACACACACACACTCACACATACACGTGTTACCATCCTTGTGGGGACTATGTGTTTTCACCAGCCTTGTGGGGACTAACCCTTCCCAATGTTTTAAAAATATACCAATAACAGAAAAATGTTAAGAAAAAATTCATAATACAGGATCCTGCTTCAATTTTACAAATATGCTGTTATTTAGTCACGCGCACAGAACCATCATTGTGGGGACTTGGACATGTGTTACCATCCTTGTGGGGACCTACTCAATAATTCTCATTTCTGATTGAATACACTAATTATCTAATAGATAAATGCTATTTTTCAGTGCCATACATACACAACATGATACTTTAGTCAAATTTGAATAGGTCACTATGTCCTAGTTGCACCTAGAACAGAGATTTGTCTAATAATGCATTTTACAGTACAAAATGATCTTATATACAAAGTGCATGAACAGGGATTCACGGATGTTTAGCCTATTACTGAGTGCACACAAACATTAAGGAATATGAAAATAACACATAGTTAAATTAATTTAGAGGGTTAAGATCCTGCAATGGGGTCAGAGGGAAAAACCAAGTTTCCAACTGACCACCTAGTTGTTTTTCATCAACCTCACCAATTGGCACCATCTACATATGGCTGTGCATTAATAGTCCCCAAAGAGATGGCATGATATTATAATAATATTCTAGAGCTGACAGAGTAAGTGTATGATGATGATAATTTTCAAGCCCCCACAGAGATATTGCATGATTAGATTGATGCCCAAGTCCCTACAGATATTGTGGTTTTGGTGTACGATGATAGTCATGCTGCAGTTCATGCAGAAATAACACTATTACAGTAATGCGCACGTCCCACAGAAATAGTTTGTGATTATAGGAAGCCCAGGTCTCCACAGAGATAGTGTGGTATTATAGCCATGTTCAAGTCCCCACAGAGATAGTGTGTGATCATATTCACGTTCAAGTCCCCACATAGATAGTGTGTGATCATAGTAATGTTCAAGTCCCCACAGAGATAGTGTGATCATATTCACGTTCAAGTCCCCACAGAGATAGTGTGTGATCATAGTAATGTTCAAGTCCCCACAGAGATAGTGTGTGATCATAGTAATGTTCAAGTCCCCACAGAGATAGTGTGTGGTCATAGTAATGTTCAAGTCCCCACAGAGATAGTGTGTGATAATAGTCATGTTCCAGTCCCCACTGAGATAGTGTGTTACTATAGGAATGCCCGGACCCCCACAGAGATAGTGTGTGATTATAACCATATTAAAGTCCCACATAGAGAGTATTATGATAGTGTTGTTCAAGTGTTGTAGAGAAAGTATACGATGAGTCATTCTGACATTCATTCAGAATTCGTATAGCGCTTAATTATAGTCCCTCTCAAGATCCCGTTGACAAAATGTGTGATTATATTCATGTTCAAGTCCCCTCAGAGATAGTGTGTGATTATTGTTATGTTACATCTCCGCAGAGATAGTATGTGATTACAGTCATGTTCAGGGCCCCACATAGAGAGTGTTATAACAATGATGCTGAGGTGCTTGCTGTTATAACAGTCATGCTCAGGCTCCTGCAGAGGTAGTATGTGATTATAATGATGCCTAGGTGCCTGCTCAGGTAGTGTGTAGTTACAGTCATGTTCAAGTGATGTTGAGATATGTTGTGATTATACTGAAGCTTAGGTTCCCAAAGCGATAGTGCATGATTAGGGAGGCCCACTAAGGTGGTGATTATTGACCTATAGAGAAAGTGTGTAATGCATGTAAAGTTCCAGTCCCTCTAAAGACAGTCTGTTATGATATACATGTTGATGTCCCTGAAGAGATAGTATGTGATGAGTCATATTCAAGTCCCACAAAGTTAAAGTATATGAACCCCCGTCCCCACAGAGATAGAGTGTAATTATAGACATGCCAGGTCCCCATAGAGATATGTGTGATGAAATTCATGTTCAATTACTAAAAGATAGCGCTTGATTGATTATATTGATGCCCAGGTCCCCACAGATATAGTGTGTGATTATAGTGATGTCCAGGTCCCCACAGAGATAGTGTGTGATTATAAGGATGCCCAGGTCCCCACAGAGATAGTGTGTGATTATAGGGATGCCCAGGTCCTCACATAGATAGTGTGTGACTACAGGGAAACCGGGTCCCCACAGAGATAGTGTGTGTTTATATGGAGGCAGGTCCCCACAGAGATAGTGTCTGTTTATGGGGATGGCAGATCCCCATAGAAATACTGTGTGTTTATAGGGATGGCAGATCCCCATAAAGATGTGTGATGATAGTTATGTTCAATTACTCAAAGAAAGCGTTTGATTGGTTATATTGATGCCCAGGTCCCCACAGAGATAGTGTGTGTTTATGGGGATGGCAGGTCCCCACAGAGATAGTGTGTGATTATAGGGGTGCTAGGTCCCCACAGAGATAGTCTATAATTATAGAGATGTCAAGCTCCCCACAGTGATAGTGTGTATTTATAGAAATATCCAGGTCCTCACAGAGTTGGTGTGTGATTATAGCGTTACCACAGTCCCCGCAGAAATAGTGTGTGATGACAGTCTGGTTCAATTCCCCACAAAGGTTGTGTTTGATTGATTATATCGATATCCATGACCCCACTGAGATAGTGTGTGATTATGGACTTGTTCAAGTCCCCACAGAGATAGTATGGCTCCACAGTGATGTCTGTGATTATAGGTTTTATGAAGATTTAAATAGATAGTCATAATCTAGTGGTTTAGCAAGCTAATGTAGCCACTTCAACAGTGGCAGCTGCTCCACTAAGGTGGAAGAGCGTCGCCCCACTGCTTTAAAGCAGGGCAATGGAAAAAAAGAAATGATAATAATGGACCGTATTATCATTTTATTTTTAGTATTCCAGTTGTTTGACATGGTGTTTCTGGTTGGCTAGAGTATGCAGGTATGGTAGGACAGAACCCATCAGTCTAGTCAGGGTAAGATAGTAACACATCAAAGACAACCCCTGGCAGAGCAGTCAGGCTTATCCCAGAGGCAATGTCTAAAGCGTTTGCACAACAAACTCACACAACAGTGACAATTTAGGCACACCATAAAAAGCGACTCCACACAAGGTTACATAAAAATATCTTTTGTATTATTTATTTTTAAAAAGTTAGACCACAATCACATAAATCACTGTGCCACTAGGCACTTTGTCATGACATCACATAAAGTCATACAGCACTTTTGCCAATTGGATAATTGTCATAATTAACAATGTTAGTGAACTTTAGTAAATACTTATAAGTGAACACCACACTGAAAACATAAGGCCTAACATTACAGTTAGTGCAATCAAGACAATAACGATTAGTTAAACATGTTTCCGCTTGAGCCGGTGTCACCAGTCTGACAGGGCAATCTTTTAAGATAGTTGCTTCCAACTTTGTTAACATCCAACTACATCCCCTCTACATCCCCCTGGCTCCTTCTACATGAAAATGCTCCACTGGTTCCCGTAGAAACAGAGAAAATGCCAGGAATTACAGAGACGCCCTACGGGGCAAGAAAACGCCAAAAGATCTCCTGCCTGCACGACAGGGAGAGAACACGGTCTATGTGTGCTTGTGCTCACCAGTGTGATAGGGCCACTGGCCTGCACTCTCTGCAAAGAAACACTACCGGTTTCCATAGAAGCAGGGGAATGACGGAAGTACAGGGGTGATCTGCGGGGTAAGGAAACACCAAAGGATTTTACTCCTGGAGATCAGCCCAGTGGGAGGTCTGTTTGTTGGTGCGAGCACACTATCCCTGGGTGCTCGCACTATCTAGCCTGATGGGTCCACCTGCCCCCACTATTCACAACAATGGGGCCAGAAGCCAAGGGGAGCCAAATGCCTCCGGTACAGTTCCGTAGTGTGGCATGGGTACGAATCTCTTCATGTTTCGCTGCAAGCGGCCTGGTGCAGCTGGGAGGCTCTTACCTTCCTTAGCAATGCCCGCACCCAGGGGCTCACGTCGGCCACCTAGGGTCTCACATCGGCTGCGTGTGGAAGCATCTGAATGGACACGTGAGGCTCTGGTCACTTCCGGGTGTGGCTGGGCCACATCTTCTGACATCCAAGGGAACTCCCGGGCTGATATTCCTTGCTGCTTGGGCATGGCCTCGCAGCCATGTAGCAGAGCCCCGGCTGCTGGCCCACATAAACAAAGGCAAGCAATACGAGAGGGAGAGCGTTTTGTTCCGTTCACCTCCTCCTTCTCAATGTTCAGGCCCTAGATGAGGGAGCTGTGCTGCCCATGCTGCAGGGTAAAAGCGCTCCTGTATGGGGTTAGCACAGCCAACTCCTTGGGCAACAGAATTGAAAACGCTTACCACGCGCTATTAGCAAACAGGGAGGCAAGCACTACCTTGTCCCTGGAGACACTGGGGCAGAGAACAGGGCACAAGCTGGCTAGCACGGAAGGTCCCTTACCAGAGAGGCAGTCACTTCAGCCACCCAGCAGGTTAGTTTCACAAAAAGGTATTCACAAACGGCGGTTCCTCCTGGCACACAGCAGTCATTGGGTACGTGCCCCACATAGTGTCTTTTTATTTTCATGGGGTCATAGCCCCTGTATTTATAGTGCCAAAGTCTTTGTTCTGAGGGAACTTCAACCACATATTAGAAGTGCACAACACTGCCGTTCATATTGAAAGCCTTGGCCCCAGACACACCACAGGGGGTGGAGCCATTATTGTGGAAGGTAGGCACAGACCTATTCAGGTGCATGTGCAACTCCTCCCACCACACCAAATGAAGACCAGGCCTATTCAGGTGCAAGGAAAACTCCCCCTGCTACTCTAAATTCAGGAAAGGTCTATTCAGCCTAGCACTGAGTCACCCACGCAGGGCAGGACACACCTCAACTACCCCAGGGACTAGAGTGAATGCACATCCCTTCTCTGTCAGTCAAAACCAAATGGTCAATACACATCAGGCAGGCGCAAAAACTCATAAGCACACAGAAATACCCACTTCTAAAAGTGTTTTTTCTAACTCTGTTTTCACCAATAAGCAGGATTTATCACTAGCTTGCCTGCCCGCTACGGGCCCCCAATGTTAAAAACTGCCTGCCTTTCCGTGGTGGCGTTGCCTCCACGGAAAGGCATATCCCAGCCTGCATACAAATATGGATGACGGTGTCTACCAGACACTGCCACCATACAAACTGCTTTTCCACCCTGTAGGCAATCGGGTGGATTGCCTACCTGTGGAAAACCGGCGGACAGAATTCCCGTTCGCTGGGGTCCCCCCTGCCATGGAAATGTGGCGGGGGAAATTAGAGGCGGGCGGTGGTTTTTGGCAGGTGGATCGCCACCGCCATACGGGCAGTGGCGATCCGCCCGTTATCATAATGAGCCCCTTAATATTCCCTTGCCACGCAAAAAACCCATACCCACCCTAAGCCCTAAGAAATCCCTTACGATCCAAAAACTCATACCCACCCTAACCCTGAAAAATCCTTTGTCACACAAAAACCTATATTCACTATAAACCATAAAATATACCTTGCTACCCAAAAACCTATACTCACCCTAAACCATAAAAAAAACATTGCCACCTAAAAACCCATACCGTTCCTAAACCCACAATATTCCCTTGGCACCAAAAAACCCCAAACCCATCATCAACCCTAAGGCACAACTTAAAATCCAAAAACCCATAACCGCCCTAAACCCAAAAAATCCATTATCACCCAAAAACTCATACCCACCCTAAACCATAAAATTTCCCTTGCCCCCAAAATCCCACACCCACAATAAACCTTAAAAATTCCCTTGTGAGACAAAAACCCATACTTAACTTAAACCCTACAAAATCCCTTGCCACCAAAATCTTAAACCCATCCTAAATGCTAAAAATCCCCATCAAACCCACAAAACCCATACCCACCTATAACGCTAACAATCCCTTGCCACTCAAAAACTACACCCACCCTAACCACCAATAATTCACTTGCCACCCAAAAACCCATACCCACCATAAAAAATCCCTTGAGTCCCAAAAACCCATTCAAACACTAAAACCTTAATTATTCATTACCACCCAAAACCCCCATTTCAGCTCTAAACCCATGATGTTCCCTTGCCATCCAAAACCCAAGCCCAGCGTAAACCCTAAAAAAAGCCTTACCACTCAAAAATCCATACCCACCCTAAACGCTAAAAATTCCCCTATCACCCAAACACCCATACCCACCAGACACCATACCATTTCCCTTGCCCCCCAAAAATCCAGCCCACCCTAAACCTTAAAACAGCTCTTATCACCCAAAAACTCATGCCCACCCTAACCTTAAAAATTCCCTTGCCACCCAAAAACCCACACCCATCCTAAATGCTAAAAATTCCATTGCCACCCAAAAACCCATACCCACCGTAAACCCTAAATAAATCCCTTACCAACCGAAAACCTACACTGACTGTAATCCCTAAAAATTCCCTTGCCACCCAACAACCCCATACTCACCCTAAACACAAAATGTTCCCTTGCCACCTAAAAACCCATAACTACCCTAAAAAAACTTACCACACAAATATACCCACACCCACCCTAAACCCTCAAAATTCCCTTGCCACCCAAAAACTCATACCCACCGAAAAACCCATACAAACTATAAACCCTAAAAAAAATCATTACAACTTAAAAAAACACACACACTAAAGCCTAAAGGTTCCCTTGCCACCCAAAACCCCTACCCTCCCTAAAAACTACAAAATCCCCTACCAACCAAAAACCCACAAGGACACACCCACCCTGAGCCCTAGAAAATCCCTTGCCACCAAAAATCCCACACCCACCTTAAACACTAGCAAATCCCTTGCCACCCAAAAACCCATACAAACACTAAACCCTAGATGATTCATTACCAACCAAAAACCCATACCCACTCTAAACCTTAAAAAATCCCCAACCACCCAAAAATCCATACCCATCCAAAACCCCAAAAATGAATTTGCCACCCAAAAATCTGTACCCACCCTAAACTCTGCAAAATTCCCTTGCCACCTAAAAACCCTTTCCTGCCCCAAATCCTAAAAATGCCATTGCCACCCAAAAAATCCATTCCCACCCTAAACCCTAAGAAATCCCTTACAACCCAAAAACCCATACCCACCCTAACCCTAAAAATTCCCTTGCAGCCCAAAAACCCATACCCACCCTAAACACTAAAAAAGCCCTTACCTCCTAAAAACATATGCTCACCATGAACCATAAAAAATACCTTGCCAACCAAAATCCCACGCCCACCCTAAACCCTCAATATTCTCTTGGCACCCAAAAACCCATAACCACCCTCAACCCTAAAGATTCATTATCGCCCAAAAACTCATACCCACCCTAAACCCTAAAGATTCATTATCACCCAAAAACTCATACCCATCCTAAACCATAACATTTCCCTTGCCCCCATAAACCCACAGCCATCCTAAACCTTAAAAATTCCCTTCAAACCCATAAAACCCATACCTACCCGAAACTCTAAAAATCCCTTTCCTCTCAAAAACCTACCCCTACCTTAAACCCAAAAATGTAACTTGCCACCCAAAACACCATACCCACCATCAAAAATCCCTTTCCCCCAAAACCCATGCAAACACTAAACACTAAATTATTTTTTACCACCCAAAAAACCCATATCAGCCCTAAACTCTATATGTTCCCTTGCCACCCAAAACCCATGCCCACCCTAAACCCTAAAAAATCCCTTTGCACCCAAAAACTGACACCAAACCTAAACCTTAAAAATTCCCTTGCGACCCAAAAACCCATACACCCAGTAAAATCTACAAAATCCTTTGCACCAAAAATCTTACACCCACCCTAAACAATAAAAAATTCCCTTGCCACCCAAAAACCCATACCCAGCCTAAACTCTAAAACATCCCTTACCATCTAAAAATCGATACCCACCCTAAATGCAAAAAATTCCCCGATCACCCAAACACCCAAACCTACCTGAAACCATAACATTTCCCTTGCCCCCAAAAATCCACACCCACAGTAAGCCTTAAAAAAAGCACTTTTTGCCTAAAAAGCTATACTCACGCTAAAACCTAAAAAATAACTTGCCAGCCAAAAACCCATACCTACCCTAAACCCTAAAAATTCCCTTGTCACCCAAAAAAACATATCTACCCCACACACTAAGGCTTAGCCCTGTTTTAAAATTCTATGCTACCAGTTGTATATTCAAGGAGGCATTTCAGATCATGCCTGAGTGTGCTAGGTTTTCATTTATTTATTTTTCACATTTTTAGAGCGCACTGTTACCCGGAGGTGTCCTGGCGGCTTCATCAAGTACATGGTGTTGTTTCAAAGTTCACGCATAGCCACCACATTTAGAACCAATGTATTTCCCATTTTAGATTGGTAAACCCGTGATATACGATATCCATAATGGTCTCCTGGTGTAGAGGAAGCGGCCAAGTGAGATGCGGTGTACTGCAGATGAAATGAGCAGCAAGCAGGTGACCCTTTTGGATGGCCTGGAGGACTGTAGAAGCCTCTTAAGAAGCATTAGAATAAAAATAAGAAAAGGAAGTAAATAAAAGGGAACAATACATTTCAATCTAAAGGGCTGACCAACTAAATCTGACACTAATGCACACTCATCTTCAGGTGGCTGTGCACACATGATCAGAAAATGCTGTCATTCACAAGAGAGCCAATGAATGATGGCGACTGAAACTTTACCCCATGCACTTCACTTTCATGAATGGAAGCAGAGTGTAAATGACACTCAGACAGACCAATGCCATGACAGAAGATAGCTGGCCCAAAGGTCCTCGATGTATTTATATGGATGTAAATGTTTGAATAGACTAGATCTATGGCATTGGACATAATATTTCCATATCGAACCCAGTCCTAAAGTTTTGAGCGTCAGCTTTTCCACAAGGCAACTATCGGAAACAGCCATAAAGTTAAGCGGGGGTCAAAATTACAGTTGGCTTATCAAAATACCTACAGCCTAACAAGAATTATTACAGAGAATACCTTCTATATCCATGGTTTGTCACACTGGGTGGCCAACATAAAAAAAATATTGCCCACTATGGAAATCTGTGAGATTTCATCTAACAAAATGCCTAGCTGAAGGTTTTAAGATAGAGTAATCAAGATCCACACTTAAATGCCTATTGCTGTTCTGATATGCTTTTTACACAAATACGTCAGGCCTAGTGGCTTCATCATAACATTCAATAACAAATAGATCAGGCGCATAGCCATGATCATTATCACTGGCTTGAAACCATAACCAACTCAGTACTACTGTAATGAGCATATATTTTGCCTCAAGCTAAAAAGTGCAATTCAAACAGTGTTTGTAGCAGAAGCACACAAATTCATCCCTGTCAAGTCCTGTACTGAGGGAAAGCTACATGTGAGTGTATCCTAAATATCTCTCCCTCTCCCTCTCCCTCTCCCTCTCCCTCTCGCAGTAGGACTGTGAAAGCTCCATTTTGTTGATCACATCAGGTCAGGCAATGGGTGCACTGCCAAGCCAGTCTTAAAATTCGATCTAGGTTAGTGTAGCATTTGCCTCTTAAACACAAAACCGCACTCTGAAATTTAACTCCTTCGCCACGGGGCTAATTCCCCCGCGGTGCTGGGGGTAGGGGGTGCGCTCTATGACACTACTCTGCACTACTGCACTCTATGCCAATGAACTCTATGACACTTTACTTTGCATGTCAGGAATTTGCATTACTGCACTCTACGCCACTGCACTCTACGCCATTCCACTCTGCACTACTCTAGCAAACTGCACTCTCTGCCACTCTACTCTACTCTTCACCACTACATTACACTCTGCTCTGCACCACTGCACTCTACTATGCAGCACTCTAATCTACGCCACTGCATTGTATGATGTTGCATTGCACTCCACTAAATTCTATGCTGCTGCACTCTATGCCACTGCACCGTACCCTACACAACTCCACTCTACATCTCCTCAATCTGCTCTACCCCGCTGCATGATATGCCACTGCACTATACGCCACTCAACTTCACTCTGTGCCTCTATACTCTAAGGCACTTCACTTTACTCTGAAACAATCTAGTCAACATCACTTTACTCTATGCCACTGCACTCTACGTCACCCTACTCCACTCTTTCCCCCTGCACTCTACGCCACTCTACTCAAAACAACTGCACTCTATGCCAGTGCACTCTATTCTATCCCATTGTACTCTATGCCACTCTACTCTATGCCACTGCACTATATGCCACTCTACACCACTGCATTCTATGACATTCTACCCTGCACCACTCCACTCAATGTCACTTCACTCTATTCTGAAACAATCTTTCTACGCCACTGCAATCTACTCCACTTTACTCCACTCTGCACCACTATACTCTGTGCCACTTCACTTTACTAAAACAATCTACTCTATGCCACTGAGCTCTCTACCACTGCAATGTATGCCTCTTTACTCCACTCAGTGCCACTCTGCCACTGCACGTTATGCCACTCTACTCTGTCACTGCACTCTATGCAAATGCACTCTGAGCCACTCTACACCGTTGCACTCTACGGCACTCTACTCTGTAAAACTGCACTCTCTGCCACTAAACTCAACTACAATCTACTCTGCACTACTGCACAACTGCCAATGCACTCTATATTTCTCTTCTCTGCATCCCTACACTCTGCACCACTGAACTCTGCATCACTCCACTGCACAGCACTCTCTGCCGCTCTACTCTATGCCATTCTAATCTACACCACTGCATTCTATGGCATTGCACTCCAAGCAACTCCGGCCCACTCCACCATGCACCAATACATGCTTCTATGCATCAGTCTAATCTATGCCACTGCATTGCATGACACTGCATTGTATGCCACTAAATTATAAACAGGTGATGTCTACACCACTGCACTATATGTCACTGCATTCTACGCCCCTGCACTCTCCTCTGCACCACTCGGCTATGCACCACTGCACTCTACACCACTCTACACAACATTCTTTGCCACTGCACTCTACCCCATTCTACACCACCGCACTCTGCATTTTAGGCCAATGCACTCTACACCACTCAATTCTAACATAACGTAATGTATATTTGTAAAGCGCACATTCACCCAGAAGGGCCTCTTGGTGTTGAATAACAGATGTTTGTTGTTACCCAACTCAATGGTTCTCATTTTATCGACCTAAGGATGAATGTCTGAGTAGACCTGCAAGGATTTGAACCTGTGACCATGTGGTCAAACACAAGCCCCTACAGTAGACGCATCAGTCCACTAATTCACTAGACCTGGCCACTCCATTTTACTCCACTCTACGCCACTGCACTCTGCATCACTCAACTCTACGCTACTGCACCCTATACCACTGCACTCTACAGCCCTATATTCTACTCTGCACCACTCCACCCTGCACCACTGCATTCTACTTTTTACACTCTAATCTATGCCACTTCATTATACGACACTGCATGGTCTGCTGCTGAAATCCATGCCTCTGTACTCTACGCCACTGCTCTCTATGCCACTATACTCTGCAACATTCTGTACCTATGCATTCCACACCACCTCACTCTACGCTACGCCTCTCTAATGTACACCACTCTATGTGACTCCACTCTGCTGCTCCAATACATGACTATGCCACAACCCTCTACTCCACTGTTCACATTCCACTCTATGACCCTTCACTCCACTCTTTCTACACCACTAACATTTAGCCATGATGAACAGCAGCCACACTTGTGTACAACATGGTTAAAACACATTGGCAAAGCTAATAACTCTTGCATAGGTGAGAACTATTGGCTTTGCCAATGCTTGGTTTGCGTTGTCTTAGTTTTCCTACATATGTCTTTCCATGTCAACCTTCCCTTATCTCCTTCTCATGACTCCTCATGTTTTTTTCCAGGGTTTGAATGCAACTATTCAGAAAAAAGTTCTGTTGATTTTTGGAAATTTGTAGTTGCATACAGCGCAACCTCTACCCGAAAGTATTTAAGTGCTTTGTTTAAGCACCAATTACATTACACAAAGTCACATTCGCACAGGGAGGTTAGGTTATTTGCCTAGAATCATAAGAAGTTGAGCCGATACATGGTTTCCCAGCTCCAAAGTCGGTAGATTTGGTCATATGAACACCACCTGCAATCTCCTTATACTTTCCTCTCCCCTTATCCTGTTGCCATGTAATTATTTTGCATTTGCTGAAGCTCGGACATATAATTCCAGGAATAGTGTTAAGGTGTTTACAGAATGATTTTATTGTAGAAGTTTATTTAACACGCGATGCTGTTTGCAGAAATATGCGTGCATGTCCAGTACATTTCTATCATAGAAACCATGATGTGATAGGGACTTGGATAGTAGAACAGTTAAGAAGGGAGATAAAAGAGACTGCGCAGAATATGTTTGTCTAGTGCTGAATGCACGAATAGAACCCATGTTTTCAGGAGCAAAAGTGTTAGCAATCTAACATTCCTGTCACAATTTATTAGGGCCCCCAAGTATTTTCAAATTTTAAATTAGTGTAAAATAAAAATGATGCTAGCTAACAGCGGCATGGCAGCATTTTACATGTAGCCAAAAAGGTCCTAGCCTGAGAAATATATTTTTGGGCATGAGACAGTCTTGCCATAGTCTTTTATAAAAAGATGCACTTGATATCCTTACGTTGGTCTCCGAAGTGTACTTTCACACAATGAAAGATTGAGAAGTTAAAGGGATGCGTTTCAAATGTTCGTTTTTCAGAGTCAGCTTTTATGGTTTGCCCTTGAATCCACTCCTCCAGACTACAGTCTGGGATGCAGGGTTGCCCTGGGATGTCTTGCTGCTGCTGTGCACGCCCTGGCTCAGGGTGTGAACTGGCCAGGTCGGAATGAAGCTGAGAGCGTCCGGCTCTCAGCCCTTTGTTATGCTGAACCTGGGAGCGCGCCCATTCACACCTGATCCACGGCCGTAGTCAGGACAAAGGCAGGCAGAGGAGGCTCTGGCCTCTACATCAACCTGACTGTGGGGGAGGGCTACCAGGAAGGATGGGGCACTTCGGAAGAAGGACGCTCCTCTCGGCCTCAGTCATGAATGATTCACACATTCTCTGCGTGTTCTCAAGTTGGCAAAAATGACAGGGACAGAGGCACAGGAACTTTCATTCCCTGGTTCTTGAAAGCGTGCATTTGAGCCTTGATATTTTTACTTGGGAATATATTGTGAAAATCCATTAGTAAATCTAAGGTACAATTAAGAATACAATTAAAAATCAAATCGCTAAATTATATTCACATTCCCAGTAAATGCAATAAGTGTAATTTTGAATCGCATTTAGAATAATATTTTATCTATCCGTATTAGTGAGAAATAATTTTTGAAACTTGAACTAGTCTGTGTATGTGTGGGCTTTTCTCCCCCCCATTATCAATTTTATAGCTAGAAGTTTGTGAATATTTTTTATGTGGTGCTGGCATTGTTTCTCAGCATTGTATAGTTTTATTCTTTGCATTCTGAAACTTGTAGTTTTATTTTTACCCTGACAGATATAGTATTACGACATCACAGTGAGAAAAGCAGATGAGATGTGTTCTGAATGTAGAATAACTTGATAACTATATGCATGTATGTTTATACGTATGTTTGTTCAAATGGATGTATGTATGTATTTGTTAGTATGCATGTGTCTATGTATGTATACATGTGTGTATGTATGTTTGTATATATGTAGCACAAATCGAGCCAGAGGCAACATGGTAAAATATGAAAGGTCACACACACACAGTAATGGCTGAATTGTTGGTATGATTTCAGGGCGGGCTGCTTTGCATAGGGAGGGAAAGGGGACTTTCCAAAGCATTTTATTGAAGTATAATCCACGTGCTGTCAAATATTTACACCTTTCTCAGTGAGGAAGATAGCATTGCACTTGCCTATTGAATGTGGCATTTATCTGCCGGGTAGGGGTTTGGTGAAATGGTTAATTGTCTTGAAGAGCATTCTACTTTTGTTTGCTGCATATTTATTGGTATCGATGCGAATGTGTGTATATTAGTAGAGTGAGTTGATTGATAAGCCAGATTTTCTTCCATTTTTTTTTGTTAATAAATGCTGATTGATGTCGATCTACGTGGAGTACCAGGGTGCTTATGATGTGGTTACATACTTATGTGCATTCATTAGTCCATGAATGTTTGCATAGTTTTGTAGAGAAGTCTTCAAGAAGGGTCTTAATGTGGTAAGCTGAGGGCTTAGGTTTTAATGGCCCAAGACATATGTTCACACTGTAGCTTGACAAGAGGCACCATTACCCTGCAGGTGCTTGCTGCTGTTCAGGTAGAAGAAGAGGATTTGGACCTAGGGCCTTCCATGATCCCTGGTAGAGGACAAACCAGGGAGTACTTTAAAGCAATGCCTTGCTCTGTCCAATTTACTGGAACGAGGTCAAAAGATGCAGTTTGCTGGGAATGGTGGTTCTAAGCCTAATGGAGAGCTATGGCTTTGTTAGCAGACTTTTGCAGAGTCTGATTGGTGGGAAACGATTTATATAATGCAGGGTTTGTAGAATTTGTGTTCTTGAGCCAGGGTTGGACCGGAACGAAAAATTGGTCTGGGTACAAAAATAAAAGTGTCCCCTATCAGTGAACCAGATAACCACACTTGCCAAGACATGCTGTATGGGTATTTGGCAAATATGGGAGACTGCATGCATTTGTGTTTGCTGCAGCCAATGCTTGCTGTAATATCAGGGAAATCAACAGTAACAAGCATTTGCAATGCAATAGGTCTCGCATTTACACTAGTTTATGCTATTGGCATTGTAAATGACAATGCTTTTTATTTATGTTTTGGTTTTAAAACATAAAAGGCATTGTGATTTACAATACCAATGGCTTAAACTTGCGTAAACGTGAGACCTATTGCATTGCAAATGCTTGTTTAATATAAGTGATTTAAAAGTCTGTGGAGGGCGTTGCCTCGGTTTAATGCATGACTCACTTAAATTCCTGTGGAAGGGATGCCTGTCAAGAGTCTGGGGAGGAGCTAGAGCTGAAATTTTTGTTAAATGGAAAGAATGCTGTAAAAGGACGGAAATCCTGATATTGATAATTTTAAGAAAAAGAATGAAGTGAAAATGGCATGAATAAAGATTTTTAACGTTAAGTTTTGGAGCACTAATAAGAGATGCTTCTTTCTGGTTGTGCATGGGACTTTTTATCCAACAGTTGCTCGACAGAGTGGACTTTATACTTTGAGAGGCCCCAGCCGCCCTGCACGCACCCCAGCACCAATTGATTTTCGGTGTAGGCTGTTGGGAGGCACATACTACAGGATAGAGAGGTGTGTTTACAAAGGCATTAATGAGGCCACGAAGTAGTAATGGAGGAGTGCTCTTTCACATGCTATTGCACTTTTGTGAAACGGCCCCAAGCGTCCAATTCCATATTAGTGAAAGTGCACAAACAGAGTGTAGAGCTTTTTATGTGCACCAAGTGTGTATCATTATTAATTTTTTTAATCTTTTGGAGCCAGTTCACAATGGCATGTAAAAGTAAGTACGTAAAAGACTACTACAGGAGCGCTGCTTCATATGTTCCAATATGCCTTTCTGAATATGCCCCTTGGTGTTCTGCCATCGGACAGTGGCTGACTTTGCCCCTTCTCCACCTGTCTTTCAAGACAGTCTGCCTCTTGCCAATGCTTCTTTCCGCCCAGGGAAGTAGAAACCCGGCACTGGTTAAAAGTGTAGCTCGTTGAGCATAGGCATAATAGAAGGTTTGGAATGGTGCTACAGGTCACCCGAGTAATAAAAAGGGCCGCACCCCCATTCATACTTGTACATTTGTAAAGTGGGTGCAGCACCGCCTAATGCTCCTCTGGATAAGCCATTTTAGACGGCCATTCATACATCGCAATATGCATTACAAGGACCGGTCAGGTCAGCTGTCCGCTGGTTTCAGGCATGCCCCTTTTATTGCTTATTACCAGTGTTTCGTAGTTTGCTCAACACCAGTTGTCAACTTTATTCCAGTTTCCTGACACTCTGAAATCTGACTCACTGAAAGGCAAGTGTTCCCATATTTCCAGGCTAATAATGTATTCCTCCTCTGCTGGCAACGATTCACGCTGAGGTATCAAAGAAGATGGATTCACTCGTATCACGGTTTAGTGAACAAGAATCAACATTATGGATTTTTTTCAGATTATGACAAGCAGTCCCACTGGTGACTCATCGCTCTCTCTCGGCACCGCTGGGGCAGTTAGGTTAGACGTGTCCGATAGAAAACTGGCACGCGCCGGTCAAGAGCAGGCGAGGCATCATTGGGCATCGGTCACTAAGCGTAGAGAAAGGCTCGAGTCACCCTTTTTTGGGGGGGTTTTAATGCGTTGCAGACTTCTTAATAAGATCTTCTGTTCTGACGTGGTCGTTTATCAGGGTAAACGCGCATTCCTTAAAACTGGCGCGCCTTTCGAGTGAGGTTAGTGAGGAGCAGCAAGGCGCGTGCCCTTTCTCGCAGAGCGGCGCGAGCAGCCTGAGCACATGCGGAGGAGCGGTCGTCCTGCATCACCACAGGATTAGCTGTTCTCGGAATGATGAAGCACACCGGAGTATGGCGTCTCTTCAAGTCAGCAGTAGATGACGGAAAAGCGCAGCTGAAGCAAGACGCCCTTCAACTCCTGCCTGTTTATCAGCGCCGCGCGCTGGTATGCAGACTCCCTCTGCATTCCAGAGAGGCGCGCGACGCGATCCGGTCTGCCATATCATGCTGGGGAGACAAGACCTGGCCACGCGCACAACGTTATCCTATGGGGAAATGCTGTGCGCGGCCAGGTCTTGTCTCCCTTCGTCGTTCTCAGACTGCTGAGACGACGACTATAGTTCTCGCTGCGAGAATGCGCTTTCAGCGCGTTCGTCGTAGGCGAGACCTAAAAGCGAG
Source organism: Lissotriton vulgaris (assembly GCF_964263255.1). NCBI lineage: Eukaryota > Metazoa > Chordata > Amphibia > Caudata > Salamandridae > Lissotriton > Lissotriton vulgaris. The sequence continues at coordinate 1,965,039,847 of NC_141687.1, forward strand.
CCCAGCTGGCCATAAAACAGGCTCACATACTAAATTGTCAGGCAAGTCCATTGAGTGGCATTGTCTGATTGCCATGCATAATTGAGAAAGCTATTCCACAGGAGGAGTATTACAATTGAGAAGCATCTGTCTCCTGTGAACTGCAATGGGATTTGGGAGTATGGAGGAGGTTGAAGTTTATGAAATGCAAGGGTCTGGCTGGGACATACTTTTGCATTATGAGCTGCTGGTAAAAGGCAGCTGAACCATTTTTGCATTTGAAAGTAAGGAAACTTTCCTAAACATTTTAACGAAATCTCAGGGACAGTTCGATGCATTTTAGATTTGCCCGAATAAAAATCATGTTTGGTTTTAAAGATGGTGATATAAGTGGGTCTGGAGCAAGTTCGTATTTTGATGGAAAGGTTAGGAAGGTCTTTCCAAGGGTTCAAAAGAGTTTCTGTTACAGATAGTAAGCTTGAGAATTTGAATATTACTCTTATGGATAACAAGTGAGACATGCACTCTACCTTTAGTTCTATTAGTGAGTTTGAGGGAGTCATTCTGTGGACTAATGTGGTAAAATGTTGGAAGGGAGAAGGTAGTGACTCAGGTTTGAGTGACAATGGGATAGTCTAAAGCCAGGCTGATAATCAAGTTGAGTTGGTGAGGTTTTAGGAATGTCTGGTGAAATTTCTAGCATTAATAAGGAAATACTGTACATTCTATAAGTTTCGCCCACATTTAGTTTTACACTCAAAATTGGTAGAGAAATGGTGAGAGTTTGGAATCCCTTGATTTTTTATGGAGATTATAATGATTTCAGGGCTGGTGAAGCTGTAATAATAAAGTGGTGCATCTGTTCTGGCGAGTATTTCATTATCAAAGATATAGTATTCAGATATGGTAGCTGTACATATAAGTAATCAATGGACTCTATATGTCTATGGCACTGATGAAGGGTGCTTGTTGCAGACCTTTCTAGGCCAAAACATTTAGTGTCAGGAGAAGGTAGTCATGTGACCAGCTAGGATTTTCTCTTCCTATCAGGATGCTTAGAGACTGCTGATCCCAGCCCTTGCAGTTAATTGGCGGTTTTGGTATGTATTTGTAATGGCCAATTAGACCCACCTTGCTTTTCTTCCATACTTTGCTTTCTAGGACCGAATGCTGCTCAAGCTTTGCCTTCTAAAAGCATTGCCTCTTCTGCCACTTTTCAATGGCCCAAAGCTCTCCAGGATACCTACATGGCTGTTCAGGCACTGTTGGACTGCAGGTTTCACAACCCAAAAATTATTTGCCAACCCCAATTGACAACTGGAACAAGTCTCCATCCTTTTCGCAATTCAAACAAGTTTCATCCACACAAATCTATGACCTCATTCTCACCATCAAATCAGGTTCCCCTACAGATCCTTGCCAGCCTCTGTATCAAATCATTTTACCGACCAACTAGCCCCTAAACTCAGACATCTATAATGCCATGTTCAACGTCGGTATCTACTCAGCAACCTGGAAAAAGGCAACCATCAAACCTCTGCTGAAGAAACAGCATCTCGACTCTCCAGACACAAAAAATTACAGACCCATCATGAGCCTCCCCTTCCCAGCTAAAACTTTTGAAAAAATAATGCACACAAATAGCTCACTTCATCGAAGAAAACAATCTCCTGGATGAAACACAGTTTGGCTTCAGGAAAGGCCAAGGCACAGAAACCGCCCTTATCAAACCTGCAGACGAGATTAGAGCCACCTGAGACCAAGGTGGAACAGCAGTTCTGATACTGCTGGATTTGTCAGCAGCTTTCGACACGATTGATCATGTAACCCTAATCGACCGTGTCTCAAATATGGGCATTAAACTCAAAGCCAAAGATTTACTGGAGTCGTTCTTGGCCAACCACACTCAGCTAGTGAGTCTCGGCGAATATAACTCCCCGTCTTTTACGCTCCCATGTGGTGTGCCACAAGGATCATCCTTGAGTTCGACACTGTTTAATATCTATGTGTTGGACCTGGCCAAGGTCATCAAAGCCCATGGGATGGGGTTAACGTCTTACGCTGATGACACACAGCTGGTGCACACAATTAACAACGATGGAGGAGCATCACTTCCTGGGTGGCCAAAAACTGCCTAAAGTTAAACTCCGAAAAAACTGAGGTTATGATCTTTGGCAATCTACACCCAACATGGTCCCCCACTTGGTGGGCTACCGCCCTGGGTCCTCCACCCTCCCCCCCCAGTAACGAAAGTAAGGAACCTGGGCATCATGTTTGATGATTAACTTTCTCAGCTCATGCCAATGCCATCGTCTCATCCTCCTTCTACACTCTTAGAATGATCGAGAAACTGCTACCCTTCCTTCCACCAGCTCAGGAAAAACCCTGATTAGCACCCTGATTAGCACCCTTGTTATGTCCAAAATTGACTATTGCAACAGCCTGCTCCTGAATGCCCAGAAAAAGATCACTAACAAACTACAGATGGTACAGAATGCCGCTACGAGGTTAATTACAGGTACCCCCAAGTACAAATCCATCTCCTTGGTGGTGCGAAACTTGCACTTGCTTCCAATCACAAGTCGCTTAAAATTCAAGACCCTATGCATTGCCTTCAAGGCCATTCATAACACAGGTCCGGACTTTCTAAGGAAAGCCATTTGTGCTCACTTACCTAGCAGAAACCTACCATCCTCAACCGCCAATCTCATCACGATCTCCGAACAAACAAGGTCTCCCGGGGAGACAAACGATTCACTGTTGCCACGGCCAGACTGTGGAACACCCTCCCTCAGCAAATTAAATCCTGTCCCTCGTTGCCGGCTTTCAGAAAGCTAGAAAATACCTGCCGGCTTTCAGGAAGCTAATAAATGCCAATGAGCAGCACACCACTTCACTACTGCCTCTCCCGTCTATAGCGCCAAGACACCCACTGGTATTTGAGCGCTCTACAAATTGCTTAAATAAATGAATAAATAGAAAACTTTATAAATAAATAAATGGTGAAGAAACAGAAGCCACTTCTCACATACTTCTGCAAATGCCTCATACCCACTAGTGCTGTGCTTGTGTCACTCCACTTTGAAGCACTTTACATGAGCACCAGTTAAGTCATGTAAAATTTCTTTAGGCACAAGGAAATTAAGTGATTTGACCAGAATCACAGGATGTCAAGCTAACATCAAGAATTGTGTTTGAAGTTTGCAGCTCTAGCATAATGCCACATCCTCTCCACCCTTCCGACTTGAAGACTTTCTCACTCATAAGGCAGGTGGTTCAGCACAGCCTATGCTACTGCAGTATGTAGTAGTTAAACTAGTATGATCTTGGAAGGCAAACTATATTTAAATACGCAGGAAGGGCAAATTGAAGTGGACATGAACATGATAGGCGCCCATTTTACAGAAGAACTTTGCACCTTAGCTGACGCACTAAGTCCAAACAGTAATAAGCGTGGGTGCCAATGCAGTAGTTAGGGCACTGTGAGCCCAAATGCAAGCTAGGGATTTGGTCTCCTAACCACCTCTCCTTTTTTGGCTTTTAAAACATACTCACTATTTAGGGTG